>NC_143566.1:61185454-61789772 GCF_054136105.1 Typopeltis vanoorti
CCGTGGAGTGTTCATCCACCCACTCGGCAACAATTTGGGAGCGGTGGGCCGGTGCACACAATCTAACACCTGGTCCCTGTATTGTTCGCCAGTGAGGGATGATGGCAGATGTACCAGTGGACCCATTTCATCCCACGTAAACAGTCCCCATACAAGGATACCACCGGCCTGAACTGTACCCTGCTGGCACAAGGGATCCATCTCTTCATATGCCTGGCAATGCACTCGTACCCTGCCATCGGTGTGTACTATCATGTACCTCGACTCATCAGTCCAGGCAACCTTTTTCCATGCGTCGAGGGGCCAATGACGGTGTTCCTGTGCTCATGCTAATCGTTATGCCTTGTGACGTGCGGTGAGCAGAGGTACCCTAGTTAGGTGGTGGCTTCTATACCCCATAGCGAGGAGATGGTTCTGGATGGTGTGGCTGCTCACATATCATTATTGTCCAGCATTGAATTTGCAAGCGATTTGCAGCACTGTGGGCCGTCTATCTGCTGTTACCATCTGAGCTAGCTAACGGCGTCCCCTGTCATCTACACGTTATACACCACTGCAGTTTTCCCTGGCAGCTGTGGTTTTACCCGATTCCATGCACTCACGGTACGCTCTTGACACAGTAGCCCATGAAAATCCCAGTGCATGCATGACTTCGGAGATGGAGTGCCCATACGTCTGGCTCCGACTATCTGGCAGCGATGAAATTCACTGAGATCTCGAGTCTTCCCCATTCTGTGCTCGACTATTACTCAGACGGTCAGTACAAGATCTGACGACATCCCCATCACGTGACACTATTCCAGTGGCACACCCAGAGGGGGGGGGCAAGGGGGCCCGGGCACCCCCAAAGAAAAGGAAAAAACACTAGAAAAATTTCCAAAAATCTTTTCCTAATTAAAATTCATTTTTTTTATTTATGTTCTGTGCTACTTATGAATTAGCGTATACTGCAGATGCTCAGTTATAGGTCATATGCGATGTGTAGTGTGTATTCGCAAAACGTCTACTCAACTCTCCCCCCCCCCAAAGGTTAAATCCTGAGCGCTCGGGCCCCCTCCAAGATTAAATCCTGAGTGCGCCACTGCACTATTCCATTCGCCGGGGTGACCACAGCACCATTTCGCCAACACGGCAGGTATCTCTAATTCATCTGCTCATCAGTGTATAATGCCCCTTAGCCAGAATAAAAATGTAGTCCTTATTTTTGGAGAGTGCTATTTTTGACATAGTTTGCAGCTTCAAAATATTCATCTGGTCCTCATTACAATCAGTAATGTGTTTCCTGATGTTAATTAACAGCATTGTTTTAGTAGTGACATTATGCATTAAATGCAACAGAATTTCTGATGATCAAGATTTTGCTCTTGTTGTAATCTGTTTTTTAGAGCTGTGTGTGTAGGAGCATTATAAACTAAAACATATTATCATGCTACTGAAAAAACTGGATGCTTTGCTTTATTGTTCTCTTTTGATATAGATTGTACTGCTAGCCCTTGAATGTATATTTTTGTGGTAAGAATGCATGCTTCAGTTAAGTTGCTGTCCTAATATGAACATGATTACCAAATATTTTTCTGCTAACTGTTTTTGATGACTGTTTTGAAAGTTGCTGTTTTTTATGCTTTCTTATTCTTAGTATTACTTGCAAGAGGAGTAAAATAGAAGCACGGAGACACTTCCTATATTAGACATTTTTTAATTTGTATTTAATATTTGCATTTTATATTCTTTCTTAATGATCTAAACAGCTGTTATTGTAAATATTGTTTTTTTATATTATATTTTAGTTTGGCTTTAATCTTCATTATATTGAGATAGCTACATTTTTGTTTAGGCACTCTCTCTCTCTCTCTTAATCTAATTAGAGGAAACTTAACTACAAAATATATATATGTATATATATATATATATATGTATATATGTATATATATATATGTGTGGGATCTTTGTGAAGTAACATTAGCTACTCATTATGTGGGTGGCCTGAAAAATTCTCAGCCTAACAATGAAAAAATGAATTTATAATTTCAAAATTATTTTTATTTTTCAACATAATCTCCCTTAAGCCTAATATTCATTCCAGCGATGCTCCATCGCCATTATCCCATCCTTGCAGTGGTTCTTAGTAAGATCTGCAAAATACTCCTCTACACCTGCAATTACCTCTTGATTCAAAGAAAACTTCGAGGAAAAGTTTTATTTTGGGGAAGAGATAGAAGTCAGAGGGAGCCAAATCTGGGGAATCAGGTGGATGTTCCAACAATTCACAGTGCAGGTACCTTAATTTTCCCATTGCCAAAACACCTTTGTGGGCAGGTGCATTGTCCTGATGAAAGATGATTTTTTTCTTCTGCAAACCGGGTCTTTTCTCGCGCATTTTTTCATCTCATCTGGTTAAAAGATTGGAATATATTCCCTGGTTATTGTTTTACCCTTTTCAAGATAATGCCTTTAGTATCCCAAAAACACTGATTCCAAGTCTCATCCATAATAATAAATCGATGCACAAAATCACTTTTATTCTTGTTAAAACGCTCCAAGCACTGTTTAGAGATTTTCATGCGAGTACATTTTTAATCTGCGTGGCACCCATCTTCCACAAAGCTTTTTCATTTGCAATTCTTCATGCAAAATGTATCCTACATGTTCTTTTGAAATGCCTATAGTCTCAGCAATTTCGCGCACTTTGACTCGCCGGTCATCCAATACCATATCATGCACTGATCAATGATTTCTGTTGTTGTTACACTTTTTGGACGTCCTTCATGTGGATCATCTTCAAAGGTGCTACGGCCATGTTTGAACTCGGCAGTCCATTTTTTAATTGTCGAAAATGAAGGAGAAGAGTGCCCATAAACTTTTATGAACTTTGAATGAATTTCTTTTGGCGTTAAACCTTCTTTTACAAAGAATTTTATAACCACATGATACTCAATTTTATTCATTTCAAGGTATAATACTTCCAGCTGTTTAAAAAAACTACTTGATAGAATGACTTGCAATTTCACATCGATGCTTATGACAGATGTACCAACTTAGAAAAAGAAAAATCTTGCCGATAGTCTTGCCATTTATGGTTGAGGCCGAGAACTCTTCAGATCACCCACGTATATCATATAACCATGATAACATATTTTGGTATGTCAGAAATACTCTGACTGCATTCTTAAATTTTTTTTTTTTTTTTGAAACATTTTTATTATTATTACTTGACACCTCCAGGGAGTCCAAAGACTCACTAAGGGTGGGCACCTGCTCTACAACTCTGTCTCCCACCAACTACAATGAATCGCAACTACACAAACACCATCTACTGCCCATTACTACTAGTATTTTCACAGATAATCACAAACATCCATGCCCACAGCAGGATTCGAATCTGCAGCCTTTTGGTTGGAGAGTGGATACACTGACCACTTGGCCAACCAGGCTGGCATTTTCAGATTAAAATGTTTTTTTTTTTTTTTAAGTATTTGGGCCTTGGGCCCTCAAAAGTGACTTCTACCGACCTCTCTAGAAGAAGAGAGAAACTGATGCTGAGCCAAGCCAGTAATGAAAATTATTAAGAATACTTGCAGATTAAAGGATGATTATATAATCCTATC
Source organism: Typopeltis vanoorti (assembly GCF_054136105.1). Taxonomy (NCBI): domain Eukaryota; kingdom Metazoa; phylum Arthropoda; class Arachnida; order Uropygi; family Thelyphonidae; genus Typopeltis; species Typopeltis vanoorti. The sequence goes on from NC_143566.1 coordinate 61,189,060, forward strand.
CAAGCATCTAGGAAATAATATTGAAATATTAGACAATAGCCATTGCTTGGGACATTCTTTTTCATCACTTGTACACACAGTTTTATGAATACCTGTGCTCCTTCTTTGAAAGTTTTATATGGTACAGTATATCTTGTTAGATAAAAATGTAAAAGTAAAATGCAGTCTAGCTTTGCATCTTGAAATCAGTCAATAGAAAACGAAATGACTTCTCTGATTCCTGTTTCATCTTCTTGCATCAGAGATACTTTATTACTGAATTGTTGTCACTATTTATCTTAACAGTTATGTATTTTTCAGTACTGTAATTTGGATTTTATTGATTATAGATTAAGAAGATCAAATCTTATTTTTTAGATATTTGGTATAATTTTTCATCAGACAGTAATTTAAAGATAAATTACTTTTAAAAGAATATATAATACCATATTTCAAACATATCAAATGTGTTTACTTCAGATAATGTTTGGCAAGAAATTATATAAGTATGAATTATTTTGCTATACCTATCTCAGTTATTTTACTTCATTTTTTTGCTCTGAAAGAAATTTGAGCTAACAGGAGTAAATTATTTAGTCTGATTTTGCAAAATTATACATTTAATTTTTGAATTAACATTGCATTATATAATGTAGCCCAAACTTCTCTTTCTTATTTTATAATTTAATAACTAAATAGAAGAATACATTCATGTTAGTGATAAACATCAATTGTATTGACACTGCCCTCCTTGCCTCACATTTTGTAATGAGAACCTTGTTAATTTCAGTGTTATGAAACTATGGTAAACCTTATGCATTATTATATAAGGTATATACACTGCTTTAGATTTCCAAACGTTTATTATTATTATTGACATCTCCACGGAGTCCAAGGACTCATCGTGAGAGGGTGCACTACTCCACTACACCATTTCTGCCACTTGATCCTCCAACTACAATGACATTACAACTCACATATAGTTTTGTTTTGTTTTTTTGTCTATAAATTGTGTGTGTTCTCATGGTCAATTTTCCTGTATGCAGGAGGAAAAACTCCTGCTACCTGTGTGCAAGATTGGCTAACTTATCTTCAAGTGAAAAAGCCTATATAAAGATTCCTCTTGTGTTTTTCTCTCATCACAGATCTTTTTTCAATCAAAGGGTGTGTCCTGTTGTTCTTTCATTTGCACTAAAGCATCTCCATAGCTATGACCAGTAAAAAGTTTGTATTATTGTATGAAATTATGTGAAGTTGTCTGCAAGAACAGAAGCAGAAAATGAGAACTGTTTGGTGGACTCACAAAGTTAGAGGCTGTTCTGGAAAAGAAAGCAAAATGTTCCAGAAACTATTAGAAAAAAGTAAATGATATATGGCCAAAAATTCTCAAATATAGCAGTATAGGTGTTAGTGGTTACTGCATAATGTAGAGCAGTGTTTCCCAAACTTCTGGATGTCAGGGCCCCCATTATGAAAAAAATTTGTAATAATGAGATATATTATTATAATCTTTATTGTATTTATATTCAACAGCGAATATTGCAAAAATCAAATGCATATATTACTTTTTTGCCTCTTACCGTTTGGTTCTGAAGACGATGCGGGCTGTTCTGGTAAAATATGAAATACTGTCCTTTTTTTTTTTGAGTCTGTTTCTGCTGCTTCTGATTGTTCTCAGGAATTTTTTTTTATTTTTTATCAGCCACTTATCCATCTCAGGGTTAAATTTTTTAACGTAGAATAGATCAAATAATATCACCACTTACCGATACTGGCACACCACAGACTCATAACATGGATTAGTGAATATTACCTGAATAAGGGAATCCCCGGACCAGGAACATTTTTCTCTTTTGTGACTTTTCTCCCTTTAAGGTAATTAAGCCTAACGTGAAACAGACAGCAAAGGCAGATTATTAAAACGTGCATATGATTGGTGCGGTATTAACAAAAGATCATGCAGCCGAAAGATAAAAGCGTAACTGACAATTGAGTTGAAATGCTAACTCTCTTCAACCGAATTCCATATGTGAAACTGCCATAACATTCATTATATGTATATATATATATATATATTACTTAGTTTTAACACGTTCGGTTGAATTTTATTGCTGCCTTGGGAAATCGAACTCGCACACATCTAATTAATAACAATAGTTTTTAGTTAGGTACTGTGTTTGCCCATGCAAACACAGTACCTAGCATAGTTTCTGTATTGAGGGGACATGTGATTCATTAATTAGTGTGTTTTTATCCCAGTTGTCTCTAATTGCACTATTTGTTGAGAAATATATTACACAGACTCCTCATACCTTATTCACTGGCATAATAAAAGTACTTGTTTTTATTGCCTCTGCAGTATAGTGGCTGTTAGGGAGGGTGTGTTGTTTACCACTGCAAGCGAGTTACTATCTCCCCACATGAACTTGTTTAAGCTTTTTTTCATGTGTGAAGTATATGCAAAACTTTTATTGGTAACAGAAAACTAGCTCGGATGACAGTGATAATATAAAATGAGTTTTGATATGTATATAAAGTCAGTATCAACAGTCCCTGATTATGAACGCATGATGAAAGGGACAGGAAGATTTGGAGCTTCCCTGGAGAGGAGTCGAAGTAAATACAATTAACTACCGCTTTGAAATGAAACATATGAATAAACAATATTTACTAATATTCATTAAGCGCAGAAATACACAGGAAGCAAAGTTTGTGAACCAACACCAATATGTGAATTTTTCCATTAAAATATAAAAATAACAAAAAAGAAATAATAAATAATAAAAGTTAAATACGTTTCTTTTAAAATAAAAAAAAATCTACTTAGTCTTAAAACATTTTAAATTTGTTTTCATTATTTCACGGTCCCCCTCAACAAAATCTACGGCCCCCAAGGGGGCCGCGGCCCACAGTTTGGGAAGCACTGATGTAGAGCACCTAATCAGATGGTTGAATTCCAGATGATGCCAAATACCCATATATATATATATATATATATATATATATATATATATATAAATAAAATTAAATAAAACAATGTGAGAATTACAGAGGAATTTCCCTTAGTGTTCCAGACAAGATTTATGCAAACATACTTGAGAAGAAGTGAATTAAAATTGTGGAAGGAAAGCTTTGAGAACAAGCTACGTTCTGGTCAGATAAGGGTTGTCAGGATCAGATATTCACTTTACAACAGATAGCTGAGAAATCAGAAATTCTCCCCCATTTTAAAAGCATGTGACCAGTAAACTATTTGAGGCAGATGCTTCATCTTGTTGAAAGATTATTCAAGAATTGGAAGGTTGCACTGAATTCAATTATTGGATTACAGTTTATTCAGCAATATCGAGATACATCTTCCAGTGGTAATACAAATAAAGAAAAATGGGGGAGAACACCAGTTGTGATTTCTGTGGTACTGAAGCATTTTTCAAAATTGTGATATCGTGATGACTAGCTTAATTCAAGATAGGGAACTGAACTTTATTACTTGAAAGTGTACAGGCTAAAAAGTATAAGTACTGAGGAGACCACAGCAGATGTCTTGTTTGCTTACTGAGATCAGTTATCTAGTTGTAGTGTGTGTTAATATTTAACTGAATTTTCTATTGTATTATCATCATTATTACTACACAGGCATCTCCTGAAATCTGATATTGATTATGAGAACCATACACAAACAATTATTCATATCATGCCTATCCATAAATTCATTCATTCCCAAAGTACTACTGACAACCCATTCCACTATTTGTCACTCTCAATACAAAAAATATATTCTTACTCTTGTTAACTACATATTACAACATTTTTTTTTTGTGTGGGGGAGGGGGGGCGATAATCTCTTGTTTGTTTTTTTTTTCCTCTTGTCATGTATTGAAAATTTTCCTATTGTCATGTATTTTCTTCTGCATCTGTCCTTTAAAACTCTTTAGTATATTTCTCTTGTTTCCTCTTTTTGCCTATCACCCAAAATGTGTAACTCATCATCATCAAATTCCTGCCATGTACCCTCAAGGGGGTGTACAGGATATGATAGTACTACATGAAAAAAATTACATCATTATTAATTTCCTATCTACAATTTTCCTCCAAATCAGTCTGTTACTTGTCAACACTCCAATATTATCAGCTCTTATATTTCTATCGTCTAAAGCACTTTGTACCGTATCAATCCACCTATATCTTGGTCTTCCTCTCGGTCGTTTTCCTGCCAACCTGGCAGAGAACACTTGTTTTGCTAATCTTTCCTCGCCCATTCTGTTTAAGTGACCATACCACCTGAGATTAGCTCTGCTAACGCATTCCTGGATGCTGACAATGTCAAGTTCTTTCCTAATATCCTCGTTTTTAATATGATACTGCCATTGATGCCATCTGTTCACGCCTATAATCTTTCTCAGGACTCTCATATCTGAAGTCTCTAGTCTTTGGTCAAGTGTTTTACTTCTGACCCAGCTCTCAGATCCATAAGTTAAAACTGGTTTGAACACTGTCTTGTATACAGCTAATTTAGTGTTGCGACTAATTTCTCTCTTATTCCATATGAATTTATTCAATTGACTTCCCAACATACCAGCTTTGCTGATTCTGTTGTCTATTTCTATATTTAATTTACCATCTTCAGTAAAAATCGTGCCTAAATAGCTGAAATGTTTTTCTTGTTCCACAGGTTCTCCATTCACAACACAGTTGACATTTTCAATGATTCTGCCTATTTTCATTGTCTTTGTCTTTTTATTGCTGACCTTCATACCATATCTATTACAAGAGCTATTCAATTTAGTCAGAGAATCTTGCAGACTTGTAGCGGATTTATTTAGAAGTATAACATCATCCGCATAAAGCAAAGAGCTGACATTAACATCTCCAATTTCGATATCATGTTTAATACCAGTTTCCTTCATAATGCGATCCATATAGATAATGAATAACAGAGGGGATAATGTACATCCTTGTCTCATGCCAGATTTAACATTAAACCATCTTCCTGTACTTCCTTCAATTCTAACTGCTGACTTACAACTCAAATAAAGACTAAGTATTGCTTGATATAATGTCCCATTGACACCATATAACTGCAGCGTATTGAATAACTTCTCTCTTGGCACCTTGTCATATGCCTTTTCCAGATCGACAAAACTTAAATACAGATCTTTGTTATATTCCCATGCTTTCTCGACTATTTGTCGTAAAGTGAAGATCTCATCCTGACAGCCTCTATTTGGCCTGAATCCAGCTTGTTCTTCACCAAGCTTTTCTTCCACAATTCTTCTCAACCGTTTCTCAAGTATACTTGCATAGATCTTGCCAGGAACACTCAGTAGGGAAATACCTCTGTAATTCTCAAATGCAGTTTTATTTCCCTTTTTATATATGGGTACTATGAGAGCTCTACTCCAATCATCAGGAATTCGTCCCTCTGTCCAGGCTTTCTGAACTATGCAGTGCAGCCACTGTAAGACTCTTATACCACCATACTTCAGCATTTCTGGTCGAATATCATCTACTCCTGCTGCCTTTCCACATTTCAAGCCTTTGATGGCTTTTTCTACTTCAAATATGGATATGTATTCCTGACTGCATTTACCACTGTGCTGTCATCACTGCTTGTTTCATTTAGCAATTTTTCGAAATAATTACTCCATACTTCAAGGATATCTTTTTCTCCCGTTTTCATGTCACCTTTATCATCTCTAATTCCTTTTATAGCACTCTTCCCTCCATTCTTAAGCTTCTTCAACAACCTCCAGAATATTTTGCCACCTTCTTGATATTTATTTTCTGTATTCTTGCCAAAGTCCTCCCATGACTTTTGTTTAGCTAGTTTTACACAGTGTTTAGCATTCTTGCATTTGTCTCTATATTCTCTAAGAGCACAAGCTGACTTATTTGACAGGAACTTTTGGTATGCTTTCTTCTTTTCCTTCACTGCCTCTTTAACCTCCTGTGTCCATCAGGGAGTTCTGATTTTTTTATCCTTACAAACAACCTCACCACATGCCTCTCTTCTCTGGCAGAATCAATCAATGTTTTCTTCAGAGTTTGCCAATGAATCTCCAAGGTTTGATTCCTGTTCTCAAACTCTTTCATTTTTCCTTCAATAATCTTTGTGTATTTTAGTCTACAGCTCACATCTGAGAGCTGCTCAACTTTTATTCACTTTAAAACTTTCTTGCATGTTATTCTTTTCAATATGAAATTCAATTTTATCCTGCTCAAGACTAAATAGTGATCACTTCCAATTTCAAATCCTCTGTACACTCTGGTGTCCTGCACCAGGGAGTAAACATCACTATCAACAATAACATAGTCAATGAGACTTTTCTTATTCCTAGCCTCTTCTCTCCATGTGAATTTGTGCACATTTTTATGTTGGAACATGGTGTTAGTAATAACCAGTCCATGTCCTGAGCAGAAATCCAACAGATATTTGCCATTATTATTAGCTTTGCTCTTTTCTCCAAATTTTCCCAAAATATTTTTGTATGTCTTACAATCATTTCCTACTCTGCTATTTAGATCCCCAACAAGGACCAACTTTTCATTTTTTTATTGTGTCAGTTGCTTTTTCTAAAGCCTCAAAAAAATTCCTCCACTTCTACCTTAGTAGAACCTTCTGTGGGACCATAGGCACAAATAAGTCTCATTGTCCAGTTCCCCATTCTCATATTTGCCCACATTACTCTACTTGTGTAATGTGTAATTCATAAATGTTTAATCTACCTTCACAAGGTGCATTCCACAGACCTGTCATGTGGAAATTCAGCACTGGTTCCCCTCCACTATTTCTTTATCTTTAGGGCAATCGAATGTGCACAGTAGTCATGACATGATCATACCAAGCTTATAAAATATAAGCTTGGTATAATAACTTTCTTGTTTTTTGGTGTATTTTTCAATATCCAAGTGCTTTGAGCTATTTAGAATATATGGATGAAATATTTTGTAACTGACAATCTTAATGGTTTTGACATTGCTGAAATTTGCGAAAGCATGCACTTCAAAATATCCATATATTATGACAAAACATTGCATTTGCACTTAAATACTTTCATTACTATCACTCTCATATGGCTAATTTGATCGCAATTGACTGCTGTTGCACATTATCTCTATTACAGTTTTTCACTTGGTTTATTCAAGCCAGTCATTTGTATTTATCTGTATATAGGATATCTTTTCAAAGGAGAGAAGATTATGAGTATAATATATTCTTCTTATTTCCCAAATTCCATCATGACGTCTGCAAATGCTTTCCATCGGTTTCTCGTTTCTTGCTATTGGTCTTGTTGCTGAGTTAAGCTCTCAAGGTTAATGCAATCAATTTTGCATTAACCTCGAACTCCTCCATGGATTTTTGGAACACTGGGCTTTTTTTTCTCTTGTGGATTCCATTCTAGTACTGTATGATAGATTTCTTGCTGATTTTTCATAAATGTATGTCCACTCCATCTGGATTTTTGTTTTCCGATTTCCAGGTTGACTTTTTGCAGATTTATTTGTTTCTGTAGGTCTTCGTTAGTAATAATTAGATATTCTAAGCATATTCTATAGATATTGGTGAGTTTAATATATGCTGTTTATTTATTTTGAATTATGGAAGAGAATTTTGGCTCATTCTGTATATTTTTAGTTGATTTTGATAATTTCTTATATCATCTGCCATATAATTCTGGCAGTATATTCAAAAACAAGCTAGCCACTGTAGAGTATAAAACTGAGAATACTAGTAATTCCCTGTGCACCCTAACATATTTCAGAATATGGCAGTTGTTCTGAAACTTAAATTATAAATTAAGCTAATTATTTTGATAAAAGCAAAATGTATAGTCCAAATAACAGAACTTGTTAGCTCAGTGCATATGCCAACAGCCTTTAAGAAAATTCTGGTGAAACATAAAATAACTAAGCTTTTAATAAAACTTGAATTATGTGTATTTAGCTGAGTGAATGATGAATATAGTTTGCATGTGTGTGTACAATTTGCTGAATTCTCATTAAAGATGTTGAATTTCAAAGCATATTGTACTTAAATGTTCATCTTTTGTAAATGACAAGAACATAATGTAATTATTTATAATTTCAGATTATTTTGATTGTAATTAATTGTTTTAATGAACAAAGGATCAGAGTGTTGGTTATATTTTGTTACTGAAATATATCGCTCTCGTTTGTATACTGAAATGTGTATATGAAATAGACATTGATGAAAGAGATGGAGTTCCTATTTATCTTTCTTTTCTAACTTTTTTGCATTCATCATAAACTGACAAAAAGCACTATCCAAAACATTATCAGTGCTCTGATACAGCATCATTTATATTTGGAGAGGAAAGCACATTTAATCAATGCATATTTGTATATATACATATTATAAATACTAATTCACTATCTTGCCTTTTTGGCAATTTACTAATTTCTGCAATAAGGAACATATGGAACATTAGTGTCCTTGTGTATTATATTATAAGATCATTCTTAAATTTCTAATAAAATGCTTTCTGGAAATATTCTTATATATATGCAATACTAATTTGAAAATTTTTAAAGATATATTTAATACATATAAATCGACTAAGGAAATTATGAGCTAGATTAGGAATGGACTGCTGATAAGGTGCTATTATGTCTTTTTCTTCTAGTTTACATGTTTAACATCAGAATGCATAATATAAAATATGCACTGTACAAATTGCTATCTTTCCCCAATAATTTTGAATTAGGACCAGTGAATGATAAAAAGCCAGAATTTCCCATCTTATGCAAAAGTAATATTTTCTTTTCTTACTTTTTTCCTTTGTTGTTTCCTGGACTGTTTTTTGGTTTTTCATTTCACAAGCCAGCAGATGGGCCTCTATGACATATGCAAGTTCCAGACAAGATGCATTGTAGCTTTTGGTTTATCTCATGCAATGTTGCATTAGTTGCTCGAGTGATAATGTTGCCAGTCAGCACATCCAATTTTCTTGATCAATATTACCCAATCCTCAGCAGGAAACATTATGCGAGATTCAGCATAACTGCTATTAAAAGAATTCATCCCTAATCATTTTTTTTATTCTATATCCTTTCATGTCTGTCTATTTGTTTATAATGAATAACAGTTTACTGTATACAAATTATAAGTTCTTATAAAATCTTTACTCATAAATTCTCTGCACAACTTTCATGATTACCATGTTATTCTAAAGTTGAATGTTAATGTAGCTTAGCCTTAGTTGCAAAGAGCTTATGTAGCTCAGATAGTATTGATAATGGCTTTTGGTTTAAAACACCTGGGTTTGAATATCCTCTAGGATGAATAGAACCTTTATAAGATCTTTTACACTGAGCATAAGTCAGCTAGACCTATATGGAAGGTGGTCGCAGTATTTTCCTTCCTGAATACTCAGTTTTTTTATCCTACAAACTGGCCAGAACAACAACACATACATAATACATACTTAGTTGCCATGATTCTAATCCCAAATATCAACAACCTGAGTTGCTGACATACAAGAATTCAATCAGTTTCTTCAAAAATTTATTATTGGGAAATTTCAAGGCAGCATTTCTTATTGCCTTTATTGTACTTCTTACATCCTCCTCCTCTGCTCAACTTACATCACTGCCCTCCCATCTGTTGTATGCCTATACCCAAAATGCAGTTTTGATGTGATAGATTTCCTATATTTTTTGTCTAAATTAACTTTCTCTTTGTCATCTTATATGCTTTTGAATCAAACTCCACAGTCACATATCCATTTATTGATTTGTTTTCTCTATATGATATTCGTCCGCACATTTATCCTGGTGGCTATGCACTTCACAACTATATACCTGGGGAAGGAGTGTCCTAGGTTTGATTCCCGTCGACGACGTAAGGAGCTCAAGGATCTTCCTTGGTCATAGCCAAGTTAGCTGATCTTGGGCATGGACAATAGGGTTTTTTCCCTCTAGTTTATCTGGGGGGTTTTTCATCCCGCAAGCAGGCAAACTGGCCCCATGGACACGCACGGATTACAATCATGAATATCACCTTTAGGGGATGTAGCAGAGGAGTGGCAAACCAGCTGCATTAATACGCCAGAAACCAAACCCATCATTAGGAGGGAAATCATCCTGTCCTAGATGGATGAGAAGGATAGGATATGATATTCAACAGTATTTTGAATTTATGGAAAGAAAAAAAGAGTTATGAGGTAGCCCAAAAAAAGGATTCATGCAGCAACTTAATAGATAACAAGAATGGGAAAAGGAAAAAAAAGGTTTTCTTTTACTGTAACATATTTGATCACATTGGCTAATATAAATGTAAAAAATGCATCATATCTCCCACAAAGAATTTGTTTGTTATATACAATAATCTAACATTATCATATATAATGTTATAAGTATTATACTTCTCACATCATTTTCCTCTTAATTCCCCAACTGGCCACGACATCTATAGACGTCGAGCTAAATCTGGATACGAAGCTTTAAAACCCATTGAATAACATGGATAAGAAGTGCAATTTGGTGTCACTATTTCATCCACATTGGCCGGTAGGGAGGTTAATTTGGTATGTTCATTGTTCCCCTACCCAACCAACATAGCTTCATATAAACCAAATTAATGCAGTAATGGCAACAGGTAATCACATCTTTATAATCTCTTATGCTGTGAATTTCAGGTGGGTTCTCTGGCTAGTTTACTTGTTTTTCAGAATGATAAAACCTGGTGCAAGTAAAAACTTGCCATCTCCACCTGGTTTTGTTTGGAAAACAGTTTTTTTTTTTTTTTTTTTTTCAAACCAAAGGATATCGCTGCTGCCAATCAAGTTAGGGATAGTCTACATCCTGTATATTTTATTTTCTAAATATATCCATGAGGAATTTAAGGGGATCATATTATTATTATTATCTGAGACCTCCAGGGAGCCAAGGACTCATCGAGGGAGGCTATGAATCATCCAAACAGCTGTCATGCCTTCCCTTAAATTCATTCACACTAGATGTGCTCACTACTCCTAAAGGCACTATTCCACTCACTCACTGCTCTGGGAGAAAAACCTAGCTCTTACCCCTTTCTTGACTGTGAACAAACTTAACTTCCATGAATGTATTGTGTTCTCTCCCCACCTTCCATATAATGAAAATTTTCATCAGATGATATCCTATAACACGCATTCAAAAGTTTATAGACCTCTATCATATCACCCCTCTTTTTCCTGTTAACCAGAGTCTACAATCCACATACTTGCAATCTGTCTCATAATCTAAATCCCATAATCCAGATATAATCTTTGTAACTCATCTTTGCACCCTTTCCACAGCTTTTTTATCCCCTTGGAACCTAGGAGACCAAATTTACACACAATAATCCAGGTGTAGTCTTATCAAAGCCTTATAAAGAGGCAAAATGATTTCCTTATCCTTATGTCAAGGTTTGCTTCAACATTGCAATTATCCTCTGAGTTGTATTTGCAACTTTTGCTATGCCTGATATGCTGATGTTAGAATATAGTTAGTCTTAATTTTGTGGCAAAGTTTGTTCAGCCGAAGTGTAAATTAACCTGGTCAGACAGTTCACATGTGAAATTATAATAACTTAAAGCAATGGATGAGGATAGTCCCAATATAAATTTGTTGATGAATTTGGTTGCAAAGAACAGTGTTACACATCCAAAGTTATATTGCATAAACCACGGTTTAAACAACTGGCAACAGTCAGAGTTATTTTTTCTTAAGAGAAAGAATTTTATGTTATGCCATGAAATTTGTTCTGGCATCTGTTAATACTTGCATCAACAGTTTGCAATATTGGAGCTGTAATTTGATATAGAAATTATCAAATGAAGACCTTATTGAATTAGAAGCAGCAAAGTTTGTAGAAGCCATTCAGGCTGGGACCTCTCAAGGACTAGAAGAGCCATGTTTATCACAAAGGAGAGACTATGATTCCATGAGATTGCATCAGGAATGGCTGAAGGGCTGGATCCCAATGTTATGCTGTTTTTGGAAGTACAAAGGGGAAGGGCAGTCCCAATATGTTGACCTGTTAACAAGAAATTTATGAAGATAACTAAAAAAGGCCAATATCCTCTTAAATCATCCACATTGGAACAAGCTTCTTCATTGGAATAGTAGTATAAAAAATTTAAAGAGAGTTAAAATGAGGATCCAGAGGTTCTCAGCTGTTGATTCTGATAATGCTTAATTGTTAATTAAATAGTTAATTTAATTATTAACTAATTAAATAATTATTTTCTTTCTTTGTTTTTATAGTATAAATTATTTTCAGTATTTATTTTTCTTATTGTTCTTCATACTAATAACCACTTCATTATCAAGAAAAATGTAAGATCCAATACTTGACACGAGTCAAATTCTAGCTTATGAAAAATTTTAGATGACTTGCAGAATGGAATGTTTCATAAATTTGGTGAGTGATATGTTGGTTGATGAAAATGTTTTAAAGAAAGTAAAAATGAAAACAGCATTAATGAAAATCATTAAAGAACAAAAACTTAAATATTTTGGACATCTAATTAGACAAGAAGGCATTCCGAAATTAATATTAGAAGGGAAACTAGACAGACAAAGATGGAGAGGTAGACCCAGGAGAATGTGGTTTGAAGGCATTTAAGGACTGGGCTGGCTTGAATTATCATAAATGCTCCCGAGCAGCAAAAGAAAGAAAAAAGTCCCATGACATGGTTGCCAACCTCCTCCTAAGGAATGACACTTGAAGAATGTTGGTTGATGTGTATCCTAGGAGCTTTATTTTGGTGACTGAAATCACCAAAGTGATGATGGAAGATGAGATCAGATAGAGGCTGACAAATTTTTTGTATCTTGACACCATTCTTATTAAGGTGGTGATGATACCTCACAAGCCTGCTTAAACTTTGTTTTACCAAAATTTGATGTTATGTAAAAGCAGAGTCCCTTCATTTGATTGTTTAATTCAGTGAGCAGATATAATTTTTCAGCATGTAGATACCTGATATGTCTTTTGTCTTGTCTAATTACAATTCTCCAGTATTTGCCCATGTAGGGGAAATACACCATATATCAGACTTTCTTGGCTCCTGGGGCAATGAAGGTGGAGAAAAATTCTATCATAGAATTCTGTGATTTTTTTTTTGGAGTCACTATTACTTCAGTGTTTGTTTTGATTCTACTATGTGGAATTTTGTTGGTTATATTTTCACCATAACCATTCTTGGTGGTCCATTGGAGTAGATAAATAATGCCTTTTTAGTATGTTTATTTTGCTGAGTAATTGTGGTGGTGATGGTCTGTCTGTATCTGTGTATTCTCTCTTGTGTTTTGGTTTATGATAAATAGAGAAGACAGACTAACAGAAAGATACTGCCTTTTAAGTTCAAATGTGAATTGTGTTTCTTCTTTGTTCAAAGTAGCTGAGAAAAGCATTAATTGTTCAAACACGAAGTTCCCATATCATCTACATATCTGAGCCATATCTTGGTTTTAAAGGATTATTGATTGGCAAGGGGCCTAGTTTTAAATCATATCGAATTTTGGAATTACAGAAAATTTAGACTAGGGAAGCTGTCATGAATTACCTCAAACCTTAATAAACCTAATGAGTACCTTTAGAATCTCAAGAATACAATCAGCTACTACAGACTTCATCTTTACATCACTTTTCCACAAATCACAGGACTTCAGGCACCAGAAGCTCTGACGATATACCATTAGAACAGTAAGTGATTTTTTCAGTTCTCTACCTCATCATTAAACAAGGATCATCATCAGAAAATAATTGCTTCATTTCTTTTGACAATTCAGGACTAAGTGTGTTAATGCCATTGTGGGACTTTCCTTGTCTTTAAATTACTGTAATTTCATCACAAATTGTGTAATCTGTTTAATCCAGATGTTACAGCTTGAACAGACTTTATCCACAAAGTTTCCAAAACTAGGACTTACTTTCAACATTATTCTATTATTAATATGCTGGGGACTTCAATAACAAAAATTACGAAATGTTCTTTAAGTTAATTCACCTGTTGTCTGAAGTGCCTTAATAGGTATTTTTTACATATAAAGACTAACAGGTCACACTATCTCTAAATAAATAAATCTAGCTCTGATTTTGAAAAGATTGGCCTAATGCAGAAGCCGTGTCTTCTTTTTAACAGCAATTGAGTGTTCTATTCCTTTCCCCAGTGGAAAGAAGACTAGTACCCACTGGGAGCAGTTTCTGCTCATATAGTATCTCCTCTCATGCATTTGGATTGTATCATTGTACATCATCCAAAAATAAGTCAAACTTCCTGGCGTGATTCTTCTCTTCCAACATCTTTGGATAGATGGCCGCAGCAATTACCTTCCATGAAACCAAGAACAGTTCAGATATCAGAACAGCCTCACCTAGTCTATTGTCAGAAAGAAATCGGGAAAAATCCTGAATAGCTTGGACTACAAGCCATTCAGGATTTGTTTTATATTCCAGAATCAACACCTACTTTGTATCATCTTTTCAGGCTTTCTTATTCCTGCTGCATGCAAGCATATATTCAGCCCAATCCCCCCCCCCACCCCAAAAAAAAAAAAGATTGGTGAGAAGAGGAGAGACAGCCATCAAACTATTATCTATTGCTCTCAAAAATCATACAGGTTTTCAACAACCAACTTTTTTGCTACCCAAGGGCACACCAGCTAATTACTTACCGATATGGAGTATTCCACTGTTTGATACACAATATGTGTTTTCTAGCCATCACCATTCACTTTCGGACTGATGGAAAGGTTTGGAGGAACTCATGATTGCTCTTGATATTTCCTAATCCTATGATCAGTGAAGATTCTTCTGTTCACTGATTGTGTGATTTCATCACAGGCCTCTCTTCAGCCAGATTTGGTGAAAAATTGGCAAACATTGACTTTTAAAAATCTTAAACTGGCCTCTGAGTCAGATCCACAGGGTATGGTACAAAGGACTTTTCCAAGCTACCATCTTGTGGTGTAGTCTGCCATCTACTCTTTGCCATTATGATCACCAGCTTCCTCTCTGATTATTGAACTTACATAACAGCAAATGACTCCTCAGATTTCCCTATCAATGTCCAAGTATTCATCATCATCACGAACCATGGACACACTGCCTGTTGGTGTCCAATGCCTCCTTCACTTCTTCCATCTTTCTTTGTCCAGTGCACAGTGTCACAGTTTCTATAACCCCATTCCACACCAGTCCTTTGTCATCTATCCATTCTGTGTATGGTCTACCGCTTCTGTTTACACCATCCATAATACCAAACATGAATGTCTTTATCTTCTGATCCTCGCTCATTCTGCAGATATGTCCAAATAATTGCAGCTTCCATTGTATAATTTTCTGCATTAAATTCTCCTTTGGGTTGTATCTTCCGATAGAGCTCTTCATTTGTGATTTTCTATACCTATCCTGTTCTTAAAATCTTCCTGTATTAAGTTCTCTCAAATGCCAAAATTCTTTTTCTCGATTCCCTATATATTACCCACATTTCAGATCCATACTGCACACAGCTAAAGATGCATGTTTCCAGTACTCTTAATTTCATCTGATCGCTTTACTTTTCCAGATGTTATCCATGGCCTTCACATTTGTTCTTCCCTTTACAATCCTGATCTTTGTTTTTTTACAATCCAAATCATGTCATTTTACTTCCCAAGTATGTGAATTGTTCACCATTTTCTATATCAATTCCATCCACTTGTATCTTTTGTTTCATGTTCTTCTCAGCAAATACCACTGTATTTGTTTTTCCCAAGTTCACAACAAGTCCATATCTCTTCCCGTCCTCATTTAACCGTTTCAGTGTTTTTTTGTAGTTCGCTTTCATTTTCTTCAATAATAACAATGTCATCTGCAAATCTCAGATTGTTAATTCTCATTCCATTTACTGATATTCATTTTGCACCTCCCTTCATTTTGTCCATTGTTCTTTCTAAATGTGAAGATATTCTTGATTATCGGAGATTTCTGGAATACTTCGATAGGCAGTGGCGTAGCTGGGGGGGCGTGTTCGCCCGGGGCGGCACTTTGGAACTTTTACAATTAATTCTAAAATACAGTCTCAAGAACTCATTTCCAAATATTGTAATACTACTGCGAATTTTCCTCACAATTATTGTCATGTATTGCCAGTGCCATGTAGATCATTGCATGTAAGCATTAGATCCTTGATCCTGCTGAATGCCAAAAATAATTTACAGTGTGAAACTGTAGATTTTTAGGATGTATATTTTCATATCCAGTGATAACAACTGAAAATTTAGTGAGGGGAAAAAAAAAAAAAAAAAAACTAGCCCTCAACTTTTTCATGTAAGAAAGATGTCATTAGAGACAGTTGTAGGTGTCCTCCCGCGATGAGTCTTCGGACTCCTTGGAGGTATCAGGAATAATAATAATAATGCAAGCGGTGCACGCAACATTGATAGGGCGGCATTTTATGTAATATCTAATTTGGGCGGCAAATACCCTTA
Source organism: Typopeltis vanoorti (assembly GCF_054136105.1). Classification (NCBI taxonomy): domain Eukaryota; kingdom Metazoa; phylum Arthropoda; class Arachnida; order Uropygi; family Thelyphonidae; genus Typopeltis; species Typopeltis vanoorti. The sequence goes on from NC_143566.1 coordinate 61,205,503, forward strand.
GCGTGCCCCTGGTTGTGAGAAGAGTTTTTCTAAATAAAATTGATTAAGAATTACCTATATTACTATGAAATGGACTTCGCCGATGTTATCGACGATTTTGTTAACAGAAAAGCAAGAAAAAATAACATTTTAGAATGTTGAAATTAAAGTTTTACTTCAATAATAAACATATGTTTTTATTTATTTTCCTATACGTCGTTTTGACTGTTTGTAATATTTTTGGTATTGAGAGGGACGGAAAACTCGGGGATCGCCCCGGGCGGCAACAACTCTATCTACGCCACTGCCGATAGGTATCTGATGCCTATCAGAGTATTCCAGGAAGCTATATCTTCACCCACTCTTCCTCCCGTATATAAATGACATTTTCTTGCTGACCATGAACTATGCATTTCCTCTTCATTTAACAAATCCTGTAGTGTAGAATCATTTTCATCATCATGCGTATTAAGAATCCTAGCATGGCCTGTTCCGGCCTTAGAAGTCATCGTTTAAGAGGACGTCCTCGTTTTCTTTTTCCTAATGGCTTGTACTTTAAGGCTTGTTTTGGTAATCTTTCTGTTTTCATTCTTTGAACGTGTTCCATCCATTTATGTTTATATTTTTTCTATTACTGGTTCTTGGTTTAATTCTTTCATAATTTCTTCGTTTCTTTTGTGATCAAATAGGGTATACTTTGCAGTTTTTCTCATAAACTTCATTTCTGCTGTTGTTAATCTTTGTTTGTCTTTTTGTTTTATTGTCCAGATTTCGCTTCCATACATTAAGACTGATAGGGCTAATGTATTGTATACTTTTAGTCTGGTTTGTTTTTGAACTAGGTTTGGTTTAAATATAGAGTTAATTACACCTGTTATTTTTAAATATTTTATCTAGATATTGGTTAATGCTGAATCATTTTGATCTCTTTTACCATTTTTCAGGAGTGAGGATAACTCAGTGAATGTAGTCCTGTCTTATTTCTAACAAGAGCTTACTTAATTCCTCTTAGCTTTCACAATACCCACTTCTCCAGGCAAAATCAGATTTCTCTTCTTGGAGTAACTTACAACACTTCTAGCCTTTCCTCACATAAACAAATCCTAGTCCTCTAGCTCATCTTCCAAAAGACCAGATGTCCATGACACTACTTTTCACCTTTACAACTGCTAACAAATATATAAATACTAAATCTTCTCAACCTTTGCAGATCTGGAATTTATATTTATATAAAATGCTTCTTACAGAGGACAGGCCCATTAATTAATGATCCTCTCTCACAAATTCATTCTAATCACTTTATGAAAGGAATTCTGTTTCTGTTAAGCTTATACAATTTTTATGGGCAATGATGTTTTGTCAAAATAATTATCATTCCTCCACTTTCTTCCAAGATTGAGATTAGAAGCAGTTGCTGGTCAGCATTTGTCTACTGTTCATCTTCAGCCCAACTTCTCTTCCTCATTTTTCATTCCATCTGCCTTTTATTAACTTGAAGCTACTCCAGCTCATTAAACACGTCAGTAGATTCCTACTTTTCTTGCTAACTGAAGAAATCAAGGGAAAAGTAAGAATATGTTGATGCCTGCATACTATACTCAGTGCTGTAAATTTTGCAACCTGTTATGTAAGGTGGTGATACTAAAAATAAAATACATAATTGAGCTGTTTATTTTGCTGCATGTTTTTAAATGCTCTCACTAGGAAGTATCATGTGGATGGTGAATATTAGTGAATGGAATTCTGCTGGTTGCTTGTTCCTTGAAGATCAAATGTACTGCTTGGAAAGAAGTCAACGGACCCTATGGGCAAGGTGCATCCTGTGATGTAATGAGTCGCGTGTTTGTAGCCAGTATAAATTGGAGGCATATGATGCTCCCAAATCAAAGCAACTGTGTTGAGGGTGATATCGCTGCGAGAAGGGAACAGACAGAGTTTGAAATAGGCATTGTGATAGCATGCTATGTTGCAGGCGTGTCTGCTTGGTAAATTGTTTAACAAATTGGGCCATTCCAGGTCAACAGTCATAGATATCATACTGAGATGGAATTGCAGGGAGTCAAATGCAAGTGCTACCCACCACACTCACTTAATGTGACCATAGCGTGCTACGAAGGATAATATGTATAAACTGTCATTTGGAGGCCGATACATTGAATAAGGAGTTCCGGGCATCAGCTGGAACATGAATCTACACAAAACATTCAAAACCGAAGCTCACAACATGGTAGGAGGACTGCAATATGCAAGCCCCACATTACTCAAACCAACATATCTCTTACCAGAGTGCATAACCCCAACTATGAAATTCAGACGTGGCAATGTGATGGTATGGTCCTGTTTTGGCCTCGGACCTCAGTTTGTGGTGTCGCAAACATTGAACTCTGAGAGGTATCTGAACATTTTAATGCGTTCTACTTTGTGGATTTCTATGGAACTGACCATTGTCTCTTGCAGCAAGACATTGCACCTTGTCATATAAGACTGCTGCTGCTGTAACTGTGAATTGTGGACATGAATGCCACCACACTTGACTGACGTCCACAGAGCCCTGATCTCAACCCTACTGAATATCTGTGGGATGAACTGGAGCATCAGTGAGGTCAAGGGACGTCTTCCCCATAACAGTCCAGGATCTCATTTTATGCCAACGAGAAGAATGATTGCTCGCTATTATACGCTTCTGAAAAGTGTGTCCACCAGGATTGCTGCGGTCTCCGCAGCGAAATGAGATCCAACATCTTATTAAGGTGCGCGCCAGTGCTGTTTGTTGAGTGTAATTATTACTTTTTTTTGATAAATTTTATTTTATTAGAAGGTATATCTGCAAACAGTTCGTAATGTGGAAAGAAATAAAAATCATATTTATATATACACACTCCCATGTAATACTGATATCAGTAGTGAAATAGGACAATGTTTTTAGAGAAACCAAATTTGCGCTTACCTGAATAGTATATTTCAGTAAGCGGCCCCTGCCGTGGAAAAGGAGATAGCGGCAATTCAGTTGTCTGCTGCATCCTCGAACATGAGCCAGCTATCTGTAAGGCTATTATTCCCTTAAAAGGCGTTAGCGGATTTATTTTATGTTATCTCACTGTAATCTTGTATTAATTAATTAGTTTGATAAACGGGACCAGCCTGCTATATTACGATTTTTATCACAGTTTTAATTTTTATATAATGGAACGAATTTTTTGACGTATTAATGATATCATCAGCACACTTGGCTGGAGAATATGCGCAATTGATAAGCATAGTATACTGGACATAACCTCCTTAGTTTCTTCGGCCGTAATTACAGTAAATCAACTCATTCTTAACAACCGACAGAGCTGCAAAAAATGGAACAATCGTATCTCAACCATAAAAACAATTCAAGCCCCAACCCCTGAATTTTACATATTTTCTTGAATTTAGAGGACGGCAAAATGGTGCTTGTTTAGGGGAAGGCTTTGACTAACTTTCATGACAACAGCCTTCATCATTTGATGGTCTACGAATGTTAGATGTGCAGGTACGTGGGAAGTGTCCTTCTCTAATGAGACGGAACTTTCCTGTATATCTAACGAAAGCCATCAATATTATTTTCCCCCCAAATTTATTCTTGGTTTTTAACACAACTTTTTAATTTTGCTACCTGTGTAAAGTAGATTCATTTATTGGTTATTGTTCATGAGAAAAAATGGTATATATACTGTAATAACATCACCAGGAATTGTAGGCTTAACGAACTGTGATTAACCTATCTTTTCATATATATACATTTTCAACTTATCATTGGATGAGTATTTGCAAGTTCTATAGACAGAGCAATAAGAAATAGCTTAAAACAGTTTTAGTAATATATTTTATTTAATAATTTTAGTCGTGAAACAAAATATACTCTATTATTTTTATTAAATAAAAATAGTGTATTTAATTTTATTATATTAAATAACAGTCTTCGCTTTTTATGAAATGATGGGATCTGTTTATTGCATAATTTTTAAGGAGGGATCTAAAATTCTAGAAAATAGAATTACACATAGTTTCGTTTAGATTAAGTTAGTTGTCCCCCCCCCCCGTCCTAAACAAGGATTAGGCTTTCATCCTAATTTCATCCTGGGTTTCTACGCTACCGATTTCTTCCAGCGTTTATTGAAACAGCATTTACTTTGTAATAAATAAATAAAATGCAGAGTTGTTTGTGTGTTTGTTTACTTTTCGTAGCAGCTTAAGTTTAAGAGCTTCGTGTTCTTAATAAAATATTTGGGTAATTTTCAGAAAGTCTGTCGCAAAAATGTATCCCTCTCTCCATTTTGTTACTCACCTAAAGCAGTTATCGCTTTGTTCTTATTTTTGTTGGCGCTGTTGTAGTACAGTTATGAAGGCGATTCTTTTGGAAACTTCGTTGACTGCAAGGAACCTTTAGCGCTTTTTGTTCAACTAAAAGGTGAGAGGGTCGGATCGTTGCGATCACTTTGCCGATCCCACCCTCCTTTACGTTCGGTTGTAATTTCTATCAACAACCGCATGTTCACATTGTCAAATTTCTTAAAAACAACTTTCCACACTCACAACATGTATAGTCATTATTTTACTATATTCATTGCCGAACTTTTTCTTCCTTAAGGAGGTTAAATCAATCGAAGCCTTTCGTCATTCGAATGTGAATTAAAAATACGAAGTTCTCTTTCCTCCTCCCTCAACAAAAAATGAAAATTTCCGGTTCGTGATGTGCAACTGATGAAAAGCAAGACCTACTTAGCTAAACTTAAAGGATGAATAAGGATTTCTTCCCCCAAAATAAAGAAATCTGAGGGAGAAAATGTGTAATTGACAGTGAATGGCACTAATCCAATCAACTACATTCCCTGATTACTCAAATAAAAGCTTTTTTATAGCTCCATTTCCCTCTCGTTGTTCACCTTCTGTCTATTGAGGGTTTTATCTTGAATTTAAGTTGACAGGCGTTTTTGTTTTTTTTTTTACCTCTAAACATGTAAATCTGGTCAACAAACACATAGTTGTCACTTATTATAATACAATATTATGTATGTATGACCTTAGCTTCAGTTAAGAAAGGTAATTGTTGGTAAGGATCATCATGAACAGCTCTTAGAGGATTCAGTTTTACCTAATTAAACACTTTCTAATGGTCCTTTCCAGTATTTTTATTTTCTTTTTATATCGTTATATTAACTAATAAAAGAAGCTTCATAAAATTTGAGAGCGCTTGAAACGAAGGTTACTATAGCAACCTATGTACAAGCTTCTGTGTGCGACGGGAAGAGAGAGAGAGAATACCGATAGAAAGGACGAAAAAGGGATTGCGGAAGATACGGGGACCGTGAAGTAATAACAGCTTGGTGTAACCGTTGCTGCAAGGAGACTTGTAGATGTTATTTAGGGATCGATTTCCGATACTTCGACCTCTAAGATGCTGCAACACGTGCAGCACCCATTCATCGATTACAAACACTCCTAGATATTTCAGTAGGTTCCTGGAAATAGGTTGTTGACTACTTCACTCGTATAAATGTTGGCATTGTTGTTAGATGTGATTTTAAATATTTTGACTTTGATAAGGGAGACTTCCTGTTGGTAATAATTATTTTCGGTTAACCATATCTAAATTGTATTAGAAATGAGTGTTACTACTCACTACATATTTTATTATGAACGCTAATTTCTTAAATCATATCCTGCCGACTCAATGATTCATATCGTCCTTTAAAAATGGTCAGTGATATTCTACTACACTTGGAGAGGATATTGTAAAGCAGAAACAGGGGAAAGACAGCTTTCAGAACCATTTGTTTTGACTACGGCGTTCTTTACATATGCAGCAGTTTTCCTGCTGTTCTCTCTGCAAGCAGGCAATCCGTCCGTGAATACACAGTTCATCATCTTGATGTTTACTTTAACACTTTAGAGCGAGTTTTAATTTAGGATTTGGTTTTGATCCAGAATACTGCAACTACAATTTATAATTTCTCAACAACAAGCTTTCTTTAGTCCCGCTAAATTTACAGGCCCTCGCTGTAGGTAGTTGTACCACTGCAAACTGAAAAGTTGAACAGCTCATATAAAAAAATGTAATGGCCCATAACGTTGAAAAAAAAAGTTGTTCTGACATGAACTTTTCTGTTTAGTGAAACGCCAACAATATCTTAGATGTGTTACTGCTGTGATTATAATTAGAGATAAATTTTTATCCCATCCCCCCGAAAAGGTAGGCAGCTTATGGTACATAAGTAACGTAAATGGAGTTAAATAAATACTAGGCAAACCTTGCGCTAGAGGCATGGAAGGTTTTCAAGCCACTTTAGGAAGCAGGGTCATGCTTTCACACCGAGGGATGAAAATCATCTAACTTCTCAAGATATATGTACACTCGGTAGGATTCGAACTCTCAGCCTGTTCACTTTAGATTGGGTACTCCACCCAGGCTGCCAAAGTTAAGGATCATTGAACGTTTATCAAATATTAATATGAAAGAATTTACACTTTTTTAAAATAGCAATTTCAGTGTGCGCAATTGGTGTCTACCTTTGACTTTTCCTCATAAAAATATTTTAATCTTCATAAGTCTTCTGATTATTTCAGAGACACTAATTGTTGACGTATTTCTTTTCATCGCCTAAATTGTAAACGATGCTTTTATTAGCACATCACTTTTAAATATACTTTTTTCCTGCATTAATTTTGAAATATATCTATTTTTACCAGTTTAACTGTAGCCTGCATTGTGGTGTTAATTGCCGTGGTACCAGCAGATGGCTCATTTTAAAGAAGACTTGATAATTGTCATATATATATATATATATATATATATATATTGCATGTATTTTTGAACAGTTTCTTCTTACTGTTAAGATTTTTTTTATCACTCCCAGACTCGGGAAGCCAGAAAACCTATAGCAAATAAATGCTGTGTATGGGCTAAGTCACATAATCTGTTGATATTCCTCTTAAAGAGCTGCAGGTTGTAGTTCTCTGGGAAGGCTGTTCCACAGAACTGAGTAGATGGAATGAAAGACGAATGGAAGTAACGGGAGTCAATGTGGAAACCGATGTTCTATGAGATAGTGACTGAAGAGGGAGTCTTTGAGAAAAGAGTCAACTAACTGAACTACTCTCTTCTGAACACTATCAACAATTTTTAGAGAAGTTTTAGGTGCGCCACTACAAATGCGAGAGCAGTATTTCAAGGTTGGGTGTATTTGGGAATTTTTACAGCTCATTTAAATAGAGGTGATCTGATCATGCTTGGAGTAATGGTCAGTCCGAGAATTCGTCTTCATTCTTAAGTTGAGCATTATCAGAAGTAAGCGGAGAACAGTTACTTTTGATAATGGTAGTGAAAACCTCATGTTCAATTCTTCAAAAGAATTGAAGGTTACTAGGCTGTTATTGTCCCATTGAAAGATGGAATGGAGATCAGTGTTCATCTCAGCCGTTATTCTTGAAACTCGTCATATTTCAATACTACAGAATTTGTCGTATGACAAAGGTGATTAGAGAATGCTATCATCAGCAAAACTGTGAAACTTTGATGTCAGTGAGAGCAGGTCGTTTATATGAAGAAGTGGATAACTTGAGAAACACCTACATTATTAGGAAAATGAAGAGAGCACTATTCGCGTAGTGAAAGAACCGAGCGTATGCTAGCAATCCACAAAGGGGAGGAAGGTAGATCATAAGATGGCAATTTGCTGTATAGCTCTCCTGCCAAATTCCATAAAATACCGTGGAAATGTCAAGTGCGACAGCAGAGGTTTCTTCAAAACTTTCCATAGCACGTGTGCATGATGTAGGTAAGATCTATTGTGGATGTTGATCGGCGAAATCTATATTTTTACTGTTCAGTTGACAGTTCTCCAGATGTCGATGAAGTTGATTATTAATAATTATTTATTTTTCAGATAACAATGAGGGGGGGGGGGAATAGACTGATAATTCGAAGGTGGGTACTTATCACTTTTTTTTTTTTTTTTTTTTTTTTTGGGCTGTATATGACTTTCGTCTGTGCTATAAGGTATCCGCTGAGTATAACAGTATATAGATGATGTGAAAGCTTAAAATGCCTTAAAGAACGGATGTGCGTTCAGGAGCACAATTGGCGGGATTCCATCAGGACCAAAGCATTTGTGGATTTCTGTATTCTTTCTAGCGGATGGCTACAAAGACGTTACTCAAAGTTTATTAAGAATACTTTATAAAGGTACATCACTTTTTAAATTTTCTTGGGCCACTCTGATCCCAAAACGTTAAGGGTTCATATCATGAATGTTACTTCGAAAGGATTTCGGAGTGACTTCGATATCTTGACGCCTCACTTTGCTTTTAGTGAACTCTTTGATAGCTTGAAATGTCTTGATTTATAGAGTTCATCAAAACTTTTCCATTCCTCTCCTCATTGGGGTGTGTGTGTGTGGGGGGGGTGTTCTCACTATTTGACAACACTTTATTTAAACGTGAATAAGTAGGTCATTTTATTTTATGAGGTAGTACTGCGAAAAGGCTTGTGTGTGCTTTTGGTAGTTTGAATAAAGCAACACACACTCACTCTTATGTGATGACCGAGCCATTTATTCAGTTGATGTCCACTTTTCTCTACAATTACATCTCTCTCTCCCCTTAATCCCCCCCTTCAGATTTTATAATAAGTGATATCAAGACTAATTGATATTAGTGTGTGTCTACTTTTTAAATTTAGAAAGAGCAAATCCTCCCCCAATAATCTATAAAATTGTTTGCCGGGATCCTCGCGCCGCGATTGAGGTAGTTCTATTTCCGTTCTTTAGAGTTCAGAGCCCTATCGCGTTTGCCGTATTTCTCCCCATCTTCTAGTATTATACCCAGTGTTGCATCCAAATTAAAACGGCCAAACATATTGCCGAACTATTCTGCCGCTTAATAGAAGAAAAACACATCTCCAAAATCGAGCAAGCGGGAATAATAAAAGAGCTTATCTACGACTCGGATTTCCCATTGGAAACCCCTTACCTATAGATAGAATTAGAATCAAATTTAGCTATCATCCCGTATAATTTCTACCACTTGGAAATCCTTCCAAGTGCGACTCAAATTCCTCTTCCAGAAATAAACAGCGACAACCTTTAATCAGTTCTCTTCTACTTTTAATTCCTTTAATCTGCAACAAGTCATACAAACGCCCACGATTGAAAACCAGACAACTGGACCGATACTTTTGCTTCCTTTTATTACTGTTCGAAAAGGCTTCGCTTTTATTACTTTTCCCCATTTTACTAAAGCACTCGAAACCGTTAACTCTTCGTTCCTGTATTAGTTTTGCAATAACATGTTCCAAGGAGTACAATAAACATTGCTTAGCTAGTGGTTTCCTTACAATATTGTGAAAAGCAAGTTGCTTTTGTTTTCATCTATTTATATTATTTAAGACTGTCCTTAATTACGAATGCTACCAGGTGCTGAAAATCCTCGAAGTGTTGAAGGATCCCTTCTCATTGTTATGATTATTTCTTATGAGATGATCTGCTGTTATCTTTGTTTTACCCTAGTTGCTTTTCAAACTGAAAATAAATTGTTTGTGATCACAAGTTTTTCAAAGTGAAATTGAGCTAATATGTTGTTTGAATGTATCAGAACTTTCTCATCGCAAAGTTGAAGTCCGTCACCTTTGTTTTAACAAAAATCAACTACGAACCAAAATCTTCCAATTTTATTTTGAAAATCAGCATTCGATTATTCTAACGCAAAGAACATATCGCCCCCGTTTTAAAGTCAATTAATTGGCCATAACATTCTCCAGATCTGATGGTTCCTGACTTCTTCCATGGGATTACTGAAGGAAAAGGTGTATGTGAACAAGCCTCAGACAACCCAACAGCTGAAGTGCAGAAATATTAACAGCTGCCATGGAACATGTCGTAGAAAGGGCCCGTCTTTGGGAAGCCAAAAATGGAACACCTTCACGTGATGTGGTTTTTTTCTAACTAATAATAAAAAAAAAATCTCCAGGTTCTGCATTTCATTATAACAAAAAAGAATAAAAATAATAAATAAATATTAAATGTTAAAAACTCTCGTTTTTATTAATAATAATAAATAAAAAGTTATTAAATGTTTAAAACCGTTTGTGACTTGGCCACCCTGTATAATCTATTTTAAGTTTCTGCTATTCATGTGTATCTCTAGCTCTCTGTTAGCGAGGCTTTATGTCACACGCTTCTTGTGTGCTTAAGGCTATAATGATTGGTTATAAAAGCAGACGATAAAAGTTACCGTGTGGTTTTGAAATTTCTTCAAACGTTTGCGATGAAGATCGCTGTTTATGCGATATCGTAGGTTATCCAGGCGAAGTGTTGTTTATTCTACATAACGGTACTTTAAAAAAAAAAGAAAGGATTAACTACTTTTAAGCGCGATTGTGACATAATTGAATAGTCAGTTTTGTGCTTACAGAAGATGAAAAATGAATTTTTCAAAACTACTTAAACCATGCATGACTTTAAAGGTGTGATATGTATTTGAAAACCGAAATCACAATTTACCTTGCAAAACCAAGGATGGAAGGAAAATTACATGTGGTATTTACTTAGAACCAATTTTGAAAGTTTTACGTATTGTCATTTACGTACATTTTTTTCTTGTTAAAAATATAAATACACCTTGAAATGCTGCATAGTTCTTAGCAAGTAGATCGATATAGAATGTCTGCCACTCGTTTTTCTTGCATGAAATGAAAATTCAGAAGTAACATTATTATGTATCTAAACGTGTAACGTTGGTGTGTGTATATATATATATATATAAGGGGATAAGAAAATAAAATCTAGCAGACCTCATTTGCAATTCAGATTCGCTTAATGTACATTCTCTTGATAGTTTTCTTGCCTTTATAACGGATAATGTATATCAAACAAGCATTGCGAAAAAGTATGGTAATAAAATTCTTTATATTTTCTCCTAACCATTAACATAATTTTTCCGAAGAGAATTTTCCAAGTATGCCCATTTATGTAACGCAACTTAATAGGTGCTTTTACTGAACTCATTCACTTCATATGATCGCACAATTAAAATAATAGAAATAATTAACTGAATTTTCAGCACGCGCATCAAGAGTATTTTGAAAACGAAATACAAAAGTCATTATTTTGTAGAGCTTCTTCATTCTCTAATTTATTTTATTAAAAGAGATTTTGCCTCAAGATTAATTTTTTGCTCTTTGTTAGCCATAAACGTAAAGTTGCACATTCAGTAAATTAAAAAAAAAAAGGGGGGGGGGGGGGAGTGATGATACTAGGATAAAAATCTAAAGGATTTTAGTGATATAGATTCGGAAGTATGGCTTATGTTAGCAGCTACATTTGAGAAATTAATCATGGAAAAGTTCACAACCCGACAATGAACCACAAAATGGTACAATTTTATTTTGAAAATCAGCATGAACTCCTAAGGCACTTTTTTTTTTTTCTTTTTTTTTTTTGGCGAGCTTATAATTTTACGAAGATCTGCAATTGATTGGCCAGATCTGAAGTTCCCGGCTTTTTCTTATGGGGGGGAAGGGGGGTTACCTGGAGGAAAAGGTGTATGTGGACAAGCCCCAAACAATCCAACAGCTGAAGGAGAACCACGGAAATCCCGAAGAAAAAGCCCGTCTTGGTGAAGCCGAAATTGGAAGGCATTTATGTGATGTTGTTTTTCATAACTAATAAAAAAAAATCTCCAGGTTCTGTATTTTCATTATAACAAAAGGAATAAAAAATAATAAAGGCAAGTGTTTTAGACCCCCTTCGTGACTTATAAGCCATCCTGTATGCAGGCCGTACTTATGCCCAGGCGCACGAGAGTCTAGCTTGGGGGGGGGGCAAAAAATTGGAACCAATTTAAGGGCCCCAAACAATGAAGAGGGGAGCCTGGAGCACTCTCGGGAAAAGCGTAAGTGCGGTCCTGCCGGTATGTATGTATATTCTAGATTAGGGCTGTCCAACCTTAAGTAATCCAAGGGCCGCATCATAATTCGTATCTGTGAGCAGCAGAGACACAACCTCGATAGCTGAACAAACGAATAACACTGATTGCGCGTTCACATTCCCCGTGAGCTCCTGGAGCATGCGCATTGAAACAAAACAGTGTACGAACGCTTGTTTGACACGTCTAATATTTGAAAAACACGTGGGTATATATACTGATGCAAAAACACCAAATAAAATTTCCAACATCGAGATTATCGATTAGTGATAATATTTTAATATATATAATTATAAAATATATAACACGCATTCGATTCAAATTATTTTATTTTATTTCGCTCGTGAAAATCAAAACCAACAGGCGGCCCTGTTCTAGATCATCGAGTTGGACGATTGTCGTCTGATAGCTAATTTTACGATCAAAAGTAAAAATAATTCAGAAGCGATTAAAATAAATTCAACATGCTTTTATGAAAACTAAAATTATGCACAAATATAAAGAATATTAGTAGTTTAGATTTTTCATCTCGCAACCATGGTTCTACGGTATACCAAAGTGAGTTAAAATCGCAAATTTCAGGATTTAAGAATCTTAGTAATATCTTGTACTATATAGAAATTTGTTAGTTGAGTCGTAGAAGTATGCTGAAATGTATGATTTTAAGAGTTGCCATTTGGATTGTTTCTAGATGTGAACTGGAAACTTTTTTGAAGCTTAATTATTGCGACTTCATGTACAAGTCTGTATTCGGCACTGGAGGGGGGGGGGGGGGAACACGAATTTCTTTGGAGTTTTTTCCCCTATATTTATTTCCTTCTTCCTCTTTCTCCCATCTCCCGAGCTTCCATAGTTTCGGTACTAACGATGTCCGTGTTGAAAACCTAGACTCCTGTCTAGGACGTGATTCTGCCAAAAATCCTTACAACTTCCTAGGCGAAAGTTGCAAGAATCCCCCCCACCCCAAAAAATGTGAAAGGTCCGATGAGCATATGTAATTAAAGATATAATAGCTTTAGATTCTTTGGCTGCAATTTCAAACAAGCCAGTACTACAGCTCAGTTCAGACCAAACAAATGCTCAGTGTTAGACTTCTTTACTTGGGGGTGAATTGCCAGCGTTGAGTTGACCTTGCAGGATAAGCACATATCTCTTTGGCATGAAACTCGTCAAATACACAAAAACTGATGCAACGAAGAAAAATTGGAAAGTCATCTACAAGTTGTTGCTTCCTTAAAATAATAATAATAATAAAATCCAGGCATTGAGGACTTCGAAATATACAAGCGTTGCGAGTATTATCATTTCTTCTTCCCTCTTATTCAGTATTCGAGTTGTAAGAATATACTTTTGTTTTGCTTTTAATGCAATAACTTTTTGTTTTTTACTTTAAAATAAACCTATATTCAGTAACACAAAATATTTATTTATTTATGATTTTTTTTTAGTCTACTGATACGGAATCTGCACTCAACAGACTAAGACGCACGCTTGGCTTCGATCACCTTTTCCGTTCTGTTTCATTTCGTAACATTATCATTCACAATTAGCAGCCATAATGCTTTATATAGCCTTAGTTGTTTCGGCAGTAATTCCAAAGAAGTACAACATCGACGCTGTATCCATTCTTCATTTTTATATCATAGAGAGATTAATAAATGCTTTTTAATTTCTTTATTAAACGCATTTAATCTGTGTAATAACAATGTATGAATCGTTATTAATATCGTAAATACAAAATGATACACTGTGATCTGTCAAGAAAATTATTTTTATTGACCAATATTTTTATCTTTGTATTGAGAAGAGAACATTGCGGACACCGTGCGATCTCTGTAAGTTTATTGATAACTGTGATAGCAAGAAAGTTTGTAGAAAATGTAATTGTTTGAATGTTGCTATTTTTGCTTTCCACTACCTTTATTATCTTTCCCCTAAGATTTAGGCCGAACTGTTTTGTGACCAATTAACTTGGCTTTATCAGCCACTCAATTGCCTTCGTTGATACGCTCACATTATTCCGATGGGCTGCCAGGGAAGGCTCAGCGTGCCTTTATATTTGAAAAGCCCTTATAAAGGTTCGTCGTAAACGGCATGGGAACCCAGGCCTTTCCATTCAAAGGGTATCATTATTACCAATGAGCTACAAAGGCTTAGTTTACATGTACTGTATACAGAGAGAGAGAGAGACGTACGGGGTGGGGGTCTGGAAAGTTCTGATAAACACCTAGAACAAAAATGATATTAAATCAACTGATATAACCATATATCTTTAAAACTCTTTAACCTCCCATGTTTTATCAAGTTGTAATAATTTGTTCTTTTCTTTTAGGATATATAAGAAGACATAAAATTAATTAATTTTTGTTCTAGGTGTTTATCAGAACTTTCCAGACATCCCCTTTTTAGCATGGTGATAGCATACATTTTATATGATGGCTACGAAGTCGTGATTTTAAGATGAAAATATAAATTTTATTAGTCACATGAATTGAGATCACGGTGCATACGAATAATACCTTTTTAATTAGAGTATTATTTCCATCTAGGTGTTATTTCGGAAAAGTTATTTTTATTTTTTTTGGAGGAGAGGAATTATTAGTGTAGATCGTTTATTTAAAAGCCGTTGACAAAAACCGTACATCACTGTGTGTGTGTATCATTGTGACAAATCGAAATTTGCTTTTAGTGAGTATTATGTTATGTGAGTATTATTACTAAAGAATCGTTTATTAAAAACCTCAGGTTAAGAGAACCTCTCATTTTTAGTAATGTATGAATATATGTTAGAATTAACATAAATATTTGACTTGTTGACAGCTGTGAAAGAATAAGAACACACGAGCTTATAGAATGCTTAACACTATTAGTATGTATTCAGAAATATTTCTGAATATTTACATTTGTTGCTTGTGATGGCAAAACATTCTGTAAAAATTTGCAAAATTCGAAGCCTTTTCCTGTATCAGAATTTTATTCTTCTGGTTATTCTTTGGCTTTCAAGTGTAGTTGAAGCTTCATTAACAATCTGTGAAAGTTTCTTTGCCAGCCTTCATCCCCAACTTTTTCACCTCTCATCGAGATACGCATCTGAAAAATAATAATCAGCATTGAGTATACTATCAATTATATATTAATCTGTCACAAATATATGAAATCTGAAAAATATTTCACATTTAAATACAGTATTAGCATTAACTTTTGTACAAGTGAAAAGTTCCCTTACGACAAACAACTTTTTAAATATTGAATTTGTTAACTAATTGATCTACTTACATGTTTTTTTAATAAATGTTAGAAAGCCTTCCCCCTGCCCAAATTTTACCAAAATCTTTCGAACAATGGACATGGTTCTTATCCGGCGAGGCATCAACATTACAAGATTTCTAAAGGTTTCTTGTCTTATCTGATACCAACAAATCAGCAAATCCTTTTAACTCTTGTAAGTTATGTGGTTGAGCCGCCACAGAGTGGATGTTCTATTCCAACCACAAAACACAGATGCTCGATTGGATTGATGTCTGGGGAATTTGGAGGCCAGGACAATACCTTGAAGTCTTCCTCATGTTCCGCAAACCATTCCCGCATAATCCGGGCAGTGTGGTATGGTGCGTTATCCTGCTGAAAGAAGACACAACCAAACGGGAATACCGTTGCCATGAATGGATGTACCTGATCAGCAATGATGTTTAGGTGGGTGGTAGATGTCATAGTTTCTTGCACATGAATGACTGGACCCAGAGTTTGTTAGGAGAACATTATACCCAAAGTATTACGCTGCCTCCACTGGCTTGTTTTCGCCCCGCGGTGTATCCTGGTTCGTACCATCCGGGGTCGCCTTTGCTTACCTCGAGCATCGATGGGCCGTGGTCGACCCACACCTTGCCGGCGTTTCGTGGTCCCCCCCCCTTCTTGGACCACTTTTTGAAGGTACTCACTACGCCTGTCTGTGAGCACCCCACAAGCATTGCCGTCTCGGAAATGCTCTGACCAATTTGTTTGGCTATCACAATTTGGCCTTTGTCAAACTCGCTAAGTCCACTGCCTTTCCCATCTGAAGAACAAGAATAACCCTGATTAACCAAGCACAGTTGCTTTGATTTGCATGAAGACGTGCTGGTCATAATGTTTTGGCTCTTTGGTGTATATCCATGTGTCATTAACTTGTGAGCAGGTTTCCAGTTGGAATTAAGGTCTGAAACTCGATTCACAAATAATAGAAACAGATGCCCAGGAAAATACCAGAAGCCTAAAAATACTAAAATAACAAAATTAAAAAGTGATGGAGGCGTTATAGAAGATAAAGCGAAAGGTAGGGCTCATGTTTGCTCTCTCTCTCACACACACGCATATCATTAGAGCTTATGCGAACTGTTTAATTAGATACAATCACTAGTTTTATCATTCGTATGATAATAGCGTCTACTTCTACCAAAGCAATCATGCTAAGTTATTTGAGACGTTGCGATAATGTGGGCACGAAAAAAAAAAAAAAACCTCTGTAAATAAAATACCATTTATAAGGGAAATGGAAATTCTGAACTATGAGAACCATTGAAGCAGTTCGTGCTGCTAGTAAGAGCATTCACGTTTACTGAACTGTCTGCGACAGCTGTTTCAGCCACTGAAGTGATTGATTTCGTAACCAGTTAACACAGTGGTCTGAAATGCACTCATATTTGTCAGTGGCAAAGTATACTCCTTGAAGAATGTACTAGCTATTCTTATCCGTTCAGCATTGAAGAATAAAAAAAGAGCGCATAATGTTCCAATAAATAAAGTTACATTCGATAGCATATGAGGAAATGTCATGCACAGAATATGACAGTGAAGTTTCCACAAATAAACAACCACTCTTATCACACTGAGCATATTCAAATAAAGATTTTTAAAAGAATGGATTAGTAAAATAAAAACGAGTTTTATCAACATTTATTCCAAGTTCTAAATAACTTGTAATCGTAATATTCGGTGTAGGCTAACTTGTTCGTTTCTCTAGAGCAGGGATTCTCAACCTATGGTACGCGTACTGCTGGTGGTACGTGAGCCACTGCCTTACTGGTACATCTAATATCTTGAATTAAATATAGTGGTACGCCACTGGAAAAGGTTCAGAACCCCTGCTCTAGAGGAAGTTGTGTTGCGCTTATTTTGTAGGTTGTTCAGTTTGCATTAGAAAGAATCATTTTCCCGTATGGCAGTGTTGCAGTCCTACCTTCAGAACAGTTAGCAACTGGGTATAGTGCTAAATTTGTTTCCCACCCTCTCAGTTTTATCAAAAATTCCAACTCTGTGTATATGTGTGATGATCGCAGTGTTTATTCTCTTCTCTACTAAGGCAGTGATGATGAGTGCATTACGTTTTTGTATCATATCTATTAGTGGATATTTGTCAAAATAACGGTAGATAGAGAGAGAGGATAGCAGAACTCAATGGCCGCTTGTTTGTGCGATGGGCTACCAACAGGATCTGTGTATGTTCAGGTTATGATAGGATGGGTTGTAAAAAATGTGGGTTTCAGAAACGTATGAAGCACCCAAAATTTCTGAATATAGTCATGAACCAGAGCAGTTTCTCATGGACCCAGCGCAGCGCCTGTGAATTTAAAACATAAATTGAAATTTTGTTTTAGATACGGTTCGTAATAATTAAAATCTATTAGATTAGTTTTGTTCGTCGTCTGCAAGCATATTATTATAATCTGCCTCTGATTAAAACCTGGAGGTTGGTTTAATAAATTTTTGCATTTAAAATCATGACAAAAATGTGTCGATACATTTCGATTTTGGCAACAAATTTAAATTGGACCATTTTCAGAAGTATTTTGAAACGATACAAAGTAATAATTTCCCTTTGGATAGATGGAACTTAAAATGAAATACGGCATTTAGGATTTCTAAACTTTTTGGTTCGTATTTAAATCGTATTACGTAAAATCAACAAAAATATTTGAAACGAAACCAAAATCACGTTTCTAATTGACAATAAATAACCTGCTCATCGTACATTTGCCGAAAATACTTTTTTGTTCAGTTACTACAGAAGAATGCTGTTGTGATTTTTTTATTTTTTTATGATGGTCTTGAAGGATTTCCATAGTTAACTATAAAAACGTCCTCTGATGCCTGTAATCGTGATCGATGATATAAAATCTTTATCGGGAATTTGATCGTAAATTCGATGTAAAAGATAAATCAGTTACCTTTTATTTAAAAATCAAATGCTGTTTGCAAATAACTAATGATCTGGAAAATTAAAATAAAGTTAGGGGGAGAGGAAAATCCAGAAGATGCATTTTTTTACGGCATTGAGTATAGCATTTTAAGTGCTGTTCTTATTTTATGTTTAAATAAGACGCTCTTCTCATTCACTTGTTTAAAAAATAGAACCGACATCCACAGTTCTTGCAAAAAGTGTGTAAGTGCTCCAGAGAATCGATCTTGCACTCACTACCAGGGTCACAATGTAACCACCTCCTCTGTTTGCGGAAGAATTGATTGAGATTACCCTGGGGTGCGAAGGCTGCTTTATTGGTATGTCTCTCCGTTCCTTAGTAATCAAGAGTTTTTTTTTTCCTTTGTCCATTAACTTCTTTCCCACTATCTCTTATCTCTTCTTCCTCTCTCTCTTTCTCTGTACTTGCGTCATTAAGCACTTCAGTATGCTATATTGATCCATCGGAACAGAATGTTTGAACTAACTAACAGACTAGTTTGTTAGCTGGTTTAGCTGAATAAACCAGCTAATTTAACAGAACAGTCTGTTAATATTCGGATTAATAAAAATAGCCACCCATTATATATTTGTCACTTATCAAATATAATGTAAAATATATATTTTTTTAAAATTGTTTTACCAGATGCTGTGAGCATTACGGAAGTGAGCCAATGTAAATCTCGGATTTTTATTATTATTATTATTTTTTTTTTCTGTTAGTGTGCCACTACAAACTTATTTTTTAGTTCTCATATTTCAATCCCGAGTAAGATTCTCTGCTACAGCAGACAGAGACTTGGACAGCTTCTTGAAAACGATTATACTATATTGACTTTGGTGTCATGTTGGTATCTTGATTTTTGTAACTAACTATGCATAAATACACATCTAAAAGCAACTTCTTTATAATAAATATTTTTTTACAAAAGTTATCTAAAAATACTAGTCTATTTCTTGTTCATTTTCTTATAATTGAAGTTACTGAATAAATATTCAGTACAGTTTATTATTATAGGGAATTTCAAATAATAGTTAACTGTCATTCGTTACCCGTATGATATGTTAGGTGCAAGCTATCTGAAAAACAATTACCAGATTGAATTACTACGTTTTTAGAAGCAGATAAGAAAATTGCATTAACATTACAACAAATAATTATTTTTTCTTAATAAAAATAAGTTAGGAAATATACGTACAACTTAATCTATCTTGATATGCTTTTGCGATATTAAGATGTTATTTAACGACTGTAACTTGATAAACAAAAGGCAAGCCAATGAGACTGCGTACATCGAATGCCATTAATCCCCTAAAAAGCGATTATAGTTACTCTGCTCTCTCAAGCATAACTTAGGTTCATAAATATTAAGTGCTTTTAGTTTTTTCCGTTTAATATGGTTTCAAGATTTTTTTGATTATCTTTTGAGAAATGCTTGAAGATTTTATATTTAAGTTTCCGTTTTGCGTTATTCGTGGATAAAAGTCAATGGATTGTCATCAGAAGAGTTATTTCTCTGAAGTAATTCTATGCTGAAATGTAAAGAGCGAACGCTCTGGTAGAGATTAATGTTGCCTATCAAGAAAGCTTTTCAAAACTTCCAACTAAGTAAAAATTGAACTCGCACTCGAACTAACAGTCAGGCGAGATGAGGCTCCCTGCTAGCAGCGCAGTTTTCAGTGGCATTTTCGTGATACGAGATTCGCCTAGCTGTCCTGTCCTGGTGAGTTTCTGCTAAACAAGTGGAGAAGGATGATTAATGACCTTCGCGGAGTTTTAACTTCCAACTAAGTAAAAATCTCCCGGAGACGAGAGAACGGAAACATTATAAAAATCGAATTTTGCAGTTTTGAAGGGACGCATTTGATGTCGGCAATTATCTGTATGCACCTTAAAACTTCTGACAATGCAGCGTTAATAAGAAAGCGATACACGCATGGGATTAGTGATTGTGTCACCTGCGATAATCCGGCATCTCCCTGAAATTACGTACAATCAACTAATGAAAACTGGAACTTGATTCCTTTGAGATTCCACCTTATCGAAAACAGTATGCTCGATCTTTTACATAATCTTACATAAATTAATTTGCAAAGGATCTTAAGGTAGAAGGGACTTGTTACTAGTTTCGTTTTATTTTATATATTAAATATAAAAATATGGAGAAAGTTTATATGGATCGTTTAAGGCTTGAAAGGCACTTACGAGGTCCTCGTTTTTCCAGGTTAGAAGAACTTGAGTTCAAATTCCATTCAAGAAACTTTAAGGGCTTCATCGAAGGGAGTTAGCTAGACTCAAATGGGCGGCAGAGTTTTTTTATCCCGCAAAACAGAGCACATGAAGTTAGCAGACAAAATATTAGCATCAGAGCCTTAGTTGTGCTTTGGCCTAAATTCAAAAACAAAACAAAAAAAAAAACGGATGCTTTATTCATTTTATTTTCGATTCGCTTCACTGCTGAATGTGCGCAACAACAATAAACACGAGACCTTATTATTTAAGTGAGGGACTAAATCAGTCGCAATCAAATATCTTGATTTCTGCTAACTACAGTGGTTTCTGTAGTTAGCAGAAATTTGTCGTTTGCAGCACAAGATTGCATCAGAATTGTTCAATAGTGCATGACTACCCATAAGACCGAAGAATATTGAAAACAGGAGTATCGATGAAGTGACAAACCTAGTGCAAATTAATAATGGTTCTGCGGATGAAAGCCATCATTTTAGCCAGCGATCGAGAAATGATGACCTGCTGCTCAGTTTTATTTTTCCTGTAGCTATACAAAACTTTTTGTTGGACACGAGTATATTCGAAAACCACTGGCTAATGTTGAAAAATGGTTACGTTTTAAATCTTACTAATTATAACAAATAAATTGAAACGGAAATAAATTACTCTGCCCCTAAATCCCATTAAGGAGAATATTCAAAAAGGGTCAGTAGCGGAAAGATAAACACATTTTGTGTATCTATCATTTTTCTATAGTGCTTTTCTGATTTTATATCTTCAATTTACATTTTTTTGGTGCTGGTTAGCCATTTTTTATGATAATCCGACTCATGAAATGTTGCAAATCTAGATTCCATTAACTAATGGGTGAGATAAGGATTAGATAATAGGGGAGTGTCTCACTCTAGTATTAAACAGAACTTTATACACGACTTCAGACCTCATAAGTACATTGGTGGCGGTGTCGAACTGGAAAATAAAGATCATTTAATCACTAAGATATTGCTAAAACATCTATTCTCAGTGGAATTCAAATCTATAGTCTGTTTAAAAAAAAATGAAGACATCCTCCACTTGGTTAACAAGCGGGCGAGCCAATTGATTTGTGTGTATTATTGCGGGGGGGTTGAATTCCTGTAATAGTTATAAGGAATGTGTTGTATTTAATACCCTTCAAAACTTTTGATCATTCCCTCCTTCAAATGAAGGCTCTGTAAGCATTTCAGTGAAATCAAAAGTGGTTCCGAAACACAAGTTGACGAATACGGGCATATACAAAACAGTATAAGGCCGTTATAATAAGTAGTCCTAAGGGTCATGGGAGAGAGAGAAGTCTTACAACTCATTAAATACCTGGAAGGGTGAAAATTTTCCTTACAAACTCAAATAGCAAATAAGCAGCTTTCTTATTAAAATAACATTTCACGGCTCAAAAATTACATTAATAAAAATAAGCTTTCTCTTTGTATTTGTACTATACTAAATAATATATTTACCTTACTTGCAGTTTACAATCGGCCCACACAGATATATTTAATCGAGTTTAACTGACATATTCTTACTGCGAACATATCAACATTGAAACAAATGAAGCGTCTACCACTGTGTGAAATTGTGTAAACTGTTACTTGAAAAATAAGTTTTTTTATTGTATATGCGGCATAACTTATCTCGTCAAATATGTTAGTGCTATTATTATTTTGATATTCTAATATATTTATCATAAACAGTACAAGTTATTTTGCAAGTAAGATGACTATTCTGTAACGCAGGATGAACAAAAAGAGTAACATCAAAACGTACAGTCGAAAATAAACAAGCCACTGTTTATTAAACGTGATTAGTATGAGTTACAATTCTGCCTTGAAAGCGATCAACAGTCGGAGTTGCGTTGGCAGACGTATTATTTACGCAGCTGTAGAATATGACTTTGTGTTCGTAATAGGCATTGAGTGTTTGTAATGTGAGGTAATCATTTTTCAAACTGTTGCAGAGAATACTTAGATCTGAGCTCTACATTGTTTGTTCTTATACGAAATACTTGAAGATGAAGTCAGATTTTATTTTTTATTATTAATCTGAAGAATTTCTTTAAGAAAATTGTCGCTTTTTGCTAATTCTTTTGGTATTTATGGAATACAAATCAATCGTATATAAACTCTGTTAGCTCAAAATGTAAACTTGTCAGGAGCATTTCGCAAAAATCCGTTGTACCTATTAGTTTAATACGCGTCTTATGCAGGCATATAATAATAGCGCTCTGGCGGTATAGCTTTTAATGTGGATTTGGATTCTTTGAGAAATTTTCGCCATTATTATTGGCGGAAAGATAATCAGGTACATGTTAACGGCAATATGCGGTCTGTATAAATAGCTTTCGAAACCGTTAAGCTCAGCACAGTGATGATAACGTCCCCATATAAGCAGTTTAATCAAAAAGATTACCAAAGTGTGCAATCTTACTAACGAAATTTTTATCATTTGATGATAAAAAGTGCATATTAAAATCTGCAGCATGGACTCTAAAACATTTACGTTATCTAAGTCCAAACCCAATATTTCTGATTCATCTTACTTTGATTACGCTGCAATTTTATGATATTTTGATAATAAATATTGCACTATGTATTTAACATGCGGATTTTTACAGTGCTGAAATACATCGAAAATAATATTCGTCATTGAAAGAATGAATATTAAGAATTTGGATGTTAAATATATAAAAGGTGCGGTATTTGTTATCAGAATCTCTGAAAATTGCCTCCTAAACGAAGTCGGATGAATCTGCGATATAAAGCTTGGCCTTTAGAATGCTTAGACTGGAAGGGGAAAGAAAGAAAAGTGAAAATCTTAAAACTAACATTACACCGTTTCTGGTCAAGCCTTTAATGTTGCTTTCCCCAGAAAAATACATTTCTGCCGATGCAACTCGTGTGCAAAGTATAACTGGGTATCTTAATTTTCCAACTCGCTGACTACATATGAATTGTGCCTTATATTTCTGATTACATTCTGGTTTTGCTCTCGAAAACGGGTGTTTTCGAAAGCAAAATCGATGTTTACCAATTGGAGAAAATGCAGCTGTTGACCAAAAAACAGAATCAACAAGCACATCTATCGATTAATCTAATCTTTTTAATTAAGCAAACAATTCCTTCTTTTACTGCTCTTGTGCAGCCGAGTGATTATTATTCGAGTCATCACCCTGCATCAGTAAACTGTGCGATGTATTTTCTGATAAGATGAGCCACAGCGATCCCCAATTCCCCAATGTTCGTGATATCGGTATACAGTCGTCTCGCTTTATTCTGTTTAGAAGGAAACTACACTAGCTTAGAAAATTAATTTTTGATAGCACTATGATTAGACTAACGTTGATAGATACGCTTTGTAAAATGTATAAGCTGCGTTATTTTGATTTGCTGCCGAAGCAACAACTAAATGCTGTAAGACCAGCGTATTATATTATGTCTGTTAATTGCATCTGGTTCTGGAGGGAAAAAAAAAAAAAAAAAAAAAAAAAAAAAAAAAAAAACCAGCCACCTCCAACCGCTAAATTACCTTCGTTTGAAAAGCTGCTATGAAAATTGCTCACGCCGTAGACTAGGATTCGAACCCATGTTTTTTTCCAAAAGGACATCGTCGATACCAACCGAGCTGTTTAGAGGCTTCCAAAATGTGTGCGAGTGTTACATTCTCTTTGTCTGCTTATAGTCAGAATAATTCTTTCCTAAGAGTACGGAATTTATTCAAATATTTATCGGATCTCGATGAAAAGCTGACAAAACAGTTTTAGTGGCAAAATTAACTTCTCATCATCTTCCTTCATTCCATCTACCTCAATTCGTTGGAACGATCTCCTCATACTGTTTTTCCTACCGAGTACAACCTCCAGCTCTTTAAGAAACATACCAATAAGCTAATTCTTTGTCCTTAATCACTTATCATAAGTGTTATAGGTCATCATAAATATATACGATTCGAATGTTACAAAAAATATTAAAATCAATTAAGGGAACTGTGGTTGTAAACATGAATATACCTAAAACGGCTTTAGGTTTAATTGGTGTGATAAGGTTGTATGAAAATTTTTATGATTGTACGAAATCATTTCCATATTTGAAGTTGCTAATTATAACTGACTGGGTCATAGAATGAGTTCTTTATAACGGTGTCTTCTTGACTCATTAGATGAGGAATATTGCAATTTGTTGTTTGTCTTATATATTTTGTGTGATCTCATAAAGGAAAAAAAAATGAGAAAACTTTTAATTCTGTTTGAGGAAATATAAGTGATTTGATATGATCTTTCTTTCTTTACAATTTTCTTATTTCCGCCAAAAATCTATCAGAATGCAGTTCTTTCGGACTGATTTTCAGTGATGACGCTCATGTGTGACATTTATCTGGTAGCCGTTAATTTTTACTCCAAACCAAGTTACATTTCGGTCTCCAAAATTTCGGTCCGATTTCTGTTACCCCTAAAAGAAATAATGAACGACTCCGGACATCTGCAGTGCAGTACTAGTGATGCTTTCCTATTCTTACATGTGGAATATTACAGTATAAAGCGCTTAAAAAGAAATAAAAGAATATTTAAGCATTTGTTCTGCGCGGCAAGTCCTGTGAAAAAATGTATAAATAAAATAATAAATAGAAATTTGAAAAACGTGCGTTTCACCAACAAATCTTCTTAAATTCAACAAATCATGAAAATATATGTGAAAGCAGATGAAGTTGAGCTAGTAAACATGGTTACCGAAGCAAGCCTTTGTGTTTCACTCTAATTAAGATGAAAGCCCATCTTGACCCTTGTTATTGGTGACGTCATGAATATCTTTTCGCTCTACTGGTTTTAAAATAGCTCAGCGTTTGTGTGCGTGTGTGTTTGGGGGATTATCGACACTTTTAAATTTTTACCAGCTTGTATATCTGCACGTAGATGAAAATAAGTAGTAAAGAGCACTGCAATTCTCTGCTAGTGAACACGCTAGCGCTTCTCCTCCTGTTGTAACAAATAAACATGAAGTAGTGACGTTAGCCTAGTAAAAACTTGGCAACATGCCGATTTGCTTGAAGCTTAAAGGCGAGATATATGCGCTTCTGGAATAAGTTATTTTGTTACTGTTCGAGAAATAAATGATCGCAGTAAACCGCCAGCATGCAAACTATAAATAAATGTCTGCCATTACTAATGAACAAATTTAAATGCAATACATTAGTCTTTAATTAACCTACGAAATGACTTGAAAACAGATCCAGTCCCTATCAAGGGCTTTTTCTATATTCAGTGAAAATGATTATAAATTATTTCTGTCATATAAAACATCATAAAATGACAGGGAAAATGCTGTAAACATAATAAATAAAATTATATTTCAATTATTAAGAAACTGGAAATTTATTCTCGCGTGTATTTTATACATTGCATGGTCTACATCTGGGTAAACAATATTGATTAAAAAAAAAAAAAAAGTTATTTACAAATGAATGATGTTTCCGATACCACAGTTTATTTTCATTTGTCGCTTGCTGCATCCACAAAAGCTGATACCGGTTTAACGTAATTAAGCAAACACGTATCATCAATAGCGATAGAGAATGTTAACTATTTATAAATTTGATTAAGTTTGCAGTAATTGAGTGCAACTAGTTTCATATCGTGCTGAAACTGTAGAAGGTAGTAAATGTAGCTGAAGCAAAGGGATTCTTTTTTGTGAACTCGTATTCGGTCTTCCCTTGCTAAATGTTTGAACCTCGCGGAGTTAGTATAATAGGCATCACATTAAGTGCATGCAGGCAATTGTTGATTATCTAATCATTATACTAACCGCTGTTTCTTGTTGGGTGTGCTTTGATTTTTAATGGTCTGTAATTTATTCCCCTGAAGAGGCGTTTCATTAGTTAACACAACTAAAAAAAACAGTTTTCGTGTTTTGTGTGGTTATTTCTGGAATGAACATCAGAGGTTTATGGGAAATTTACATACTTTAAACTAGTCGCCATCATAATCATTGTGATGTTGCGAGAAAATTATCACTAAACATTTTGCATCAATTAATTAGTGGGCATGAAAAAAAAAAAAGTTTGGTTACCCTGATTTAATACATTCTATGCTACTAACAAGCTACTAATGTTTCCAGCTTATACTGCGAGCTGCTATTGGCAATTTTTCCATCTGGACTATTTATTTGAATTCATTTAGCATGAAAGAAGTTTCATTTTTTGATTTCGAGTGTGATCTGTGGGAGCGCTTAGTATCTTAAGTAAACAGGCGCATACTCGCAAATTTGTCTTAACGCGAGAATAAAAATAAGCAAATTGCGGAGATTCTATTTGCATAGCTTTATCATTTTTAATATTTTAAATGACTGCATGCGCAATCATTTGAATGCGTAATCAGTGTTGCCAGAAATTCTGGCTACATTGAAATGGACTTCAATTGATGAGCAGTTATTGAATAAAATATTTAGGCTTATGCCTTACGAATAGTAATAAAACTACTGTCGTAAATCCATTACTTTTACGTGCGTTTATTTGTCGCGATGTTAATCGAATGACGCCATGTAAATAGTCATAGAAAATGAGTAAACGTTGTAGAATTGGCAGTTTCATATTTGGAAGTGCTCTTAAAACCGTAACTGAGAGCTGATCTTAATAGCTAATAAGGGAATATCGGCGTGGTCCCCTAAGTAATTTACGCTAGCCAGCATTTCTATTCCTGATCCATTCCATTGAACGAATGGGAAAACGATTGTACTAAAAAAAAAAAAAAAAAAAATTAAGCAGAATTTTTTGTTATGGCTAGAAACAAGGTTGGTGTTTTCATAAGCACCTTTCAAATATACCTTATTTTATTGATTTCGAAAGATTACTTCTTTCTACTGTTCTGCTTCCTTCTGGCATTCATCATTATTATTTTTTAAGTTGCGATTTGCAGTTAATGGAAATTTTAAATTCCTTATATGCAGGCTATTCATTTAGCCTCCTTCGTCAATATTTTATTAATTTTCATTTTTTTTAATATCCTTATAACTTTGCGTATATTTTAAGAAAGTATTTGTAGTCAGTTGGTATGCTTATATTTATCTATTTTCGTTAGCCGTGTAAAAATTGAAATAAATAATTATACAGAACTCTTTGTGCGTATGTTGGTTAATGCTGTAGTATTCGGAGCCCTATCTTGCACTTTAGATGGGGCTCCATCGAGAGAGAGGGACTTTCCAACAAAAACTGCTTGTAAATATCCTCTAAATATTTTAGCATTACATTCCCAAATATTTACTGAGAGTATTTATTTCTTCATTGGTCTCTATTGCGGTCGTTTACACTCCGCTGCCCTTCCCCAACTCTATATTCCATCAGGAGAATATGAAACACAGCACTTCTCGGATGATTTCTGAATTAGTTTTGCCCTTCCATTCGGTACGTTATACAAGCGATGGTTTCATTAAGGCATTATTTATAGGCAATCATTCAACAACCTCAGAATATTTTTAAGTGATGATATATTGCCCAAATATAAAACTGAAGTTGAGTTAAGACGTCATACTTTCTAATATGATTTCCAGATCACCCATTTGGCCTGTTAACTTTAATGGCGAGATGGACGTCAATCCCTTGGATTTTTATCCCTTCATCGCTGAATTGTGATTATTAATAATAAGAAATTTTTGAGCTCCTGGCTCGCCCGAATTAGGGCTGTGTAGAATCGTTTGAGGCGATGATGTGAAGGGAGGTGTGGCTTCATGCCGGCGATCCGTACGTTAGTATGGGTCTGGTGATTGTTTTGTATATTGTTAGTTTTCTGCACTGACTTTGCTTCTTCGGTTGAGTAGAGGGTAGAGTTGAGCTATTGCTGAGTTGGCTTTGTTGTAAGCATGTGAGATGTGGGGGTTGAAGCTGAGTCGGTTATCCAGTTTGATTCCCAGGTATTTTACTTCTTTTTGCCATGGGATATCAGTGTCGAACATCGTGACTGCTCCGTTGTGGGTTGCTTTCCTTCTTGTAAAAGAGTATGGCCTTGCTCTTGTCGGCGTTGACATCTATCCTCCATTTCTGAAACCCTTCTTCAAGATTTGTTGCTGCGTCTTGTAGTCGTTGTGTGGCTAAGTGTGACCTGAGTGATCTGGTCAGTATTGCCATGTCGTCTGCATTTAGCCCGTATTTTCACTTTAGGGCTTTATACTCGGTCTTTATTCAACCGGTCACATGATTTGGTGCGCACAATTACGCGAGCACATTCTCCGTTTAAAAATACCTTTTCGATTAACTTGCTACCTTTAGCTGAACAAGTAAGCTCAACTGCGGATTTTTTTTTCTTTCTGTGCTTTCTCATTTCGCATAACTTATTAATTTAATCCACATTTCTCTTCTTGGAAAATCAAATAAACTGGCGGCTTTTCCTCACTCTCCCTCCTCAGCTTGGTTCAACAAACGGGGGGGGGGGTGACATTGTTAATCAAATCGCATTGGGGTGAATGCAATTGACTACATTTGCATTTTCAGGATCATTTGAAATTACTCTGGAAATGAATCGTGTCTAAGTAGGAAAAAGGTATAACGTCTTCAGGGGTTGAAATAAATATCCGAAGAGAATCCTTTTTGATCTTTAGACAATTTCCCCGGAGTGGAACGTTTTTGTAAATATTATTTCTATCCTCCTGAAACAATTGATGTTTAGGTTCTGGAATATCTGTCTTTGGGGATTTAATCCAGAGGAGCGATTTTTTTTTTTTTTCGTTCCTATTCAAAGCAAAAAATTTCACTCTCCGAAAATAATGCTCCGCCTGAAACTCTCACATATTAAATCCATGAAAACATACACTGCTTAAATCTTCTCTATAAATAAAACTTCTTTTATTTCCATTTCATATTTCAATAAATTTAAATTATCAATATTCTTTTCTTTGGTAATAGTAACAAATAAAGAATTCCTCAATAGTGAATAAATAAATATTGATGAATATATAATAAATTTATATGAAAAAGCATATATTATTTTTTATTTATTTTTTTATTTTTTCCAGATGGAGCATTATTTTCTGGAAGTAACATTTTTTTGCTCTCATTCTGAAATACATCTTTAAAGAAACAAATAAATTGTTGCAATCCGGATAAAAAAAATTCACGTAACAACAACAATAAAAAAATCATTCTATCAGGAATTATTAATTCGTGCAATTAGAAAAAATAAAATTCCTTCTGAATTACTCCGACAGGAACATTATTTTGGTACAAAACCATTTCAGCTCCTGTTTAAGAATGTTCTCATCTGCTTATTATGAGTAGATGGCCGAATCTCGAAGGATATTTTATATAAAATGACATATCATTTTTATATAACATATCCCTCGATATTTTATATAAAAATATAGAGATCGAAGTATGTTCAACCAACCAAATATATACTGTCTTTTTTTTTTTTTTTTTTTTTTTTTTTACAATACAATGCTAATCCACCGCCACCTATACATCGTTTTGAGGCTTTTATGCTTAGTGTAATATTAAATTTTATACAATTATTCTTTTCTAAAACTGCATGAAAAAAAAAAAAAGTCGTCTAGGAAAATCTGAAAGCACACTCCAACTCAACATCACCAGAGTTAAAGATCGGTACTATCAACATAAGAAGCCTGAATGACAAAGAAATGGAGCTAGCTGAGGAATTAGATAAGTACCAGATCGACATAATAGGGGTGACTGAAACAAAAAAGAAAAAAACTGGTGAGATCTTTCTGAGCAATAAATATAAAATGTTATATTCAGGCAATGACAATCAAGGAAAAGAAGGAGAAGCCATAGTATTCAACACAAAATACGAGGCTAATCTTCTTGAATGGCAGTCAGTCTCGAGTAGAGTAATGTGGGCAAATATGAGAATGGGGAACTGGACAATGAGACTTATTTGTGCCTATGGTCCCACAGGAGGTTCTACTAAGGTAGAAGTGGAGGAATTTTTTAATGCTTTAGAGAAAGCATCTGACACAATGAAAAAGGAAAAGTTGGTCCTTGTTAGGGATCTAAATAGCAGAGTAGGAAGTGATTGTCAGATATAAAACAATATTTTGGGAAAATTTGGAGAAAAGAGCAAAGCTAATAATAAAGGCAAATACCTGTTGGATTTCTGCACAGGACATGGACTGGCTATTACTAACACAATGTTCCAACATAAAAAATGTGCACAAATTCACATGAAGAGAAGAGGCAAGAAATAAGAACAGTCTCATTGACTATGTTATTGTTGATAGTGATGTTTTCTCCCTTGTGCAGGACACCAGAGTGTACAGAGGAGTTGAAATTGGAAGTGATCACTATTTAGTCTTCAGCAGGATAAAATTGAATTTCGTATTGAAAAGAATAACACGTAAGAAAGTTTTGAAGCGAATAAAAGTTGAGCAGCTCTCAGATGTGAACTGTAGACTAAAATACACAAAGATTATCGAAGAAAAAATGAAAAAGTTTGAGAACAGGAACCAAACTTTAGAGATTCAGTGGCAAGCCTTGAAGAAAATCCTGATTGATTCAGCCAGAGAGGCATGTGGTGAGAATGTCTGCAAGGATAGAAAAATCAGAACTCCATGGTGGACACAAGAAGTGAAAGAGGCAGTGAAGGAAAAGAAGAAAGCATATCAAAAGTTCCTGGCAAATAATGCAGCTTGTGCTCTTAGTTTTACACAGCTAAACACTGTAAAACTAGCTAAACAAAAGTCATGGGAGGAGTTTGGCAAGAATATAGAAAATAAATATCAAGAAGGTGGCAAAATATTTTAGAGGTTATTGAAGAAGCTTAGAAATGGAGGAAAGAGTATTGTAAAAGGAATTAGAGATGATTAAGGTGACATGAAAACGGGAGAGAAAGATATCCTTGAAGTATGGAGTAATTACTTCGAGAAATTGCTAAAAGAAACAAGCAGTGATGACAGCACAGTGGTAAAAAACACTCAACAGGCATACAGTCAGGAATACATATCCAACTTCAAGTAGAAAAAGCCATCAAAGGCTTAAAATGTAGAAAGGCAGCAGGAGTAGATGATATTCGACCAGAAATGCTGAAGTATAGTGGTATACAAGTCTTGCAATGGCTGCACTGCATAGTTCAGAAGGCCTGGACAGAGGGACGAATTCCCGATGATTAGAATAGAGCTCTCATAGTACCCATATATAAAAAGGGAAATAAAACTGAATGTGAGAATTACTGAGGTATTTCCCTACTGAGTGTTCCTGGTAAGATATATGTAAGTATACTTGAAAAACGGTTGAGAAGAATTGTAGAAGAAAAGCTTGGTGAAGAACAATCTGTATTCCGGCCAAATAGAGGCTGTCAGGATCAGATCTTCACTTTACGACAAATAGTGGAGAAATCAAGGGAATATAACAGAGATCTCTATTTGAGTTTTGTAGATCTGGAAAAGGCATATAAGATGTCAAGAGAGGAGCTATTCAATACGCTACAGTTATATGGTGTCAATGAAGCATTATATCAAGCAATACTTAGTCTTTATTTGAGTTGTAAGTCAGCAGTTAGAATTGAAGGAAGTACAGGAAGATTGTTTAATGTTAAATCTGGTGTGAGATAAGGATGTACATTATTCCCTCTGTTATTCATTATCTATATGGATCACATTATGAAGGAAAGTGGTATTATTAAACATAATATCAAAATTGGAGATGTTAATGTCAGCTCTTTGCTTTATGCGGACGATGTTATACTTATCAATAAATCTACTACGAGTCTGCAAGATTCCTTGACTAAATTGAATAACTGTTGTACTAGATATGGTATGAAGGTCAGCAATAAAAAGACCAAGACCATGAAAATAGGCAGAATCGTTGAAAATGTCAACTGCATTGTGAACGGAAACCCTGTGGAACAAGTAAAACATTTCACCTAGTTAGGCACGATTTTTAGTGAAGATGGGAAATTAAATATGGAAATAGACTACAGAATCAACAAAGCTGGTATGGTAGGAAGTCAATTGAATAAATTCATATGGAATAAGAGAGAAATTAGTCGGAACACTAAATTAGCTGTATACGACAGTGTTCAAAGCAGTTTTAACTTATGGATCTGAGAGCTGGGTCAGAAGTAAAACACTTGACCAAAGACTAGAGACCGCAGATATGAGAGTCCTGAGAAAGATTAGAGGCGTGAACAGATGGCATCAATGG
Source organism: Typopeltis vanoorti (assembly GCF_054136105.1). Classification (NCBI taxonomy): domain Eukaryota; kingdom Metazoa; phylum Arthropoda; class Arachnida; order Uropygi; family Thelyphonidae; genus Typopeltis; species Typopeltis vanoorti. The sequence continues at coordinate 61,238,043 of NC_143566.1, forward strand.
TAATATCATATTAAAAACGAGAACATTAGGAAAGAACTTGACATTGTCAGCATCCAGGAATGCGTTAGCAGAGCTAACCTCAGGTGGTATGGTCACCTAAACAGAATGGACGAGGAAAGATTAGCAAAATAAGTGTTCTCTGCCAGGTTGGCAGGAAAACGACCCAGAGGAAGACCAAGATATAGGTGGGTTGATACGGTACAAAGTGCCTTAGACGATAGAAATATAAGATCTGATAATATTGGAGTCTTGACTAGTAATAGACTGATCTGGAGGAAAATTGTAGATAGGAAGTTAGTAAAGATGTAAATTTTTCATGTAGTACTATCATATCCTGTACACCCCTTGAGGGTACATGGCAGGAATTCGATGATGATGATGAGGAAACCTAATTTATAATCTGCAGACTCGGAGTCTTAAGAAGATTAGACAAAGGCCAACCATTGACAATGGTCATTGTCAAAGATGAATCATTATACTTAATAAATTCCAATAATGATTTTTTCCCCAGTCGGCTGTATTTTAAATTACATGCTTTAAAAAATCTATTGTGTTTCTCTAACCGCCCTGTTATTCGGTTGCAGTTTAAAGTGAGTTCACGGTATTACTTTTTTTTTTTTTTTTTTTTTGCGCACGCCATAGTTAAACTGCTGGCAGTCGATAGGCTTGAACACTTAGGATTTGAATGTTTAACAGTCAGACAGATGAATAGATCGAATTTGGATAGCTTGCAAAGTATTAAAACAATAGTAGGAATTACTTTTTACTGGAACCATTCACTTGCTTTCATTGTAATAGATACACTTGAAAATGTGGCAAAATATATTTTCTAGTTGCTTGTTTATATACCCCGCAAGTTCGGCCACATAATGTTTTTGGTCATCCTAGGTGCAACGAACGATTTATACTCGAAGAAATCGTTATTTTTTTTTTCTAAACAGGGCACAATTTGAGACAGGGAATACATACAAGTATATATTTGTTCTATTACTAGAGAGAGAGCATAATAGAAAGTTAGTGAAGAAAAGTGTTAGAACAAAAATATAAGAAGTTCGTTTTTCACTGTTGTGTTGACAGGTGTAGAAAGGCTTTTAGCAATACATCAGAACAAGAGACATTTAAGCAGCTTAAGAAAAAGATTAGTTATGGCTGGAGGATAGGTTAATTAAAAATTATGTATAAATATTTATTATGATCAGCCTCCCACCATAAGGCGATAAGTTCGTCTAAGGTTGCAATAGTGAACTCCATGAATTACCAAATTCATATTTGTGCCTTCATGCCGCTGTCACCAAATGTGTTAGTCAGTTTTATATTAACTGCTGAACATGCCATTAATGTTGCGTGTTTGCGTATAAATATGTATGTAAAAATAAATACAAAAGGATTCACACATAATTTTTCTTAATTTTTTTAAAATTAATTTATGACGAAAAAGATAGGCTAAGTTGTGAATATATACAAGACCGACTTATACGTGGGGTGGCGAAACTCGTGTTACGGACATTGATTTAGCTGCAGAAATTATTATTCGGTGTATAGTTTACTGGCAGTTCGAATTTATTTATTACTATTATTATTTAGACTGACTTAGCATGTCGCCAGCTGTGTGGTTACTTTTGCACCCAGTTCCGGTTTCCCCTCGAACAGGTCAGACTTCTGAATTTGAGTAATTCGTGGATTTTGTGCCGTTGCTGTCAACTTGGGCTCTGACGCACTGGTCAGTTATTTACATTGGCATCCCTTGACGGTGTATAGTCACTCCTGTAGTTATGGTTTTTTTTGGGGGGGGGGGGTGAAGCCTTTCACTAGAAGAAGTGGTAGAGTCACAGATTCCCTTTCCACACAGGATTAACAGAGCAACCACAACATCCATGTCCATGGCGGGATTCGAACCCGCAGTCTCTTGGCTGGAGAGCGGATACTTTTTCAACTATTCGGCCAACCAGGTCGGGGCATCTCCTAGGGGAAAGGCCAATAATAATTATGACAATAATACGTTATTATTTATCTTTGAGACGTCTCACTTTTTAAGCAAATTTATATATATATATATAGAACTAATTCTCCCCTGTCCAGTTGCTTACTCGGTACAAATCTCAAATCCGCTCATCCATGGAACACTGCTCTCATATTTGGGGTGGTGCACTTAAGTCCTCTGAAAACTCTTGATGCGGTTCAGTTGATTGTGACCCCCTTTTACGGATTCTCTTCAGTCACTGCCTCGTAGACGGTCAGTTTCTGCATTGCCTCTCTTTTACAGATATTTCCATCGTCACTGTTTAGCAAAAACAGCATCCAACGAGCAACTGCCCAATATCCTTCTACATTTGAATTGCTGACTCACCGAATCTGTTACTCCCAGTGGTCTTTTATTTCATCTACTCCAGTTCTGTGAAGTAGCTTTCTCCATGAAGTATTTCCTAAGGACTATAACCTCCAGTTCTTTGAGAAGAATATCAATCAATATGTTACTTTGCTTTTGAACCCAGCCCTCGCGCGCACACAGCATTTATTTCCTTATAAGGACTTGTGGCGACTCAGAGTGAGTGATATTTAAAAAAAAATAGTAAGGGTTTAAATAGTAATGAAATATTGTGCTGAATAATTATTATAACAATTTAGCACGGCCAGTGGACACACTCTGGGAGATAATATATATTTTCACTACCTACAATGGTGCCTGCCTACTTCGTAATTTTGCGCTATGGGTACAATTTGAAAAAATAATTCCGATGTATATTTTAGCCATTTTGTTTTTTATGTGTTCAGAACGAAGTTCGTAAATATGTTTCGCTTATTTTTCGTTGACGAAATACAAATGACGATTATTGACTTACTAGAATTGATAATTACGTTCTCAGAAAGACCAAAACATTTAATGTTTAATAACAAACTCACTTCATGTTACTTTTAATTAAAACACTGCATTGCGATGTATCTGTAGTTTTTCATCATTCAGTAATGCAATAACGAGTATGACTCGTCATTTTTATCTCGGAACTACACGTTTCTTTCCACAATTCAAACCTATTCTCACTCCTACACACACATGCACAAAAGTTCTGTATTTGTTTTCTATAATTCTGTATAACCTACGAAATAGCAATTCGCGTTGGTTTATTGAGAATAAAAAATGATATCTCGGATTCCAAAGAATGATTCACGCGAACAAATAATAAAAAAAAAAAAAACAGCTGGATATACAAACGAAAAAGAGAGAAGAAAATATGATCCTCTTATTTTTTTTCTGTCTAAATTTAGACAGATTTTTATAAATATTTGAAGACTGCTTGTGGTGTGATAAATGTAGACATTTACAGATTTAACATCTACAAAAGGTCGATTTTGAAAACTTTTCTTTATTTTTAAAGAGATCGGGAAACAGTTCAAAGTGGGGGTAAAGCAATAAATGTGTAAATTGAATTTTTTGGAGTACGTGATTCCGTTTTTGTGTTGTAGTAGGCTCGCCTCTTTGGACATTGCATAAAAATTCTATATTTCTCTTTGTGCTTGTTCTTCTGTTCTGAGCCGGGAGAAGACTTACTATAATAAGTTTGTTGGGACGTGACTACAGACATTTGTATGAAGCGACTGTAAATAGCAGACATTACATTTTCGCGAAATATATTTTTCATAAGATACATCTTTTCTGCAGTGATATATTGCAGCAAGCTAAATTGTTTTGTTGTTTTTCATCAAAAACATTCTTAGCCCTGTCTTCCGTCGTTTGTGTGCTGTGACACAGTGCCTTTCCGATACAAAATATATACCTACGCCAAATACCAACAATGCGATATGCTGAAAGTTATATATACCAGTGGTGAAAATTTTAAGTGGGGGTGCTGCATATACAAAATAGGAAAAAATAATTCATTTTTCCTAATCAATAACCAATTTATTGATAAGTAAATTTACATATTACAAAAATTACTTTATTAAAAAGATTTCATCCTCATTACGAACACACACCAATAATAAACGTTTTGTACACAGAAATAACGCGCGCAAGCATACAATATATTTGTAGCGACACTGCGTTAATCGTTGTGCATTTGTTTCGTGCAACGATAATTGAGAAAATATAATTATTTTCAAGAGTGACACTCGTCATAATTCAGCCTTGTATTTATAATTAATAAATAATTATGTCATTTTAACGGAATAAAATAAGATTTACCAAAAATATTTCACCCTCACCACGAACACGCACACCAATAATGAAAGTTTCGTACACAGAAATAACGCTCGCAAGCATACAATTTATCTGTAGCGACACTGCCCATCGAGCAGTATCAGATTCACTTGTTACGTGCAGTGGCAAGTGCAAACGAATATCGGCGAGTGTAGCCGGAACTGGCCGAACGTGATAATTCCGACAGTGCGTTAGATTGCAGTGCATTTGTTTCGTAATCTAAAGCGTTAATCGAACAATTCCAATTATTAACTATTCACTCAATGTCGAAACATAAGCTGTAACCTTGAACATGTTGTATTGTATTTATATAATGTTGTAAGCATTGTTATTATTGATAACACAAACAAATAAATTTTTCGTTTTTTACTTCGGGGTCCTGCAGTGTCGCAATGCTTATGTACAAGCCGCCACTGATATATACATAACTCCATTGTATGCGGATATATTTATCTGCGAATGGAAATCATTACGTTACCTCTCTCGGTGTCAATTTTATTTAATCTATATTATAAATTACATATTTCGAGAAACTTATTAATTATTATATATACGTATATATTTTATGCATAAATATATATCTTTTATTTCTTATCGCATTTATTCGACTAAATTAAATTCTCCCCTTTTTTTTGTCATTGCTCTGTAAAAATGGTTGAAAAATGGTTTTTTTTTCTTTTTTTTTTTAAAACGACTGCAGATTTTTTTGTTTAATCTGCACGTTGATAAGCCTTTTATTACTAGAAACGCCAATAATCGTCTTTCGTAATTTCGAGTAAATGCACAATCATTATAGTCATTCTCGTGTTGCAAAGTTTGGAATGTTCGTTGTTGTGTAGCAGCTGCAAACAGACGATGTTCAGCATTACTTTGATGACGTCACTCTAGCTCGATGTCGACTAGAAAGTGGCTACTGACGTAAAACTGTAATGGTTGCTAAATTCTCTCGAGCAGATGAATTTCCATGCAGCGTTAACTTCGAAAATGTCTAGACCATCGATTTCAAAGTTTAAGAAATTAATGTGTGTGTGTAATAAATTATAGTGTTCAGCTACAGTAAGTTTTTGTAATGCAACCAAAAGAACAAATTCAAAATCAGCATGCCTGAAATATTTCAGTTAAGATGCTAGAATTTTATATATACACCTATATATTTTATAGATTTTTTTTTATATATACACACTAGATTATATATATATATATAGTGAATACTTAGAGCTTTTAGAAGTACAGTATTTTTTTATTACCTATAACTTTTTTCAAACTTTTGAGTTTGACTGCGTAAAATCCAAATCATATACACAGATGAAAGCAGACGAACGATTTTTTGCCTATTAATAATTGCTTATTCAGGTGTTTAGGATTTTTTCAAATTTTTCATATGTTTTTATTTTTCTGACTATTATAATATTCATCTACGCCTTCATTTAAGGTTGCAATTATTAATTCCTCGGACGTAATGGAAAATATATAATCAGTTTGTTAACGTTAGTCGTCGATTTTTTGATTCTGAGTGGTCTTTAGCGAGGCTTCAGTAATCATGATTTCGAGAGAGAAAGAAAAAAAAAAACAGTTTTTTATGTTTCCATTTAGGCAAAGTTGAAAAGCTTTCACGAATCGATTTTTGGACGCTTAAACAAATATGAGATGACAGATAATTGGATGGTTTTGTTTGTACGCTGTAAGGTTTGTCAGATGATGGTGGTGGCGAAGTGTGTGCGCAAATGGATTTGATTATCAGTGAAAGATCGTTGGTAAACAGAACGAAAAACACTGCGTACAAAACAACCATGAATTGTAGCACTAACATAAAATTCTGAGCCATCCATCGGCACATTCAGCGAGCTGTCAGAGAGGAAGTGTTAATTCATTTCCAAATGCAAGTGGAAGACCATAGAATAAGAAGGCTTTTATGTCCGACTTAATGAATTGCAGTGAAAATGCCGAGATCAATAGCACGGATCAGGTGTCTTCCCTTTTGAAAAAAAAAAAAAAATATATATATATATATATATGTAATTTGATAAAGAATTTTCCAATCTCTGCTCCCTACCCCCTTTATACCTAAAGCAAAATGGGTACTTTTTTTCGTGGGAAATGGAGATGAATGACACTTAATTTATCTTACAGCAATATTTAGCGAGAAATAAGTCTTCTGTTTCGCTAGAAAAAAAAAAGCGGATATGGCTGTCACAACTAATGTGGTTTGTTTAATTTGCGTTCGCTAGAACTATATCCATTGGTAATTATATATAACATTATTTTGAGTGTGAACCGGCTGTTCTGTTTTACTCATTGGAACACTGAATAATTCAAAAGAGGGAGGTCATACCTTCATCTGATTATCCTGTATTGATGCCTAATTATATTACCATTCTCCGAGGGATAGGACCATATGTCCATCGGAATGATAAGTTATGCATGCCTCAGTTAACATTTATGTGATTCGCTTATTTGTTTTATCTGCATTTGCTATTTCTTTTCGTAGCTATTTTTCGTAACAGACTCCACTGGGAGGAACACGGGAAGTTGCCAAGTGTATCTGATGAACAATTACTAACCAGTGAACACTGGGGGAGAGAGAGGTGGGCTACGGGGAGGGATTTAATTGGGGCATATTCAACTGTGTTAAGTTGAATATGTAATAACTTTTTTTAATATATGGAGAAAAAATGGGAAGACTCGTTTCATTTTAATATCTTTCGGCATAGTGTTGTTGATTGTGTTTTATATTTAAAGTTTTCGAAATGTCTATAAGATTTAAAAAGGAATATCTATTATCGCGAGATGGCGGCACTTGCTAGCAGTCTCTTCATCGGATGCCGTTTAAAATTGGTAATAGTCTTGGACCAGCTATCTCTAATTTGCTACCAGTGGAGATGGCTAAAACGACAACGCCTATTCCTTATAAAGGAATAAAAGGCGTTGGGTTTTTTTTTACTACCTTTATCAACAAATTTGCCGCAGGGCTGAAAGTTTATTCAAAGATTAAACTTTTATTAAGACTTTCTTTCACTCATAATTGTGTCTCATTTGATATATATGTCCAGATTCTTGCTTTTTAACACACTTTGCAGTGTACACCTGATGCGTATATTTGCAACTGCCCTTTCCTGTATCAACAAACACTTTCAATATCTCGCACCTTCCCTAATTACCATTTAGTTCCTCTGATCACAACTGATCTATTTTCAGTTTCGTCGCGCCACTCAAGTGACATGAAACTGAAAATACAGTGTGGTTATCGCTTAGCTGTGTTAACAGTCAACTTCTCGCCACATCAACTAATAATCGCATCAATGACGATCTGTTTGCATAACAAGTGAATGTAATTAGGCTTAGCTGAAAGTCAGTATACGATATATGCTAAAACTAGAGGAATTTAATCAGTCAGGAGCTGTTTAGCAAACCTTCTGCGCTTCATACATTTAGAGAGTAACTAATTATGCTGTTCATTCTCTTCTCAGCTATATTTGCTAGCATAATATTATCAAATATGTGGAAGTTATGTTTAAGTGGAGCCTCTGATATACGTACATGATTCGAAATGCATACATTGTTACGAATTTTAGTGAAATCCACGTATGCAGTGTGTCTCGATTACATGAACAGACACATAAGCTAATACCTTAGTGCTGCGCTTTTCCATTCTCGAACACAGGTATACTGGTTGTTATAACATTTCTTTCTTCATCACTGAGTTGAGACCAAGTTACTGTAATGCGATATGCCGTACGACAGCATGAGAAATGAATACGTTGTTCATTGTAATTTGGACATTCATACAACATGTTAATTGCAGTGTGGGGTGAGAGAAGTAAGCATTTCAACAACAAAGCCGCTAACATTGAAACTCAAAAAACCGACTGAAAGATTGTTATTATTATTATTAGGTGCCACCTCCAAGGACTCATCGAGGGAAAGCACGCTACAAATTTCCGTCTGCACCACTTAATCTACCAACTATACAGAACCGCCACTACCATCATCATCTACACCGCACCATCACGAAGGAGACAAAAATTATAGCATTTGTTGATTTTCTTTTAATGAAATTCGTACACTTTCTTTTAATGCTGCTTATTTGTGATTAAAGATTTCTGTTTGTTTGAATTGTTAGAATATAGTTTATCTGTCAGCAAACTATTGTTCCGTTTGCTGACAGATAAACCATCCGAGACTTTGATACTCCGAATATCAAATCCAAACCTTCATAGCATTTGAACTGTAGTAATTACAGTATTTAACTTTTTTTCACAGTTTGCTTTTTAACCGAAGTTAACTGTTTCATACAGAGGGAGGTGACATTTTTATTTGGCTGATTTACTAGCTTCACAGTCTTAGTCGCTTCAACAATCGTAGTTGTAATTAGAACAATCAAAAAGCAGTTTAAAATTATTGATATCTTTATTTCTTGAATGGTATGATTTCTTATTTGTACGCTTCTGCCTCCCCCCCTTTCTTTTTGGCGTTTTTTTTTTTTTTTCACCCCTTTATTTTGTTATAAATTAGTAGTGTATGCGCATCGGTATTGGATTATTTATGCGTTCTTTGCGACTGGTAATCGATTATTTATCCAAGCGAATAAAAAAAAAATCAAAACATTATTACTTTATGTAATGTTTTTTCTGAGCCCCCTCCCCAATGCTAAAAGTCTGATCGTGCGTGATTTTTATTTAATTCTTGATTTGCCATTTCTATTTCTTAACCTGAGGAATCCTTATTCACAAATGTATTTATTGTTTCAATGATTTTTTTCCCTCTTCTCTGATAGAGCTAAAAGCAAGACTAGTGGCATAACTGTGATATTCTTACCCTCCACCCCACCCAACTTGCACTGGTCTCTGAGTCTTATATAGGATATTTCGTAGGATAGACTCTTTCAATGAATTGTTTGGACCATTATTCCCCCCCCTCAAAGTAGGACTTTGTGACTTGGTAATTTATAACTGATAATTAATTATAGTTACATATAAAAATACATATGAAGAATATTAATTATGATAACATGTGACAGTTCATTGGTAAATATTACATTTTATTTTGATAAATAATTTGGTGTTAAGTATTAAATGCTCTTATTTCCAATCGGAGTGAACAGCGGCGCATGCATCAAGCTAATGTGGGTGCAGGTAGATGAGAGAAGGCATTTATAGTTGTGCAACCTGAATATTCCTGAAAAAGTATTATTCTTCGTTCTTTTTAAATGATCAAACACTGAATTATACTGCTAGAGATTGAGAAATGAACATGTTTGTGAATATAAAAATTGTGCTAATTTAATTTACTAAATTCGTTTATCTTTAGACTAAATCCATAGCTGCAGCATCCTAGAAACAGTATACCGAAATGAAAAATGGATTTCAAGTGATATTGTTTCTTAAGATAATATACAGCAACTTACGACACCTAACATATGTTCAAAGTATATGCATCATCAGTAGAAGATATTTTTCATATCTGCGACGGAGAATCAACAATTCCTGGATGGAATTACGTAGTATTGATTACAACACCACCTCGTCGGATGTTGTCTTGTAGCCGAGCGTGTCATAAAGCACTGGGTTGCGATACATACGTTCTTTCAGGGTGACCCATAGATAAGCATCAAGTAGTGTGTGGTCTGGCGAATTCCGATGAAAAGGATTGTCTGTCTTGAAGTAAGGCGCCGCCACAATGACCTTCTCTGTATGAACAAAATTAGTACCTTAACAATGAAAAATTTCTCGCCTATGCTTCAAGTCATTGTCCCTGAGCTGATCGCTCAACGGAACTGTTGCACAGCTGAGGTTGCATTTACAGGATAGTTGGTGCACAGCGCTGCTGCTATATTTTGCCGTTATATATATATATATATTATTGTTCATAATTTTACTCGGTATAGAAAATGTATGTAAAAAAGAATTTAAATGACTCTATACCGAGAAAGAAAAGTTTAATTACGATACGACTAGTTTCGTTGAAAATTCAACTTCTTCAGGTATCATAGGCAAAGAATTAAATAAAAAATAACAGATACATGATAAAATATATTAACAGATCTAGTATAAAACACACAAGTACATTTAAAAACAGGAATGCGTGCTTAAGTTCCAAATCTTCATGTGTTGTAGAACAAACAGTAGTTATTGCTGCTGGGGGAAAATAAAAAAACTGTGCAGTCCTTTTGTGGACTACACATTTTTCAAAGGCTTTCTTTTTTTCTGTTATATACATACATAATGTATATTATATATGAATAACATTTAAAGAGAAGTAATTACAAGGTTCCAATTAATTAATCCGGTGCAAAATTAAATTTGGACGACTAACCATATTAGTTATCTCACAAGTAGAGTTCTAATGACTGAATATTGAAGACTCGGTTGTAATTTTTGTTAAGCATAGATGTTTGTGAAAGTATTGTCTAGTGTGACACTACCGCCACTTTACATATTGGAGTCCTAAAAATGCCACGTAAAAATTATGTTTAGTTTTTACAGCGGAATCTCATATCGTAACAACTCTTAATCCATCCACCCACCCACAGTGTGAGCTATATTTTCCACCTTGAATAGATAGAATTGTCTGTTAAAAATGCTGAAATATTCGATCAAATAGAGAAACTTAATAGACGAGATAGAATCGAGTGGCATTCTCAACGTCTGATCATTGGAACTAGTTCGTTAGAAATAGGACACCACCTTCACATTGGTAATTGACTCATAATGAGGACGGTGTTTTTTTTTTTGCAGCATTTTATTCTTTGTTCCAAATAAACGAACAATACAGCTGTAGAGAAGAGAAAGACAATTTCCCTTATCTCACCCACCGAGGAATGCGCAGAGGTGGTAATATTAAAAAAAAAAAAAAAATGCAGTAGAAAGACATCAATTAGAATCGGGTTACTTATTCATTACATGTTTCCATTTGATCAACGACTTCGTTCATATTTTTAGGCATTCTTTCTTTTAACGAAGCTACAGTAATTACAAAACGTGTATTTTTTTTATGTTAAAGATTAAGACAACGCCAGTCCGGCTTAGAAGTGGATTAGGTACTGAACTTTGAAATTCGATATTTCCATATTAATTTTTGAATATAGTGTTAATGAAATTGGCAACTTAAAAGTGCTAGTTACAATCACACTTGATTATGATATAGAACTTTCAGAAAAACGAATATTCGACTTTTGAACTTTGAATACATTTCACAAATATATGTTAACTAGTAAAAATCTGTACAATCATAATTGCGTATTCTCTTAACTGGCATGGAACAGAAATTTCGAAATAACTCATACTTGAAAGAAAAAAAAAAAATCGATTACTCTCGCCAATAAATATCATTATTACTATAGGGAAAATTGTTTCCTTCCTTCTTTCTAGCGTGGATTTAAGCCAAAGTAATCGGTTTCGATCTCTTGTCATCATTCTGGTCTTCCAGGTTACTGCTATATGTTAACAGTAACGTTTATTCCGCTTCCAATGCAGGTTCCTAGTGTTAAACTTGATGCGACGTTTGCTAGTACCCGCCCCCCCCCCCCCATAATCGGCCTACCGCTTTTGACTGTAGCAGCGTGCGTGTTCACGGGGCCGGTTTGCCTGTTCTGAGGGACAAAAAAAACCCGAGTTTCCTGGAGAAAACCTCCCCACCTAAATACATCCCTCTTATCACTGGGGGAGGGAGGGGAATGTATATTTAACTGTAGCAGCGTGTGTTCACGGGGACGGGTTGCCTGTTCTGAGGGACAAAAAACTCCCTACATCCGTATGAGACCGGCTAACTCACCTTTAGTCGAATGAGACCAGATAAAGGTTCCTCATTTCACTCACGGGAATCGAACCCAGGTCTTTCCGACCAAAGGGCTTCGTCTATACTGACTGAGCCTCCGTGGCTCAGTCAGTATAGACGAATATGATAATTTAATTGTTTTATATTCAGATATTATAAATTTTCATTTATTTTGTGATCCCGTATGGTATATGCAGATTTTTTTTTAGGTATTTTATGTTTAATGATCAATACAAAACTTTTTTTTTTTTTTGCTTCGATATAATAAATTTGATTTAGATAGGACATTATTACGCGGTCTGATTCTAGTATGTTTTTGTACTAGAAACAGCTTAAATATATTATTTATTATGCCGTTTACTTTAAATGTGATATTTGAATGGCTTTTGTCATACGTTTTTTTTTCCTTACTGTTTTTTTTTTCTTTTGATATTTTCATATTATACTTGAGATTTCTAAGTAATATAAAGTAAACGTGATAAAGTATATCCTACTGCACTAATAAAATTGAGCTTTAAATTTGTTGGAAACATTTTACTGCTGATGATTTAACTAATGAAATCATTCATTAGTTAAATCTCGATGTAAAAAGTTACTATTCATAAGTTGCGTGGCTGTTGAATTCACTATGAACAGTCACTACCAGTGGCGGCCGATGAAAATTTTAAGTGGGTGTGCTGCATATTTAAAAAAAAAAAAAAAAAAAAAAAATTCTAATCAGTAACGAATTTATTAATAAATAAATTTACATATTAAAAATTGCTTTATTAAAAATATTTCATCCTCACCACGAACACCAATAATAAAAGTTTCGTATCAATAGCAATGACAAGCGCAAACGAATATCGGCGTTAGATCACAGTGCATTTGTTTCGTGTAACGATAATTGAAAAAATATAATTCTTTTCATATTTTCAACAGTGACACTCGTTATAATTCAGCCTTGTATCTATAATAAATAAATAATTATGTTATTTTAATAAAATAAAATAAGATTTACAAAAAATAGTTCGCCACGCACACCAATAATAAACGTTTCATATCTCACAGAAATAACGTGCAATGACGCGCAAACGAATATCGGCGTTAGATCGCAGTGCATCTGTTTCGTAATCTAAAGCGTTAATCGAACAATTCCAATTATTAAATATTCAGTCAATGTCAAAACATAAGCTGTAACCTTTAACATGTTGTACTGCAGTTATATAATGTTGCAAGCATTGTTATTATTTATAAACACAAACGAAATTTACATTTTTCATTTTTTCCTTGGGGGTGCCGCAGTGCTTGTGTACGTACCTCCACTGGTCACTACATAATGCGAGGTATAACTGAGAGAAATACGACTTTAAATAGGATTGTGCAAGATAAATATCATTCACTCTGCAAATTTACGTTAAGCGTATACATATACATTCGCTAAACATCTACTTGTTATAATGTGGGTCATTTCTTGCGTATCAAGCTGAATTCGATGAAGAACCAACCGATAAAGTTTGAACCAAATCATATTCTGTTTAGCGGCTCACGGTATCATTATTTTTTATTTTTCTCCACGAAATTTTTTAATTTTAACGTTGACCATGCTACTTCCATTAACAGGCGAGTTTTATCCCATCCAAGTCTCACGTGCGGTATTTATTACCCGAACTGTGTAACCAGATAGTCTGTGTCGTCAGTTCTAGAGGGAGTTCTGCAATTATTTTCGTCACGTGACTTGTATGGCAAATTATACCTTAGGCCTACTAATAATTACGGACTAACCCAGTGGAGCCATGAAGATGATGACAGCACCGTTCATTTTCTCATTTGTCACAGCGCCCAACTAATGACACTCGCGAGCGGTTTATGAGGACAGAACTTCCAGAATGATTAATACGCTGAACTTGCGTTTAAAGGAACTTCTTCAACATATGTCAGCATTGCCTTCCTCACATGTCAGCAGGTGATTTCTCCATTCTGAATTGCGTTTAGCACATTTGTTACCAACTGCATTTCTGTTTACCCGAGAAACGTCAACATAAAATTTGTCCTTTAAACTTAAGTAGCGTCGAATTATTTTACAGTCTTTAAATGAACAAGTCGCAGCAGTGTGTGTGGGGGAGGGGGAAGAAGAAGCCTATTTCTCTTGGCAACTTAATTACCATCGCATATCGAGGAAATTCGATTCTTTGTTTCATGGATGTTTAAGTCTTTAGTTAATGGATGATTTCCATTGCATGTAGGACGACACGTTAACTTATTGGAGGTCTGTAATAGTATAGGAAACTGTTTAGTTTCCGGTGGGATCTATATAACAGCTCTCACTCATCTTTCCATTTCGATTTTGGCTATTTTTTAAAACATCCTTTACATGTCCAGTTAAGCATTTTTATTTATTTATTTATTTGCTTTCTCTTCTATATTTTATTAATCTAATATCCATCCTATTTCCATGCAGTCTTTTTTGGTGTTACGTAATATCAATACAGTTCGTTGTAATTAATGTTTTTGACTCTTTGCTCAAAAGGTAGTCGCAGTTAAATACGTTTCCATTTAACAATGCTTGGACGTCATTAAAAAACTCAATGTATAGAAAAGCGAGAAATATAACGCTAGCGAATAATAGTGGAAGAGGGAGGAGAAATACTACTAATAAGTATGCAGATGATCTGATAACCTCATAGTAATACATCTTTCGCATAAAACTTGCTAGATTTAAACATTAATATTAATAAAGATGGAGAATTTCATCGAACATCTGTCCAGCCAGAACTCTCCCCTTTAAACATACACTCGGAAGGATAAAAATATCTCCAGTCAGTGCTGACAATCTGGCTCTTTTTGGATGCGAAGAATCCTTAGGGACTTTTCAGCTGAAGGTTAGTTAACTGGTCAAAAAACAGTTTCTCCAGGAAAGTCTGTTTTTTCATTAGCAGAACAGAAAACCGACCATAAGAGCACACTTAGCAGATAATATAACTCATAGGCTTACTTGCTTCTTCCATAATCCACAACACCCACAGTTGACACGTGATGGCTATTGTTACAGCATTAGTTTGAACTGCTTAGAGAAAACAAGTCTTTTGACTGAGTCAAAAATTACATTTGTTCACTATAAACAGAACAGCAGAAGACGTTCTTGGAATTAACTTGAATGGAATAGTACAGAAGGAATATATTTATATATCATATGGGGCGGACAATTTACCATTTCCCTGTCATGACCAAACTGTTGTTCTGATTATAAATTTCCCTATTACTACAACAGTGCACGAAGGCTGTCAAAAAATTCTTATGAAATGTGGTAACTCCTTGTTTCTGAAATTGGCAAGATCTGTCACTGCCGGTTTTCGTCTGATTCAGAAAAGCATTTCTTGTATGGAAAGAAAAACAAGTGAGAGCTCTTAATGTAGTGCTGCATGGGCGAAAGCCATTTCGCATATATATTGAAAAATCAGCTGTCTCTTTAGATATTTATCTGGGAAAGGTGGAAACTGCTTTAAATGGAGAATAGCGAAAACAAAGGGAAGATATCAAAAATGGCTTTCACATCTCTCTCTCTCTCTGCCTATAATTTTGGTGTGAATTTTTGTACTGTTCGCTAACTAATTATAGAAAAGGAAGTAGAACGTTGATAGTTAGGCCTTAAAAAAAAATAAAAGCATACGGCTATAACTCAGCTCATGGCTCCAATTCACTCAGCTTCATATGAACCTCTATGATAGAATAGCTAATCCTGTCAGCATTTTTATGTGCATCCCGCCCGCGAAATGCTGTAATCCAGTAGTATAATTTTTTAGTACACCAAAAGTACTGTTGGTGTACCTGACCTTTAGTACACCAAAAGTACTGTTGGTGTACTAAAGGTCAGGTATTCTGAAAACCTACCCTGGATACCAAACATGGAAATGTTTCAAGCCACGTCAAGGCGCGGTTATCTCACACCGAGCGAAGAAATTCATCTCCCATTTAATGATATTCACAAAACATCCGTTCCCCCCCCCCCCCGGTGGGAGGATTCGAACCTATAATCTATTGTTTGGAGAATAGATACTCCAAATATCCGTCCATCCAGGCCGACTCAACATAATGTGTATATATAACAGAGCGTATTCTCTTGTCAGTTTTTCTGTTCAAAGCGAGTTGTTCGGTTTGCTGAGGAGGTAGCAGGATTTTTTCCTTCGCAAAACATGCGAAAGAAACCAACGGACGGAAGTACACGAATTTGACCTTCCACAGTCCCAACCGAAACAGTACGAAACTTCTTTTCACTGTAGGGGAGGGGGGATGTCTTTAACTTAGCGAATTATTCCGAGTGAGTTTTCAAGGACAGATTAAACCCTTCGAAATAAAATTGAAGTATGCTGTTCAGATCATTATGACATGACACTGCTTATTAGCATCACTTAGCTGGTGTAAAACAGCGATCACACACACAATTTCGTTATACTTGAAAACAAGTAGAAATCTAGATGGTATATTTCCGCAGAGTATTACTGTATACCTCTTTCTTTTCCTTCGTCCAGTGAGTCGGTTTGCGTCGATGTTTTCCTTTAATGGTATCACATAAAATCTTATGATTGGCATTCTGGATCAAATGAAACGATATTTTTATGAGCAGTAAAGACTGCGATAGAGAAAAAAAAACAACTTCTCCATCATATCAGTGGCGCCGATTTCTAAAACATATCATTGCATTTTAATTTATTTTTAATCGCAGTTACAAATCGAGCTTTCTTTCCACCCATAATTTTGAAACCCTCCGGAGTTTCTTTAAATACTTTAGTTTTCTTCAATGATTAATTTCCTGTTTGACATAATTCTAATGTGAACATTCATGTTATAAAATTAATTGACAATTGTCGAGATTTACATGCAAAATGCAGGATATTATTATAAAAATAACCGATTTTCTTAATTTCATCTATAAGTCTATCTTCGAGCCAGCCACGATCTATTTTCTTTCTACTGACTATATTTCGGTGCCTTAACATTTCTACCATCTTCACCCACATGCATATATGAAGTAAAATTTAACAAAACTGCCATTCCTTATCACAGTTTAGGAAATGTCTTAAGAGTAATCGACATCTTGTATGAGAGTGGCACACTGGAGGATTTCGAATCTCATCATAGCTGCACAGAAGTTTTAGATATTTTCAAGTAAGTATAAGTTATCCAGCTGCAAATAATGATGGGGAACACTTCCTTCAAAAAATACTCCCCTCCTACACCGCCTAAGATTATGCGCATAAACACATACAGGGTCATTCAAAACCTAGTAGTAATAGTGTTCAGTTAAAACTAACGAAGGTCGTCCCAATCAAAGTTCCATAGACACAATATATTTCTAAAGAAATTTCACTAAAGCGACCTATCCTCTAAAATAATATAGTCCCTACACAAGTTCTCTGTAGCCAGAGTAGGTAGTAGGTTTGACTTTATTCTTGAAGCACTTTGTAATGTAATGGAAAACCTGCCACAGAAAGTTTTCCAAAAAGGCGTTTATTTTTGTCTCTTACAATATCCAATAACCCGATTAACGGTAAGATGCTTGCTATTCTGCAAGCACTCTATTTCAAGTTTTACCTATTTTATAAATCCGTTGTAATAAACTTATTTATAGCATTTTTTAATACGAGTAATTTTAAATCTCGTCGTATTTAAGTTTTTGTCGGCGAATCTAATAACACCATGACCCTTGTGACTCCATATTTGTCCATCTCACCACAAAAGATTCGCGGATTTCTTCTCTTAAAACTAGTTTCCTTAAACATTAACTGTCTGTTTGTGATTGGCAATGGCGGAGAATTTTTCTTTTAATTCACATAATTTTTTAAGTTAAATCTAAGTTGTCCTATATTTTTATAATAGTTCGAGATCTTCTATCGCAAAATTTTAATGAAATATTTCAATCTTCAAAACGTTTGGCCGATTTTTTTTTTTTTCAGTTTGTTTTCAATTGCAAACAAAAGTACTTTATTAGTGGCCCGTAACTTTTAAATGTGTATCTTAAAATGTATAAATATATTTTAACTGCTTAATATCACTAATACTACGTCGAAGTATACTACAGAGACTAAAGAATCATTTGTTGAAATGAATAACTGTTCCGAATTTCATGATTAACATTGTGTAATTATTATATTAACAATACGTGGAAAGGAAATGAATAGCAATCAATATTTGTCTACTTTTATCGCTTAGCCATGAATTAATTTAAATATTCAGAAACTATTGGTGTTATATTCGAGTACTGTGCAAGTAAGTGAATGATTTATGTTAAGTATGGTGTACAGTCTTTTTTTTTTCTTTTTTTTTTTTCAATAAGAAAAAACTGATTCGAAAGTGATTCTGTTCTATGGAACAGAAATTACTAAAATTCGTCTTCTATTAAATACCGAAAATCAGATATTTAAAATCTCTACTAAAATTTTGAAAACAATTCCAGTTTTGTTTTCAATCTGTTATCTATTTTTAGTTCGTGTGCAAACTTGGCGATCTGCTTCTCCCATCTGTCCATTTCTATTTTCCGGAATACCCTTTCCCCATGAAGTAATCCGTAAGGACTATAGCTTTCAGCTGTTAAAAGATTGTGCTTCTCTCTTAACTACTGCCATCTCCCACACATCTGTTTGCTATAAGGTTGATTGATTAAAAAAAAAAAACTTGAATGCACGAAAAGTTATAAACGACTTGAGTTCATCTGTTAATTACTTATGTATCGTAGACAGGAAAATTATGATCACTACAGAAGAATGCTATTATGAAACATACCTCTTAATTATAGTTATAATTTCGATATATATATATTCAGTTATAATTTTATGTTTGTATCGTTTAACAAAGGGTATATTTAGGACTAAAAGCTACTTTGCCGTGTTTTAAACAGTTAATTTGACAATATCGAAATATCGTATAAGATAGATCACCCCATGTTAAATTTAAAGCTATTATTATACTCTTTTTCTGCAGTTACATGCCTCACAAAATAAATTAATAGCAACTTTATTTATATATCTCGTACAATAACGCTGCAGCCTGTTAGTCATTCACTATTAAAAAAAAAACTCAACGAAACAAAGCTTGGAATGGATTGCAATTAATTTCCTGTAGACATGCTGCGTCCACTTTTAATGCAGGTCGAATAGGACAGTTTGAAAATTAGCCTCATTTTAACTGCTGGCGGTTTCTCATTGTTAAATGCCTCCAGTGCATTAGCAGAGTGGCTCTACTAAAGAAAATCACTTCCACTTGTTTTGAGTTGAGCGCATCTAAAGCCTGTATTTAACGCGTTCGTGTACATTATTATCGGCTCCTGGCGTCTCTTTCAGCGTTGAGACGCGTGAGTACCTTGCGCAATAATGGAATGGCCTTGTCTGTTTACCCGATTCTGAAAAGCTGCTGGCTAATGTTTGAGCATGGAATTCACGCTTCGCTGATGGAAACAAGCTCAGGTGAATTCTGTGCAACACGCAAGAGACCAACGTCTCTGTCAGCGCACAATTCATTATAGAACTTATAAATGGAGGTAAAGAAAGAAACCAAATTGGTCCATGTTTGTATTAGCCTATGCAAAAATAACAAACACGGTGCTGATGTGTATAGATACGAGGGGTGTGGAGTATAACTTAATTCAGTAATACTGAAATGAGGTTAAAGAATTTCCCAGTTTCAGGTTCATATTTTGCTATTTATAAGAAGATATTTTCATTACGCTTTTTAATTTTAAAAATTAACGTGTTTGTGTTAAAGAATTACTGCAATGACATTTTCGTTTCAAAGGAGCTTGTTGGCAGCAAGAGGTGCCATGTTTTTTTTTTTTTTTAAAAAGTACTTTAACATACACGCAGTTTTCAGGTCGACTCTGAGTTGGTGACAGGTTAACCTTGAAATATTTAACAGCTTATCATTAACTTGTGGCTGATGGATGTAAACCAAACTTGTGGGTACAAAGAATTGAAATATCCATCAGTAGACTGCTTTAAAACACACTTTATTTGTGATCCTCTTTATGGAAGGTGTGTGTGTGGGGGGGGGAGGATACTATTCGTAAACATATCAGTTCTACAGGAATGTTGAATTGCAATCATTTTACACGTATGTAAATTTTAGGAAATTTCAGAGGAATTTTTTTCTTCTTCTTTATCCTGACGTTACAGAAGCATAGCTTTAAATGAATGGCATCAACTTCATTAAAACAGTTTCCTTAACCTTAAAATTACTTAGCTTTAAAATTAGTTAAAATTACATAGATTTCGTTCGGCTTTCTAAAATCATGGAGGATTAAAGTACTTAATGTGTTGTAAGACATGGAGTAAGTTACCTCTGTAAAATCATATTGTGGGCATGATTCTCATTTTCAAAATTTTATGCTGTTGTGCAGAAATTTTAGAAATGCGTAATTTGCACACACGGAAAATATAACAAGAGTACTAATATTATTGCAGTTTTCTTAGTATTATTGCTTCTTATGATCTCGAATATTTGTTTATGTCGATGCATTTTTAAGATGGAATTTCGTGCAATACTTAAGCCTGGTTGACATTCAAAATTGTAAAGTGATTGAGTAGTGAGTGTAACTGCTTATATTTCAGTTTTATTAATGTTTATTTTTTTTTTAATTTTAACAA
The DNA here is from genome assembly GCF_054136105.1 of Typopeltis vanoorti. Taxonomy (NCBI): domain Eukaryota; kingdom Metazoa; phylum Arthropoda; class Arachnida; order Uropygi; family Thelyphonidae; genus Typopeltis; species Typopeltis vanoorti. Next base: position 61,258,626 of record NC_143566.1, read on the forward strand.
TAATTACAGTTTTACTAATTCTTGAGAATAATTTTAGGATCGTTTTACAGGTTTTTTTAACAAATCTGTTAAACGTCTGTTTTTTAACACATTTTTTAGCAGATCGTTTAACATATTTTAAAAACAGATAGACAACCTTCTTCTTCAACCTCTTTCCAAGACACATTTCACTGTGTGAAACGTACAAATTATATTGTGCATGAATTGATCACCATTTAAATATAGTCACTTAAGGTGCTGCATCCTATATGTTAAGACGAATATTTATCTGTCGGTATAGAATTTTGAGCTACGATAATATCACCTATCTCCAGATTTTTCCTATTCTTAGCTGAGCACGAAAATAGTGTATATTTACAAGCTCATCGCTGTATCTTTTCGGTTCATGTGATTTCTGGTAGAAAGGTGCATTTTTTCCCCTTTTCATATTTTTGTCTTTTTTTTTTTTGCCGATTTGTTTTTCATCTGACGAAGGATAATAAGCTATAGAACGTTGCTTATTGTGTGGCAATATCTTTTGTAATTATTAAAAAATCTTCTAAAAATATGTATTATTTAACAATTTTCATATGAAAATTTGATAAAAAAAATATTTCCGTGGATCTCTAACACATACAAACTCTTGGTGTCTATTAAAAGCTTTCCCTCAAAAAAAAAAAAAGGGGGGGGGGGGAGGTCTTAATACTGTTCAGAAGAGGAATGAACCAAAACTCACTCAAACCGCTAACTCAGACAGCAATTTGAGTGGCCTGGTATGTCTGGATTATGCCTTTTCTGTAGGTATTTCTATCAGCACTATTCTACTGAATTGGCATCCGTCATTCCTTTATAATAACGCGAGAAGCAGATGGTCCATAATCATTCAAACTAGAATCCATCAAACCAATTTCTCCTTCTCTTAAAAGAGAAGAGGAAGGGGAGATAGTTGGAACTGACTTCCTCTCCTAATATTTCCCAAGAACCACAAGCTACCAGATTGAACCACATATAGTAGTTATTCCAGAAAGTATGAATTCGAGCAAAAATAAATAAATCTGAATTCCTCTCCTCGTCTTTTTACCTGTGCATCCCCCCCCCCAAAAAAAACATGTGAAAACCTACTTTAAGAAAAAGTTTGAGAATTAAAAACAACAGTAGAATTGAAGAATAACTGTAAAATAAGGGACTTATTCCTATATTGTTGTTCGTCTATACCATAGGTTCCCAAACTTTTTCGGGCCACCGCCCACTTTGCTAGACATAAATTTTGTAACGTCCCCCTATTATACACACATATATACATGCTCTATTTTCTCATTGACATAGAAAATTGACATCTATGTCTATCTGACATGGTAAATTTTCAAATGATTAAATAATTGAAATAGAAAATTGATAAAAAAATTGATCGTGTAAGACGGGCATAAGATGAATTAAAATGCAATATTTAAATTTTAAATGATTATCTAATCGCAAAATCACGAAATAATTAATTTTTAAATATATATTATTAATTTCTTCTATAAAGAGCCACCGACCGCCTGAACGCCCCCAAATGCTTCTGATCCCACTATAGCCCCCCCCGAAGGCTTCAGCGCCCACTGGGGGGGGGGGTACCGCCCACTTTGGGAACCTATAGTCTATACTTACGAAAAATACGCATTTAATAGTGATCAATAAGCAGTTTTCAAAAGAAAAAAAACAGAAAATAATGTGCAATCATTGTTATTTCTTGCATCGCTATTCCGCTGTGAAAAGTATCACGGTTGGCAGGTAGACCGTATCGGATAAAAAAACGTGCAATATATGTGCATCTAGTAGCGGATGTTACCTTCTCCAGATTATGATGTGCGAGCATGCAGCAACTGACATTCACAGTTGATGTGAGTGAAAGTCCATCAGTAATTGAGGAAACACAATAGCGTACAAAATAAGGATAACGTCAAAGACCGCAGTGCTTGAAGTTATGCGTGGACGGATTTTAAAGTTTAGGCACATTTGTAATTGCCTAATGATACGGTGATTGCTGCAGGAAACACGCAATGGGGAAGGCAGGTAGTCATTAATATTCCACTGGCGTATTCAAGGAGACATTGACAGAGGACATTTGATCCAGGATTGCCAAATGTCCTACATTTGGTAGGACATTCCTCCCTGATGTAGGACGCAGTTTTTACAGATTTCTTTAAATTTTTTTTTCATGTTGGAAAAAAAAAAAATCCGGTGTTGAAAATGAATTAAAACCCTTCCTAAGAAAGAATTTTTAAATGCGGTTGCGTTGACTTTTCCGTAGTTAAAAAAAAAAAAAAAAAAAAAAAAAAAAAAAAAAAAAAAAAACCTACAGGTATCTGAAAATACTTCTCATGATGATACAACATGTCTGAACTTGTTCAGAAGATCATTCTATTTACTTAATAAAATTATGCTCATATTCATTATGCCTCGTGTTGATGGTGGTGGTTATTAGCTCGCTTTCCGATGGTTGTTTCGGCAAAATTTACAGACGAATATTAGTAGGGTGATTGTGTCCACCCGCAATAAATACAGAAGACTGTTATCAAAAGAAAAGATGCTCTGTTATAGTGAACAATAATCTACCTCTCTCAGCGCGACGCAACTATTGAAATATTCAAGAACTTATATTTGAAATTCTTCTTCACCCATGCTATATCTAATCTCGCTTCATGTGACCACCTTCCTTTAACGCGCTGTGTGAGCAAAGAAGAGGCAACAGGAACAGGCAGATTGCATTAAATGCAATATTAAAGCATTGGGCCTGTGCAAAATAATATTACTAAAAGTTTGCGAAATTTACATTTCTAGATTTTTTAATGAATAAATAAATTGCATTTACTTTGAGTTGCTCTCTCGCAAACTGCATCTCCTAAGTTTAACTGTTCCAATTGGTTTGGCATGGTACAGATATGCCGGTTTCCGAAAAAAGCACGTCATTTTATCATAGTGCATACCGAAGCAACCCTCCAAAGTCTCATAGCTTTCGCTGAATCTATTGAGGAAAAGCAAACTTACGGTTGCTTTTAGCTTGGTATACAAAAGAGAGATTTTTTATCCGGTAGTTTTTGCCTTCTCCTTTTGTCAACAAGAATTTCAAATCTTTTGATCTCTAACATCATTGCTATATTGTGACAGGGAAAATGAATGCCTGTTGGATTTTATCAGTGCAGCATTTTTTTTTTTTTTGTTTGGTTGCTCACGATTTCATTTTTGTCCCATCTTTACTTTATTATTATTGTATTTTGTCTCTGAATTCCATCCACCAAAGGTGACAAACCCATAGTACATTTAGTACCGTGAGTAGTCTGAAGGTTAAATAATTACGAAATATGGATTTTTTTCAGTTATTTCAGATCTGCTGGTGATAATCTCACAGCAGGATTCTAAGTTAAAGAACACAAAAAAACAAGCATAAACACTTCTAATTTTAATTATTACAACGTTATGTTAGGACTGTATCGTACCAATTCCCCGAAGCAGATTTTTTTGCGAGGGAGGTAAAAAGGAAGCACCTCTGCGTGAATAAAAGCACTCATTTCGGTTAGAAATATGGAGAAGGTCACAAAGTTAAAAGTAACTTTCAGAACTCCTGATTGTATGCATGCATGAGTGAGTACAAGTGTACTTGGAAAGGAGGAAAGAGTAATTTGACTCTCACTAATCTAAAAATGTGTATGGAAACGTCCGTTTTTATATCGGCCACACTATCTCCATTATCATTGCATTCCCAACTTTGACGTGTGGTTGCCATAACAATGAACATGACTAAGGGAAATGGCAGGTCAACCATGAAAAGAATTAAATAACTTTAACTGACGGCAGTCATATTATTAAGTAAGATTTTATGCTGTTAGCATGAAAACAGAAGGAAAAAAGCTTGATGTCTTTTATGAAAGCCCCTTGCTGCTAGTATCCCTTCTCGGGAAAAACAGATGCAGCATGGCCATCCGCCAGTAAGTTTTACGACGAAGAGGCTGTTGCTGGGAAAATGACTTCTTCCTCCTTCTTTTCCTTAGAAAGAGAGAAAAGAAGAAAAAAAACCAGCATGACTTCCCATTAGTGTGTAATGGGAAATAAGATACAGGAAAGGCACGGTGACGTTCTTGTTGACAACTACATCGTTTTTTTTTCTCTTTTTTTTTTTTAAAGAAAAATCTGCAATGGCTCTAATGGCAACTGAGAATATAAAATTATCTCATTTTTTTCTTTCGTGCCATCAACCCGATTATACTCTTATTTAACAAGTTGGTTACCCCATTTAATGTTCGTTAACGTGTTCCGTACCTTGGCCTACAACTTGCTTTAGTTCTACCATCGTTATGGCAACCACACGTTCACATACGAAAGTATTACGATAATGGAGAGAGATTGTGGCTGACGTATAAACGCAAATTTCCTTAGAATTTTTAACGAGTAATCACCATTGATATCCAAGTAGTTTTTTTTTTTCTTCTTTCGGGTTCCGCTTATTAAATCGCTGCATATTGCATTGTCATAATGAGAACTACTAGTAAATATACTCCTGAGTAATTTTCGTTCAAGTACAGTGCATACTAACTGCGTCGTTTGGAAACTTATTTCCACTACACAGCGCTGTGCAATGGAAATAAGTTTTTTTTTTTTTAATCATTATATTCCATTATTATAAACTGTTACCATTACGATTTGAAATTTTCGAGGATAACGTTTAGCAATAACATTCTTGTTCGTGACGTAATTAATTTTCACACATGCTGTAGATGTAGCGTTTTGCTACTGTGAAGTGGTGGGAGATGTCAGATTTCTTTAAAATCCGATCAGCTAGAGTTCTTATACGCATACAAATGACTCTAATGTGTGCTTAAACATTGTTGAGAAATGTACCTAGTTGTTATGCTGAGACAATCTGGGTTTCATTACCTCTAATTGATTAAATATATTATTATTTTTAAAATAAGGGATTTCGGCTTTCCAATCTTGATTTTCTCCCCTCTTTCCTGAGCACTGTGATAACGCGTACTACCTATAAAAAGAAATTCCTTAATCATTTTTTTAAAACTCTTAATTTGTACAGTTGATATTATGAAATCAACGACTCACTTGTATTAATATTGTTACCAACGTATAAAGAATGCAAATTATAACAAATATGTAGTGTGGATGTCAGATATGAATCTAAAGTTTATCATTCGGTCATTACTTCAGGAAGGAGTTGATTGGTTGTGTCGACCAGGATGACGTACTAACTTGAATGTATAATATGTTTAAAAGGCTAGTGTATTCAATGATCTTTTGGTTCTCATTTGTTTTTTTATGAAAAATGCGAAGTCGAGCTGTAAGTAGGCAGAGATCACTGGTGAATCTTTTTGGACAAAAGTTTGAAATGTGACCTGATTACGAGCTTATATGTGATAGTCAAATATATCATATGCTTAGTCTCCATAAGGACCATCATCTGTGTATCGAGATAATAGAAGATCGTTTCAGGCCTGAGCCGATCTGATACCAACTGTGGGCTCAGATACCCTTATTCTTCACACTAACATTTAGTTCTGTTTTCAGAACTTTTAATACGATTGGCAATTTGCTTAATAATAAATAGTAGAATCTAGGCTATGTTCTCTCTTTTCTTATTTTGTAGTTGCTTCGAGTTTTTCTGAGGTTGCATAACACTACAAATCTTGTATCCCAGTCGATAACGTACAGACTTGTGTTCATAATTTAAATATTATAGCCAATTCTTCTGCCTTCTCCCTGAATGAAGCTCATGATATATTAAGCGATGTGAGTAATAAATTCTATTTATTTCGCTCTTACATATGTGAAACCGTTATTTAAATATGATACTATTTCTAACACGTATGTCTGTATTAAACGTCCAGTAACGCACAGAGTTCACTGGATTTATTTCACTTAAATGAACTTTATAGTTCAGACGACATTGTGAAATTACAGTTATTATAGTAAGGGGAGAAAGATTCCTGACCCTTGGATGGGGAAACACGTCATTTGATATCTTGAAGATGCAATATTCTTGAGTTATTCAAAAATAGAAGTATCGTTCTAGATCCTTTTTTTTTTTTAATTTAAGACAAATTCTGCATTCAAAAGAAATGGAACTTTTATTGAAGACTACAGAATTCCATTTATTTAAATGGAATTTTAAATTAAAATGCCATTTACATGTAAATACAAATATCTTTGAGAAGCCAGTTCACTCTTCTATTATTCTTGTGAGCTTAGACATTCTCAAGTGTGTGTGTGTGGCAAATTGCTTGATAATAAAACACTTTCTTAGGCACATGTTTCATGATTGATGCTTAGTAATATGCAAGAACATTTAAATTTTATTAAGGAAACCTTAAGGTTAAGCTGGATGTAATTACGGTAATTATTTTCCCCTCATGCGAAACATACCGTAACTTTGCGTATTCTAGCAAGTACTCTACATTTTTTTAAAGGATCGACAATGATCACTACGTCAGTTGGATATGCTTTGTAATAGTGACGTCTATTCAGGTACTGTGAAGCTATTATGCTCAATGTTCGGTGCTCCAGGCAACTCTAGTACCAGTACTACATAAAATTAACCAACAGGAGTTGTTTTCTCTGCATCATGACATAACAGGTGCTCCGTCTGCTGTTTTGTATTTCTAATAATGTCAGTATATGTGTATTGAAATATTAAATTTTCCTCTAAATATGCTTATATTGGAAACATAGAACCCAAAATAATGATCAGATGCACGCATCCGCACGTAGATGAGCAATTATCATTGCCATGATATTAAGCATAGTAATACACCTGACCACCTCGATGTCATTTCATGTTGTTATGGAAAACTCGAAATACGATTGTTGCAGAAATGGAGAAAAGAACTGCCATTAGGGATATGAAGATACCCAAAACAAGCGGACAAAGTTTCCTGGAGGGGGGGATCATGTCATATCTTGGTTAGTGTTTCCGTTTTTCATTTAGTAAGCTGCTGGTTTGAATCCCACTGTTGCATGGATGTTTGTGATTGTCTTTTGGTGGTAGTGAATTTCATTCTGTATTGCGAAACTGCACTTTTGTTAGTATACTCGGAAGCCTCGATGGGCTTGTTTTATCACTTTAAGTTTTCAGATTAGCTCTTGCCCCACCAACTGTAAAAATGTACTATTAGTTTACAACCTTTCGAAATTCGGAAACCGCTAGATGATTGACGATGCAATTTTGGATGAGGTGGTCTCAATATAAGTTGTAGAATTGCATTCTGGGTTAAATCATTACTTAAACCACATAAAAAAAAGTAGGCTAATAATGCCACTCTTGATCTTCTATCTCTGAGAAAGACGTTATCAAATGTGCATTCTTCCTGTACAATGTATATATGATTTCGTTCGTTTTTCTAAACGAAGTCGGCATAAATAATTCATTCGTTAATACTTAAGACAAAAAAAAAAGTTTGTTTCACTTAATTGCAAGAAACATAGTATTAATTAATCTTCTCATTGTGTAGAACAGTACTTTTGATTACTAATATTTACACATAATTAAAATTGTACCGTCCTTATTTGTAATAGTATTTAAACATGGTTTTTTTTATTGGCAACTATACATGAAATATGCCGTTTTGCAAACACTTTCCAAGGCTTAAAAAACAAAGATGTGCAAGTGCAATTTTGCTTGCTAAGTCTTGTAATTTTTCTTAGAACCACTTGGAGTTGCGCGTAGTAAAATGCATTTCCGTTAATTAAAGAAAGCGGCATCTCCAGCCAAGCTTAGATCATTATTATTGGACGTGGTTTTTAATTTGTTTTCTTAAGCCGTCTTTTCTTCGGTATTAATGGATTTCTTTCCTATCTTCATTAAAATCGCCCGTAAAGCTCCATCAGACCATGTTATATAACTGTTATTTACAATCATTTTACGAACGCGACATCGAACACTAGCCCCTTTCTCTTAGCGTAGTTTTTTGCTGAGTAGGTCCAGATTAGATTTTTAAATGCTTAGTCCAGAGATTCTTAGTTTGTGTTGCTGGAATCTCCTGAAAGTTTTTACGCTACTCCTGAAGTAATTTGTGAACCTATCAGATAGCAAAAAAAAAAAAAAAAAAAAAAAAAAAAAGACTAAATAAAATATTTCACTTTATTCTGATAATCTACTTCGAATTTCGCGACGTAGTATTTTGTAAATTCCTCAGAGTTGTTCACTTGAGTTCCATAGTATATAACTGCAAATAGGGTTCGCACTTTTAACAGTTGAGTAGGCTGCTAGTTTTTATAAATTATTTAGTTACGACTCTAATTCCCACCGACGTAGTTCAGTCAGTATCGACAAAAAGTCATTTGGCTGGGAAAAAAAAAAAAAAAAAATCCTAGTTCGAATCTTATCTGGAACGAGAAGAATCTTTATAAGGATAATTCAATTGAAGGTGAACCAGTCTCATATGAAAGTGTTTTTTTCCTCCACAAAACCAGACACCTGGCCAGAAAATATTCGATTAACAACAGACAACACGCTGGCATCCTAGGCTTGATTTGCTTCGGCCATAATTTTAATTACGTCAACCCTTCAACGACAGGAATTATTCTGAAACCATTGAATAAATAAATAGCGTCTCTACAAATAATAATAATAATAATAATAATAAATAAAAAATAATAAAATTCATTAGGACAGTTTAGTTGCTGAACATTTACTTAATATTTTGTTTTTGTTTCTTTCAGGACTGCAAAGAATGCTAACATAAGTTTTTTTACAACTCCTGAACAGTTTTTTCCATTATTTCTTTAATGGCTATTCTATCATAGCATGTTTCAAATAGTGGTAAACATGTTTTTAAGCAATTTCAAAAAGTTTAAACCGCCACTGTTGACGCAACTATTGGCGTCAATAGTTTCTTCGAAAATAGAAGAAACTATTGGCGCTACCTGTTGTATCTTTTTGTTGTCGAAAGCAGCAACCTTCATTAGTGTTGTGTCAACTGTTTATGGCATTTGTTTCATTAGAAGCCGAATTATAGTGCCAAGAGTGACTCTGTTTTGACGAAGAGTCGGAAAATGAGTTTCAAACAGAGAGCTGCGATTGACTTTTGTGTTAAACTTGGTAAAAGTTTTACCGAAACGCATCAAATGCTTCAAAAAGTATACGGTGATGAATGCTTATCCCGTACTCAAGTTTACGAGTGGTTTAAGCGATTTCAAAGTGGTCATGAGACGCTTGAGGACGACGAAAAGCCGGGCCGTCAAAAAACTGGACTGAGTGAAGTTAACATCCAAAAAGTGCGTAATTTCATCAAAGAAAGCCCGAAATCGTCCGTGAGATTGATTGAAGATGAATTGGGAATTCCAAAATCAACTGTGCAGAACATTTTGACCGAGAGTTTGGGCCTTCGTAAATTGAATTCGCGATTTGTTCCCCACAAGTTGACCGACGACCAAAAATTGTATCGGATTGAACATTACAAAGGACCTCGTTAAAACTCGTAAGGACTCTAACTTCCTTGAAACGATCGTTACTTGTGACGAAACGTGGTATTTTGAGTATGAACCTGAAACAAAGTGCTGAGTGGAGACCACCAGAAGAGGGGCATCCGGGAAAAAAAAAAAAAAAAAAAAAATCGCTTGGAGAAGTCAAAAGTAAAGACAGTACTGATTTGTTTCTACGATTCTAAGGGCATTATCCACAAAGAATTTGTTCCGCTTGGCCAAACGGTCAATGGTGAGTTTTATCTCGAAGTTTTGATGCGATTGGTAGCGAGAATTCGTCGCTTATGGCATGAATATCGGGACGACTGTTCGTCAAAACACACTGTCACTTTTGGCACTATAACTCGGCTTCTAATGAAACAAATATCATAAACACTAATGAAGGTTGATTAAAGAAATGTAGGTTGGTAAAAAGATACAACAGGTGGCGCCACTAGTTTCTTCTATTTTCGAAAAGTTCGGTTTCTTTTTGGACAGAGGGTGTGTATATATATTTTTTTATACTGCCAGTTTTTTTTTGTTGTTTGAGTTCCTGGAAAACAGTATTTCTGAGAGAGAATTAACTCCAAGAGATCAACCCCCCCCCCCAACACACACAAAAAGCAAGGATGTCAGAAAGAAAGGAATCTCACTGAATTGTAAATATTATTCATCCTCGTCTTCGATAATGCTTCCTCCCTATTCTTTTTAGCCTTGGAAAAATTCTGCAAGACATCTTTATGTAAAGCAATTATATTTGTTCTGTTGTGTTCACCGAAGCAGGTATTTTCTACTAATGTTGTGCTGATTTCGTTTTAATTAGATTTTCTTAATTACCTCCAGCGAATAGCTTCTTCTTTTCCTCCACCATTTATTCTAATTACCAAAAATAGAGGCAGATGGTATAATACACGAAGATCGCCAAATACTGTGAACACCTTTGCTTTCATCCATCATTTCGACAATGAAGTATATTAATTAACTGAACAAATGAATATTTGTATAAGACCATTAGGTAAACAGAGGGGGGGATGCTCCATTTATTAACAATCCAGCATATAAGTAGCATATTAAAAGTAAAAATATAAGTAACAGTAGTTCTAACTTGATTATGCTGATATATGTTGAGCAGTGCCTCTAAATCCACATTTATAACTAAAATATGAATAGAACATAAACTGATGGATCGTCTAAACCGACTTTACAACAACATTAGAAGGATATTTAAAATAAAGAGCCAAAAGACTTCATTTCATTATTTAAAAATTAAGGGGATATTAAATCCCACATTATTTTAAAACCGAATAAGAAACTCAGAGTTTCATGCCGATTATAGTAACTATAAACGTATCGGCGACTACTAGCTTAAGCTAAAGTACGTAGTACAAACTAGGGCAACTCGTTGCAAAGGTGGAGAAAGTTCTGATCGCTATTCTTAGTATTTTCCATAATATAAAACCCATCTCCTAGGAGATGTATGGTGGGAGGTCATTACCCAGACCGGTTTCGATCTTTATTCGTAAGCTAAAGATCTCATCAGTGATGAGATCTTTAGCTTACGCTAGTAGTCGCCGATACGTTTATAGTTACTATATTCGGCATGAAACTCTTTGATTCCGATCTTTGAGTTTCTTATTCGGTTTTAAAACAATGTGGGATTTAATATCCCCTTAATTTTTAAATAATGTTTTACATCGCCGAAATGAAGCCTATTGGCTCTTTATTTTAAATAATTTATGGGTGCACCTTTTTGGCAACTCGTATAGCAGAGTATATAAGTTCTTTTCGCTATACTCTTAGTATTATACTTTGGTCTAGCTACTCACTGATGAGATCTCAATAAAGATCGAAACCGGTCTGGGTAGTGACCTCCCACCATAATGTATAACATCATACATCTCCTAGGAGATGGGTTTTAAATTATGGAAAATACTAAGAATAGCGATCGGAACTTTCTCCACCATTGCAACGAGTTGCCCTAGTTTGTACTACGTGCTTTAGCTTACGCTAGTAGTCGCCGATACGTTTATAGTTAATATATTCGGCATGAAACTCTGATTCTGATCTTTGAGTTTCTTATTCGGTTTTAAAACAATGTGGGATTTAATATCCCCTTAATTTTTAAACAATTAGAAGGATATTTTATTAAAAAAAAAAAGTGTCATATTTCTTCGTCTCTGGCGTATTAATGTGTTCGTGTTGTGATTTTGCTTTCTTCATTATTTAAGTCAGGGCTGTCCAAAGCGCTGCCCGCGGTGCGATTTTGTGCGGCCCACCTGTGGGTTTTGATTTTCACGAGCGAAAAAATAAAATAATTTGAATCGAATGCGTATTAGATATTTTAATTCTGTCACTAATCGATAATCTCGATGTTGATCATTTTATTTGGTGTTTTTACATCATTATATACCCACGTGTTTTTCAAATATTAGCTGTGTCAAAGAAGCGTTCTTACACTGTTTTGTTCCAACGCGCATGCTCTAGGCCCTCACGGGGAACGTGAGAGCGCAGTTAGTGTTGTTCGTTTGTTCAGCTTTCGAGATTGTGTCGCTGCTGTTCATCAAATTACTAGATACGCATTGTGATGCGGTCCTCGGATTACCTAAGGTTGGATAGCCCTCATTTAAGTGATAATTTATCAGGCCTTTAAAACGCTGGTCTGATAGCGCCCTCTTGTTGTGCTCTGTTCAGCTTTCTCGAATTGTATAATCCTACTACATCGGTTAAGTACTGGTGCCTTGGCACTTAACACCCTTAAGTGCTGAGTCACTGTCTTTTCTTCATCCATTTGGTTGGAAAAACCAACTTAGATTCAAATCCTGTATGTGATATGATTTTTGAAGTGGGGTAATATCTACTTTTTGAAAGTAGATATTAAAAGAATTATTAAAAGTAGATATCACAGACTGAAATCACAATGACTGCCACCTCTCGAAAATAAAAGTACTAGCAACTCGTTTAATTTGAAATAAAATAAAATTTATTAAATGAACCAACTTCTAGTAGTTGAATGCATTTTATTAATTTCAGAATTTAAAGATGCATTCACACATGCATAACATGTCTGAAGTCTTGCGGGTGTGAATAATATTAAGCAAAAGCCATTTTGCCTGATAGTATACAATAGCGAACAAATTAATCCTAACAGACAGCATACCCTCTTTCCGACCAAGAGGCTGTGGGTTTAAATCCGACCTTAGTCATGGATATTTGTGACTAATCCTTCTGTACTAATAGTAATGTACTATAGTAGTGCAATCTTTCCTGGATTGTATTCACACACACACAAAAGTGCCAGTACATGCCTTTCCTACGTCCCCTCTATCCACACAGTCAATTACTCGTATTTCGCTGCTGCTTTAACAAAGGCATCCACCTCACACAGCTTACATCTGCAGTGACAGGAATTAAACTGAATGGTAAAACTTACACCGTTATTTCACTTCATAGACAAGCCAGTGGAGAAATCTTAATTCATTATAGTTATAATCTTTTAACATTGAACTTCATGTTATCGGAAATAATTTCTGTTCTCTTTTTTATTTTCTCTCCCAGTTTTCTATGAACGAATTTAGCTTAAAAGAATACTTGGAATTGATTTATAAGACCGTTTTCTAAACGATTGCGCGAATTGCTGCCGCAAATAAGGCCGCTTACTAAAAACAACGTTTGTACTACTAATAAAAAATACAATGCAGTTTTATGACAAGGACAAAATAGATAAGACTCATTAAATTATGTTTTCGATTTAGGAGAGTGGAAAAATTATAAAGTCAACAATGATAAGAACAGATATGCTAAATCACTTTTCGTGCGTCGAGACAAATTTATAAAAACGAGATCTCGAAACAGATTCATAAAAGAATTTGAGGCAATGGATTGTTGTAATAACATCTGAGTTACAATTGTTTATGGATGCAGTAAATTACTGGGTTAGAAATTAATTTGATCATGTATCCATGTGGCGTATTTTGTGTGCATTTTCATATCATGTATCTCATGACTAGTATGCGACAGAAAAGCGCTTATAAGCAAATATGAATATCATTCCGTTGACTGCAATATTTATATAGAGAGAAAGTCGTAATGCGTCGTTATTTCTTTCAACAACAACAAAAGAGTTGCGATGCTTACAATTAATTTAAAATGCTGTTTTTATGGCCTTTAGTATCTACGGTCTTTTCTTTTACTTTAATCAATAAATGCACTGATATCAACTCCCTCTCTTTTCCGTGTCATTGTGTGTGTGTATATGTATGTATATATGTATATGTATGTATATATATATATATATATATATATATATATATATATATATATATATATATACACACACACACTGTATATTCACCATGCAAATGATGTTTTCTGAATGCAAAATTTCCAGAATTTTTTCGTGCTTTGCTTTCTTTTAAATTTATTTACATATGGCTATAATTCTTGTTGAATTTGATGACTCGCGCAGTAAAGACGTCCTGATACGGAAGTGCCCATGGTAATGTGTCGGCTTCCTGTAATCAGCATGCAGACTGAAATATGATGAAGATGAACTGGATAATATTCCTTTGCTTCCGGTGCACTGGCTTTACATTAGAAGAATAAGCCCGCATGGGCTTTGAATGATTACAGTTTCTCACTAATCGATTTCTTCAGAGCTTTATGCATACTCGTAGGAGAATTAAAGCGAAGTGGCGTTTCCAATTTTTGTAAGTCTGTACCTTTTTTTTTTTTTTTTTTGAAGCCTGTTTATAATGCCTGGAAGTTTCCAAAATAAAAGATTCATGAACTTCATCGTACATGAGATCATTACTTGGTACACTCCACGTAAGGGAAAACTGTTTAAAATACCGCTCGCACATCTTGTAAGAGAAACTTATGGATTTTTCATGCCCACCCACCCTCCACCTCCATAACTTTCTGCTTCAATTACCTTGTGCGCCTTCCTTCCCTAAATCCCATTTGGCAGTCTGGTGGAGAGCCATCGGGACGGTTTTTTTCTTATTTTTTTTATTTTTATCATCTCTCTATGTCTTCTAAGTTGATATTCCTTGCTTGCCTTTATTATTTTTAAAACCGTAATAAAATTCGAATATAAATCTCCCGAATTCATCTTAGTTTATATTTCAAAATAAACAGCCAGGGAAAGACTGTGACCGTGATAAAATTTGAACACTAAAATCCTGATAAGGACTAGTTTTCGTTCATCAGCTTTCCTTTCTCTCTTTTTTTTTTTTTTTTCCTTATTTGCTGATGCTAAACTTTTGTGTTCGAAGTTAAATTCTCTTTCATTTTTCTCCGTCTGCTCTTTCTACGTTTATCTTTCTTTTTTACTTGTTTTGTTTGTTGTACTGACCCATTGCAGGAGGTTTTACCTTCCTTGAAAAGAGTTTTAGATATTTCTTTATAGTTTTAAAATAGTATTTTTTAAATATTTCCAAATTAATATTTCCAAATTAATATGATTTATATTAATATCTCGATCATACTGCAGGTTAACTGAATTTTAGCTTTAGAGTACGTTATATTACATGCAATGTCCTGGACATGAGGACAAAATTGGAGGGGGAAAAAAGTTAGCAATAAAAAAAAAATTGCTTCCAAGTATTTAATCAAAAGCGATGAAATGTTTACTGTAAAAATAAAGAAATAAAACTTAGATTTCTAAATCAGAAAATCTTGCTAAATTATTCCAAGACAACAACTGAACCGATTTATCAGAACGATTAATTAGAATTATTTGTGATTAGCAAACAAAACCATCAACACATCGGTGATAAAGAAAAGATTTTTCCTTGAAACAAAACCACACTTTCAAATATTTTTCTCTCGTTTTAAATAGCCACTTTCTTCAATAACGAGGGACGAACGTGACTTGGATCTTGCAGGCGATCTTTTCGTGGTTCCTTTAGTGAAGTTATTTTCTCTGCGAGATAGATTAAATGCGGAAACAGACGACGTATAGTGCGCGCAAATGATTGATAGCAAACAGGAAGTGTTGTCCGCAAGTTACAAGAGAATGTGCAAAGTCGGCTGATTACTTGCTGCTGCCGTCAGGTTATTTATTTTGAAGGAGAATTTTGGTTTGAATAAAAATGTACTACATTCTTAAATGCGTTTTCCTGTATTGGAGGCGATTTATCACTTGATAGAACCGTTTCAAGAAAAACAAAAGCCTATTAACAAACATAATATGGAATAGAACCTTTCATTACGAAATCGTTTTTGTTGGGGTAAATAAAAGCAGAGAATCCAAGAAAGTTAATCAAGATTTTAAGTTTAAATAAATATTGTGATAAATTAATCAGCACAGAACACATTTAATTTAAATAAGCAATATATAAAAAACTGTCTTACGATGCGATCAAGAATGGAAAAACAAGACTATATTGTTTTTCACTTACTATAAGGTTATGATCCCTCTTCCCCTAAAAGGGAGAATTTTTTTCCGCCCAGTCCAGACTCCGTCTATACCAGTATTTTAGCACGGAGAGTTCATAGTTATATTAGAAACGTTATCTATGGGAGACTCCACAACCTGGAGAGTGTATACACAATCTACTCGGCCAACCAGACTAATTTTGCCTACTTGAACCTATTTGATATAATTACATTTAAAATATTTGAAAGTCGGAGATATTAAGCTATTCATCTGATTTTCTAGATGCGTCTCTTCCAATAAATAGTATTTATCGGTTACTGAGATCTGGAATTTTTTTTTTATGACGTATTCTTCATTCTGTAATTTTTGGAAGGCCAGAGTTGAGTTTTATGATTATGAAAACGTCGATGTGGCTCTCCATAAATTACATTTTGCCTTCAGGAAGAGAGAGAAAAAATTGGTCTTTTGCGACTGTTAACTGGGAGTCCATCGAATAATCTCTCTTTGACATTAGTGACAAGAACAAAATTTAAAAAGCGGATAAAATGTATTGCGTAATTTATGGATAATCTCCCTCCTGAATCATTTTCTGATACAGCGGGGATTCTCCATAATCCTTCGGATTATCCGAAGATATTAAAAGAGCATAATTTTAAACTGCATTTCTCTAGGATTTTATCAGTATCGATGATATATCATTTCCTCTCATAAAAGTTATTTATAATGTAAAGGCGTTGATTTCTTGAGATAATAGAAGATGGGGACGTTTTTGCAAATGCTATTAAATATTTCTCAAGGGAAGTAAAGCAAGTATCTTGCATTTCGATCTCTTCCCACGGAATGGAATATTCACGCAAGGCTTAGCTACTTATAACAACAATAACAAAAAAACTAAATTGTCGGCATTATCATTAAAGAATTTTTGCAACGCAAAAATTCTTTAATGATAATGAAACATTGCAAAGCGAATATTTAATGACCTTTATTAACTGCTACATCAGATTTTTAATGCCCTGATGTTAATTTTATTTCTTTCAGCTGGTGTACAGCGTACACAATTTTTGTTTATGAAGGAATCGAACCAAACCTATTTTATTACTACTTGTCGGGTATCAAAGCAGTGCGTAAACGGCATGCTGTTAAGACTTTTAAATACGCAATTAATTTCAAACTCGACAGAATAAATGAATAAAAATAGATGCTCCTGTGAAGCATTATTTTTTGGATTTGTAAGAAAGCGACCACCCATTTCTGTTTAGCTAATAAGGAGCCTGACAAAATATGGAAAGTTATATATGGATTGTCATAAGTATGTTTTTTTTATATTTTTAGTGTAGATATTTATTTATTCATATCTAGAAACTGTTATTCTATTTCAGTTTTTTTTTTTAATTAGTGAAAATATATTAAAAGTACCATCAATAAGAGAAAGAATAACTTAAACGAAATGTTAGTCGTTTGTTTGCAAAGGAATGCCTGGCAAAGCTAAAAAATCGTCAAGATGCGAACTTCTTTTGGTGAAATCAGATTTTTTGCGTGCGTAGTTTGTCGACATGTTTGGTTATTTTTTTTTTTTTGTAAGTGTAAAAAAAAATGAATGAAAAAAATTCCATCCGCCAAGCTGCAGACGATGAGAAGCTGAAGCTGTACCGGTTGAATTTTGTTATATGAAAAAAAAAATTTTTAAGAATAGAAGGTTTTTGTGTAATAAACATGTTTTAGCTATTTTTAATTCCTCTACATCATTTTTACAACAGCTTTATAATTTATAGCTATTTTTAACATGCATCAAATGAAGGTTTTTATCAATATACACATCGAAACTGTTCAGATTGTTGTAAGACGCTATTAAATATTTAATAGAGTATCCAGAAATTTAAACTCACCATTTTATGCAACTGGTTTCTTAAATGACAGTGCCAAAAAAGTTCCTTATAAATCTAATGTCCAAAGAATTTGAATATTATTTCCATGCTCTTTTCTTCCGTTACCGATTTATAATTATTAGAAAACACCAAGGCTTATGGTATTGCTCGATTTTACAGCTATCAAATCTAATTATTATTATTAGATTTTTTCTGAATTTTCGAGGTTAGACTAATTCGACTCTATAAATTAAGTACTTCCTGAAGTTTTAATTACCGCAGTTGACTTCAAAATTCTCTATCACATATCTGCCATGCTTGTAAAATATTGTTTAGTAGATCGACTATTTTAGCTCTAAAAAAAAAACAAAACTACTACTAAAGTTGTGACTATCCAGGATTTGAATCCCGATTGTTTATCAGAATCGTAAAATTGAACCTCCTGACCGACAGTTTCTGTTGCATCAGTTGTTTATAAAGATGAAAAATGTCAATTTGCAGTATATGTTTTAACTATACTTTAAATATTATTATATCACATGCATTAAATAATTATTGCAGTACTTTGCTGGAAGTAATTCGCTTAACTCTACAGTAGAGAATAAACACGAATCTGCTTTCTGAGTTCGACTCACTCACTATAACAGATTGCTAAAAAGAGCCATCATTGCTAGTCAAACGGAAATTCACTAAAGCAAATCGTTCACTATAGCAAGCAACTTTTCATTGCTCTCTACGAGTTCGTTTCTTTAATGGTAAACTTTTCCTTGTTGTCAGGGCTACGACACTTATAGTCTGTTAGTGTAATTTGCTGTCAACATGATTTCAGTACTTTCGCTGAGTTTATACATTTCATTCGATCATTAACTAAAATAACAAGAAAGGTGTTTAATGCATCTTATTCTTGGGAATTTGATAATACAGTACTGAGAGAACATTGACATACTTTGACATGGTCCCATGAAATTCAGCCTCAGTTTTTAGGCGTAAAAGTTCAGAGAAAGAGGATCTAATTTATGTTCGTTATGATCACATTTCTATTTGAAAGGCCGTTTAAATGGAAATCTTTTAACGGAGTATTTTAACTTATCCGGAGCGAAAATAAAAGTATTATACAGTAGTATTATGACGTTTATTACTTATGGAGGTATATTTTGATCAGTAGGCACACTCGTATTATAGATTGCTCCTCTTCAGATTGAGTGTGCTATAGCTGCAGGTCGGGATGAACACTTTTATTATTACTATTATTCCTGACACCTCCAAGGAGTGCGAAGACTCATCTCGGGAGGACACCTACGACTGTCTCAACCTCTACTACATCGAACCTCTACTAACAATCAATGCCATCCACCGCCACCACAACTATATTCTATGTCTGTAAATTGCGTGTGTTGTTCTGAAGGGCCGATTTGTCTGTATGCGGGATGAAAAACCCGACTTTCCGGGAGGGAAAAACCCTGCTACCTCCGTATGAGATCGGCTAACTCACCTTCGATTGAAAAATCGTCCAGATAAAGATTCCTCCCGTCGCGACGAGAATCGAACTTAGGCCTATTCCAATCGAAGGGCGCAATGTACCGTCGTTCTTCCAATTGCGCTACATATATTTTATTAACAACAAAGCATCTATGTACAATTTGAATAGGAATAAATATATATACATCTATTTACAATTATATACATTTTGTACATAGTATGCTCATTTTAATTGGCATTTTTTCTTTGACATTTCTTTATAGTTTCTTTTTTACATTGTGTCTATTATCTGTGTTCATACAATTTTTTTTTTTTTTACATGATAATCTGCTCAGTAACTTGCGTTTCCTAAAGTGAATATTTTTTCCTTTAATGTGTCATGCATTGATATCATTCTATCTTAATCACTTATATTAATATTTAAATTACTATTTCATACATCCTATTTTTCATCTATTTACAATTATATACATGCTGTACATAGTATGCTCATTCTAATTGGCATATTTCTTTGACATTTCTTTATGGTTTCACATTGTGTATATTAATCTGTGTTCATACAATCTTTTTTTTACATGATAATCTGCTCAGTGCTTAGTGTTTCCTAAAGTCCTTATACTTCATCTGAGCAGTATAAGGACTTTAGGAAACACTAATGTGTCATACATTAATATCATTCTATCTTAATCACTTATATTAACATTTAAATTATTACTTCATACATCCTATTTTACATCTATTTACAATTATATACATGCTGTACAATAGTATTCTCATTCTAATTGGCATTTTTCTTTGATATTTCTTTATGATTTCACATTGTGTATATTATCTGTGTTTATACCGTCTTTTTTTTTTTTTTTTGCATGATAATCTGCTCAGTGCTTTCTGTTTCCTATAGTCTTTATGCTTCATCTGAACTTTTGATTTTTTTTTTTTTTAAATTTAGTGTGTCATACATTCTATCATTCTATCTGAATTATTATTGTCATTTTATTTCAAGCACTCATATATATTAACATTTTGATTACTATTTCATAAATCCTATTTGTTTCTATATGTAGTTACATTCAACTGTTTGCTGGTAGTATATTACGCCTTCCTTCTTGGGTTTGTGCTATATATATATATATATTTTTTTTTTGTCGTGTTAGGAAACACTTCTTAAATAATTTCTTCTCTAATAAACCTGTGTAATGTTTGTTTTTAAAATATAAAGGTTTGGTTCATACATTATGAACTTATCGTAGAACTTTAAGTGCTATTTACATATATCATATTTAAACAAATACATATAATTACTTTACATATCATACGTCATTAAAATGTGGTCAAGCTCTTCCATTATATATATTGCGCTACGGAGGCGCTTATATATATATACTGTATATAGTAGTTACACGGAATTTTTTGTTCCATTTATTAGCCAAACAATATATAGTTATTAATCGACCCATGCGATAGTTCTTTTTCGTCTGAAAACATGTAAACACACACAAAAAAAAATATTAAGAAGAACGATCAATTCCCAACAAAGGTAGCGCGTTGGACCATTCAAAAGTTATCTTCAAAATTTGTAATCTGATGCGAAGATTTCTTCCTAAGTAACTGCATACGGAAGATCATTTTTTTTTTATACGTGAGACGTTGGCATCGTACTTGCACTAGTAATATAGTTATCGTACAATATCAATAAACTGTGAACTAGTTTTTTTTTTCCTTTCAAATTATTGCATTTTTTTTTATCAGTAGAATAGACGAAAATATTTAAAACAGCGTATTTAAATATTTTATGCGGAAGAACAACGCAGGATACAATACTTTAAAATATCTCCCGTTTATTCTTTCTCCATCACATCGAAAGACGTGCGAAACGATCCTGCCTGCATTCGCAAATGCACTGCATGTTTCTCACGATTCTTTTTTGTAAGAGTAAACATTAAAAAAAAAAAATGACACCTGCATTTGGCAACTGTTCTTTCAGAATTCCCCCCCCCCCTGTCTTATTGCAAAGAAGCAATGCTTGATTTTTTGCTGTAGGAGTCATCTGAATTTTGAAGTGTCATGTAATTATAGAAATGGAGTACACAGAAAAAAATTACTAGGGTACCAGAGAGGGGGAAGTAAAAAGCGCATATAATTTTTGTGCACAGAATTTCTTTTGTAAAAATACAATTTTATGCTCAACACACGTTTGTACTGCATATATTACCAGACTTGTTTTTAAGCAGATTCATAGGCGAATAGCAGTTATTAACGTCACTCAATATGTCGGAATTCCGCACGAACAAACTGGAGAACGGATGAACCTATTTCAACAGGAAAACAACAACTATAGTACTACTACTTTACATTTTTTTTTAAATGAACTTATATATGTTCAGAAAATTGTCTAAATCAGATTCTTAATTTCTCGAAGAGCATCCAATCAGAATTCAAGCAATTACAGATCAACTAAAAAAAACAAATAATGCCGCTCTATTCTTATTGCTCCTGTACATGTACATAATGCTAGAAAAATAACATTATATGACTGGGATGCGGCTTTGGTTACCGCATGGTGTCAGATGATAATATTTCGTCCCAAAAAATTAGTTTCGGCAACAAAGCCATCTTATTAGATGAGCCTCTGTCAACGTCACCATTTCATCCTAGGGTCATCTCTTTCGATTCCATAAATTGGTATTTGTGTGTCGTCGGAATAACAGAGGATTCAGACGAAACCGTTTATTTTCGATCTAATTTAGTGTTATTATTGTTATAAAACAGACTCCTTCCGAGAAGTGGAAATAAGTCTGCCTCCTTTATTATTTACAAACCCAAGTTTCTGAGGATTTTATTGAGGCACTTCGAACGCCACATCTGGCATTCGTAGTATTTGCACATTGCATAGAAAGAATAATGATTGGATGAAGGAACATAATGCGCAAGAAGAAATCACCTTGCGTCCAGACAAATAAACTTTTATGACTGTACGAACTTAAATGCACCCAGAAAAACATTGCTTACACATTTTACTGTGTGGAATATCAATAATTTTATGTGCTGCGTAGAGATTACTGATGAGCTGGAAACTGTGACTTTCCACATAATCAGTATAATATTCCTTTTGTTTTCACTTTAAATATATGATTTTTTTTTTCTTTCGGTCTTTTTCGAAAGATAAATACATAAGAAAATCGTTATAGGTCAGTTGAATGATAGTGCTCTGAAGAGGGAGGGAGATCAAATCTACCTCTTCATATTGCTCTGTATTCAGATCCAAAGTTTTGTCTCTCTTTTCTCTCTCTTGTTTGTGCTTCTTACTTTGTATTGTTTTAAGCCAACTGCTTATTAATGCAGTTTCTTTGCTCTCTCTCTGTCTCGCAGCGCCCATAATCGTTTTGAAGAGAGCCCTAATTGGCTTCCCCCACTTGCTTTCCTCGTTTCTCATATCGCACACACACTTATCATTATTGTTTCACCATTTCTTACTTCCACCAGAAGACCTAACTCCATCAAGGGCTACTTCCACATTAACTGTCAATTATTTTTTTGAAAAAAGTAAGATCCTATTCATATTTTTCAAGAGAAAACCGGAGCACCTGAAGGGAGACCAACACCAAACACAGAACGTTAAGTCATATAATGATGAACATTCCAGTAGCAACCGAAACATGCAATAATCTTCCTAAATTCTGTATTGAACTCAGTGGTATGCACTTCCTTCATTCCCTCTCATCCTCATTGTATTATTTTTATACAAAATATTAAGTATATAACCAAAACATTAACATGTTCAACGGTACTAATTACATAATATCATCAAATGGCATATGAAATCATTATTTTTCTTAAATATCCATATGAATTACACATTATAATAACTATAGATATGTTTAATTTTTTAGAAAATTCTTTTAGATATAGCGACGAAGAATATTTATCATTCACAGGATTCTGACTTCATTTCTAGTTTGGGATCACGAACTAGATTTGATTGATGAATAGTAATAATTCATTTAAAAAAATCACTAGCTCAACTTGCTCGCAAATTTCGGCTTAATATACAATTCTCATCTTTATTTAATAATTTCACAATAAAATTCCCTCAGAACTTTTCGAAACGATACAAAGTAATCATTCAACTTAAAATTCAGTGGACTGAATTTTAATAAAATTTAGGGTTTCCTTTTCCGATAAAATGTATAGCGTGAATCTTAGCTTTGATTTAAATAGGACTCTTAAAATTAGGCAAAATCATTCGAAACAATACAAAATATGTTACGTATGACCGTACATTCGAATACAACTCATCAGTCTGTCATATCAAAAACTGGTTCATACGCTATTGAGGTGTGTGCAGTTTAGGTTTTTCTGAAATATAGTGCTTTTCCCTCACACTGCATCTTTTGCTATTATTTTGGAATAATCATTTATTTCATTTTTATACCTTTCGTATTTATTTTTAGATTTTTTTTTCTCAAATACTTCTTTGCCCTTCATGATCTTTATGGTTTTACGTTCCTGTAGTTATTTTTCAATGCAATTTATATAGAGAGATACTGTGACGATTATTCACAAACTACGATAAGCATTAAGGCCGAAGAACTTAAAATTCAGATGTAATCAGCTAGCATCCACTTCTTAAGACGTTCACAACTATTTCAAGACGATTAGGTATCATGACAAAAGCATTTATATTTTCAGCATTTGAAGAAAATTTTTCCCGTATTCTGTGTTAGTTTCATGTATCTGAATAACTGTTAATTTGCAAGCAGAATTTGCTTTAAAAAATAATAACGTTGACACATACATTATTTAACACATACGTTATTTAACCACAGCTTGGAATAATCCAATGCATCCAAAGTCATGTAAGTGAAAAAATTAAAGCGTCAGTAGGTATATGAAATTATTCAACACTACTGTTGCTTGAATTATTTCACTGTCGACTTCAGCTGCGAATCGATGATTTAAAAATTTCAGAAATGTATATTTAATATTTTGTAAGTCGCCAGTCAATTCATGTTCGTAAATCTACAGTGATGTAACATGAAATGCTGGCGAAATTCAAAGCATTTCCTTCGTTTTTATTGAGTCAAATGGAACATTTATATTTATCCTGGCAACGATATTTCGTAACGCCCACTTCTATCAACTTGGATGTCTTCAGTCACACCTTTTCCAGTAAAACACGGTGATTCGTTATACTTATCACCTGTCATTTTTAACGATTTATGTCGCTCAGAATCAATAGAAGAATTTGCGGCTTGTCTTAAAATTCGAGCAGTTGAAGCTCTGAAGAAAGAAAGAGGAACTGCGAGCTGGTTTTAAGCAGTCATAAAAGCTATGAAATACTGAGGGCCCATTCATATATTACGACGCTTTGGGTGGGGGGATAGTTTTGATACTGTTGCGGGGAGGATTCAAGAGTATGTTGCATGTCAGTTATATTTCGTTTTTCAAAAAAAAAAAAAAAAAAAAAATCTCACAGTGGGAAATAATCAATTTGATCTGAATGGGTGTTGCAGTTTTTCTTGTTAAAAAAAAAAAGGGTACGCGTTATTAAAATAGATTTTGTTGTTCGTTGATTATATGTTACTTTGATTCTGGACAACAATTACTGGAATTTATCGTGAATTTAAATCTGGACTTTCAGATTCTTATACGATTGAACGTTAGCAAATTAATATTCTTATTCTGAAACAGTGTATACACTGACATCGAGCAAAATATGGAACATAGCGTATCGTTATACGAAAAGTGTGTATTATGTGTATATTGTGTGTGTTCTCTTAGCCAGTTTAAAGGAAGAAAAACTATCACCACCATATACGATCAGTGGAAAATCTTCATTCCATTTCATCGTACTTTTTGAGAATTCTGAAGTTTTCTTCTAATGGACAGTCTCTAATTTCTCTGCATCCTAAAACCTGGGCTTCTTTTGCTCCTTTGCTTACGTTATTACTATGGAACAATGATTCTATTTGAGGAGATGCCTTCAGAACCTTTATATATATATATATATATATTATATATTACCCACCGTTATATATATAATATATATATAACGGTGGGTAATAAGCAGGGTAGAAACTCGCAGTGCTTACTAAACAAAGAGGAACAGTAATACCTCTGTCCAGTAGAACAAGATTCGTCAGTTTTTCACAAATTAGAATCTGCAATTTTTCAAGTTCATTTTCTCCTGCATAACTTATGTTTCTTACCAATAGTTTATTAATATTCTCTAGATTTTAAACTTTAGCAGATGAACTGTCATACATCTGCTTGTCCATCAAAAATCACATCTTATGTTCTGAAATTATCATTTAATATGCATGCAGCTTATTTTGGTTTTGATTACGACGAGGCCAGTGTGTTATGTGTCAGTTGATTCTATTTTCCTACCGATTTGCGTTTATTTGCTGAATGAATCGAATACAGAAGTGTATATCATTAACCTTAATAAATATAAACTTTTCATAATTATGTATTGTATTTAAATTATACATATTTTTGGTCGTAAAATGTTAAAAAATATACAAACAAAAAATATTTTTTTGTTTGTTTCTTTGATATGGATAGGTTTAAGAGAATATTTAATATAGTAAAACATTCTCTTAAACCTATCAATATCCATTCCATTTTTTTTATCCCTTTCATTTGAGAAAAACACAAATAAAAAGCATTTAATTCATATATTAATCGCAGTGTTAAATTTCATTCATTATCCAGAATCCGAAAAACGCAATGCTCAACTAGGCTTCGGAAATATCAGATAGTCGATCAACAACCCCACAAATAAAATGGCCCTGGATAATTTCAGTGGAGCGTCAGCTTTTACTCAGTGTTTTGCTGATTATGTTTAGTTGCACCCCCCCCCCAATAAAAAAAAATGTCAGGTGGTGCACTTAATGCATATCTTAAAATGTTTGTTTAGGTTTATATATTCAACAATTTCCCATCATCGAGAAAACATTAACCGGCTTCTTATAAAGATGCGGCACTTAGTAGTTAGACCCGCCTGGTCGTATGAATTGCGTGCCCTCACCAATCAACGCTGTAGGTTCGAATCCTGCCGTGGGCATGGATGTTTGTGCTTATATTTTAGTAAGAGATGAATTTTATCGTCCTGCGTAAAACCACTGCTTCGCTTTTTGGAAGCTTGAAAAAATTACATGAGTAGTCTCTGGATCAGAATTTCCGGATTATGAAATAAATAAATAAAATGAAAAAAAGTCTACACCATTCACGATACTGATCTACTACAGTTTTACAACCTTTCATGGGTTGGAAGTAAAATAAAAATTTTGGAAGTCCTAATTGCTGTGAAATGGCCTTCTTGCCTACCTCTGTCTCTAAATTTCTGGACTTTCATCTCGCATACTTATATTCATAAAAATAACAGAAGCATTTGTATAGTACTTTAACTGCAACAACATTTGCTTTTAATGAATTATTCCTGTATATTACTTTTAAAATGAATTTGGTGTGATTTACAAAATAATTCTTGGCAGGTTACTGGTTTGCATATGTGTTTTTTGCTATTACAATAAGACATTCATCAATAACATATAAAGGATGTTTACGTTTTCTCCGCCCTGTTTGAAATCAAAACAAGTCTTTTCCGAAATGCGACGAAAGACAAAGAAATTTGAAGAATCGATAGCACTTTAGGTGAGTGACTTTCTCTGATCGAAAAGCGGGCATCAATTTTAAGGAAGTAACAAGGATTTTGAGAAGTTTCTTTGCGATACATTTCAGTAATGTTGCTTTGATGGCATTTGCAAATTTCTTTGTTGTCCGAAGAAAGGGGAGCTCATACTAAACTTAGAGAGGGTAGTTCATAGTAGTTAATATACGATACAAATGCGACAGTAAAAATACAGAATAAACATTCACAATTTTTATTAATTTAGTGTGCATCTCGCTCTCCACACACACAAACAAACAAACAAAAAAAAAAGGCGAGTTGAGAGATTTAGAGCTTTTAATCCTTTTTTGTGGGCTTAAGTTTCTCCACATTTGTAATCTGAATTTCGAATAACTAAAAACACGAACAATAATGAAAATGATTTAAGAATCTTGACAAACTTCTTGTTTGGTGTCGGTTCATGCTTTTCCTCGAATATTTTAAGTGAGACGGAGATTTTAGAAAAATCAATTTTTGATTTTTTTAACATTTAAATTTATTTATTTTTACCCAGTCGCGTGCTGCACTACATCCTGCTCTTAAGATTTATAGCGCAAACACAATTTAAACCGGAGCAGATTTATGCTTATAAGAAAGATAAATACCCCGCCGTGCCCTCCATTTTGTCTCTGACGCCCTTAATTTACAATTAGTCAAGAAAGTATTCCTAATTTGCGTAATAAAAGATTTTCGCCTTTCTAGTCATTTAGTAAATCTCCTTGGCGTTATCTGAATGCACTGTTAACTGCTAGTTCTTGAAACTTTCTCCAGGCGTCATTCCTTAATCGTAGCATCCCGAACTAGTGGCATCTACATTAGAGTACATTGTACTTAGCACTGTAAAAGCCTTTTGTCATTATTGCAAACATTTCTCATTTCCTGGAAGCCAGCGTGCGCTTCCCTTGATACCTTTATGCGGAATCTGATGTCGTTCGTGATGGAGATGTGCAATTTACCTAACAAATGATGTTTGCAAAAGCGCACACACAGGAATGCATCATCCATGTTTAGTATTTTTCAATTTAATTTATGCGCATTTCCTTCCTCAACGCGGATATACTCATTTTAATTACAAAAGACGGCGAAGAGCAATGTTCGTCGTGTAAATATTATATTGGAAGTGCATATTAAGGCACATAAGAGTCCTGCACGAGAGTCGAAATTTTCTAGAAATTCTTCTGGCTGCTTTTACCTCGAGTTTCACCAACTGACAAGTTATTACGTAAAATAGAACAATTTTTAAATCAAAGCAGGATGCAACCATAGAACTGTATGGGAACTGTACTGAAATTCACCAGCTGAAAAGAGTACAAACTACAATTTTACACTTTCCTAGTTAATAGTAACATGAAATCCTGTGCAAAGTTTATACAGCACTGATGTCAACATTTTTGAAATAAAAATGTTTATCTGTTATGTATAAATTGCTTGTTTTTGTTGTTTGCTTGCGTTCTGATGTGAACATTTGTACCGTTTGTCTTAATATCACTAAATTTTTCATGTCTTCTCCCTTCCCACCCGCCATTCGATTATGGAAAGATTTTATGGACTGTCTTTGAATTTTGATGCTCTGGAGTTTCTAGATTTCCTTTCGTCCTGTTTTGTCCACCTTTAGCATAATTGTGCTTTGGGTAGGTTAAGGTTCAGATAAACCAATGAATCTACTCAGGAAATCAAATAGTACTTTTTCAAGCCACTGGTCTCATTAAATAGAGAGGTCTCCCATCATCTGCCAACAAGAGCCATTCACAGATATACATACCGCAACAGTGAGATTCGAACTCAGCTTGTAGATTGGTTTCGGATTCCATGTTGTGGTAGAGGCAGAGACATATCCACTTGGCGAACTAGACTGGTTTGCTGTAGTTTCTTACCCTGAGCAACAATGGATAGTTTTGCATATTTAATAAAGTTCTATAAGAAAAATACCATAAAATTATATTGATGGGAATAATACTTAATTGCCCTTAGCATTCTGTAACTAAAACAAGATAGTCCCTAAATAACTACCTCATCACCTTGAAGCTCTTTGGGCACTGCCAAAAACGTTCCAAGTATGAAATCTACTTTATATATGATGACAAACGTTACAATCCACACAACTACATATATATTCTGTGTAAATTAGCATTCCGAATAGAAATAAGTAAATAACATTTAAAAAAAAAAAGATTTCTGCCGTAAACACATAAAATAGATTTTTTTTTTTTTTTTTTTTTTTGCAGTGTTAATATCACGGGATATTCTCGTTTGTCTCAGACACGGTGTTTGCATAGTTACATCACAAATACTAGAATCAAAACTTTTGTTCCTTTACGAAAAGGTGGTGGTGGGGGGACCTGGCTGAGAGTCAACTCTCAACCAGGTTTTTCTGAACACCTCTTCAAAATTTTCAAATAACTCGAATGTGTCAACTCTTGCTAGTGATGTGACCTTAGAGGTGGGGAAATCACTCAAAGTGCTATTTAAAAAAAGTGGCGAAAGAATTAACAAATATGCACATGTCGGACTGGTTGGCAGAGTGCTGATCGTGTACTGCATGGATGTGATCTTAGTACTTCTGTGTTTCTAAAGGTAGGAGATGAATTTCTTCGCCCGGTATTGGAAGCCTGAAGCAGATTGATCAAGTTTCATGTTAGGTCTAGGAGCAGGGTTTGCGGACTGTCCACCTTAGATCATCAACTGTACGCATGTACGCAGATGGGAGTCACATTACTAATTTTTTAAGATCATATAGTTAAAAAAAAAATTGCAGTTAAAAAGGAGCTAATTTAGAAAAAAAAAGCAATTAAAAACAACGGTACTGGTTTAAAGATGTTATTAAAAGCATTTTTAACCTCTGATGCCGAAAAATCTAGCGTTTACATTGATATTGTCAATTAAAATTCGTGATTAGCGTTAGAGCGGTTGAAGCACACACATACACTCGTGCGTGTCCACACACACACACACACGCGCGCAAGCTAATTTTGGAAGAATAGAGGACTGTTGTCGAATTTTGTTTACGTCTATTGTAGACGGAATGTTAGAGACTGACGAAAATATTTGCTCATTTTTGTCTCTTGTCTAGTTACTCGAAGCGAGTTATACCAATAAGAGCAATTTTGAAAAAAACTATTTATTTTTTATTTTTCCCGAAGTACTTATCTGTGTGACTCTCTTTTATCTGATGATGTTTGCTAATTCAAAATCTCGGTCTTGTCTACTGGATGATTTTATTTCTTTTTTCAAGGAAGCTTAAGATTGTATCTCCATTGAAGTTTCGTTTCAGTATTTATTTTTAATATTTGGTACCACACGAAAGCGATAATATTTTATTTTAATTTCACTATCTGTGTATTGAAAATCATTGAGCAGTTACCATGGTATTCTCAATGCCTAAGTTTCAACGTTTATTCCCTGGAGTCATCCATTGTTCCTCTTTCCTACGCATAGTTAAGTTATTTTTAGTTTAAATTTTACTGCAGTTTTACCTATTAGTCCTTAATTTCTTTTAGAGGTGAAAGAATAAGATTTTTTAAAAGCCAGATAACTTTTTAAAGTATGACGCGAGGTTACACAGTAAAACTAATTGGATTTCTAATATGCATTCGCGCGTATACAAATTCGGAGAACAATTACAGTGAGGTTGGATATTACTAAAACTAATCCAAGAAACAAAAGAACGAAAATTAATGATTTATCTTAGTTAATAACCTTTCCAACCTCACCCTCGGGCAGCGATATCTGCCTACTAACTTTTTTAATATAGCGCATGATTAAAGTGACAACCAGTTAATATACTCGTAAGGCACAAATGTACATCAGTCTCTTATCAAGTTTATTTTATAATCATTTAAATGATGTTCCCAGACCACTTCATGGTACACAATTACGTAAAATATATTCCAAAATTGATTAACATTAAACCATTTTTAGGGTTAACTATCGGTTTGCCTAAATATCGAAATTAATAAGACGAAATAAAAAAGAACATAAACGTAGTATAATATGGCGCGTATCTGCAATCGAAATCGGAGAGAGAAGGTATTAACATTCATACAAAATGTCATAGTCGAGAATTTATCTTTACATCTACTATTTATCAACGAAGTGTTCTAAAGATATTTTTAAACCAGAATTACAGTAGCATCCAAACGGCCCATGATGAATAGGAAGATCTCTACGAGCAGAAAAGGATGCACACCATCAGATTTAGAAAACTAACTCGCACCTTTGACTGTGTGCTCGATTTGTGGTTTTAGCTGCTTTATTTCTGAGAGGGGAAGGCATTTCTTATGTTATATTTTCTTCGTTTTCCTAAGGTGCAAAAAAAAACTCCCAATTTTTAAAAGAAAATGCAATTTTGATTTTCCTTCATCTGAAATAGTCGTAAGTGTGCTCGTAAGTTTGAAACACCTTGCATCTCCCAAGAACGCTGGTCGTCATCTGTTGTATTCCAAGCGAAAAAAGGCTATCAGTTTTTTTTTTTTTTTTTCTTCTGCTGATCTCATTCAGTTACCAAAGAAAGTGATACACCGTGCTTGGTATATTCTGTAATTCAATCCGTTTGTCAGGAACCTTTACCAATGCTTCGTGAGCAATTGAGAAGATTTTCTTTAATCATAAAAAAAAAAAAAAAAAAAATTCTGTACACTGTATTTCAAGGCTTAAAAGTAGAAAAATTCAAATATTTCTTATAGCATATATTGTCTGATTAAGCTCCTCATTCTTGACCGTCGTGAAAATAAGAGTGCATATTAATAACAAATTGGTTTACTAATATTCCTTCAGAATAATAATGCTATTTCGACGATGAAATATTATATTCGATATGATTCTATCAAGATAACGTTCAATTTATTTATTTTTTTGTTAACGAGTTTTTATTTATTTTTTGTATTTACTACTCCAAGACCATAGTCTCTTACTGGCGACGTTTATTTGCATGTCTTCTTGACCGAAGCAAAGAATTAATTAAATGCGAAGTTTAACCCCTTCAACGTCTCATTCGTTTGTCGGCGTGGTTGGTCGAGTGGTTAGCGCATCCGCTCTGTATCCAACAGGTCACTGGTTTAAATCCCGCAGTGAGCATGGATCGTCTTTGGGTGGGAGATGAATTCCATCGCCCCTCTAATTGGAGGCCTGAAATGGCTTGAAAAAATTCCATGTTTGATCTCTAGAGGAGGGTTCCCCGACTACGTAAAAATAAATAAATACAAAAATAATAAATAAATAAATATATAGATAGATCTCTCTATATATACAGGGTGATTATAAAATAACGTCAAGTATTCAGAGACCTCTAGCGAGTAATGTATTGGACGAAACACACCGATATTCGGTAGACGTACACAGTGGAACATGGGGATTTAACGAAATTTAACGAAAAATAATAATACCAAAAGTCGCCAACAGGAAAAATTTTGGCGCTGTTTACCGAAAAATTCAAATATTTCGAGTAAAATGCATTAATTTGCATTATCGCGTTTCTTGTGGGCGATCATGCAATCAAAAGCTTGCGAGATTTCTTATCATTCGTAGACGAACTGCTTTTCGGTGCCTCTTACCTTACGTGAGCATGCTTTGTTAGTTAAACTCTATTATCAGCGGAACAATAATGTCAGCTTTCGGCGTATGAAAAATTTACGGAAAGGACCGATTAGCGTAACAAACTTACGAAAACTGATTCGGCGATTTGAAACTACTGGAACTCTAGCAGTGCAGGTAGGCAGGGGACGCAAACCAATCAATCACCAACAAGTTGAACAAGTTGCAACTGCTATTGTGGGACATGAGATGACGAATGTGCAGGGTACCAGCAGTGCACGAGCAATATCCCGGCAAACGGATATCCTATACACAATGGTGTGGAAAATCCTACATCAGATGTTGAAGTTTTACCCCTATAAAATCAGTCATGTTCAAGAATTGTGCCCTGGTGATGCGATCACACGAATCGACTTATCTTTGGGATTCTTAGCGCGCATGGAAGAGGATGATTCATGGTCGTGGCAGATTTTATGGAGTGACGAAGCGCACTTTTATTTGAACGGCGATATTAGCACATGCAACTGTCGCATTTGGGCTGCAACTAATCCACACGTGTGTCTGCAGATGCCTATCCACGCGCCCAAAGTCACAGTGTGGTGCGGATTTACGGCAACTTTTATCATCGATCCATACTTTTACGAGGAAAATCGCCAAATGGACCAGTGACCTGTTCCGTCAATGCTAACAGGTATGCCATTATGCTACAGAACTTTGTGGTTCCACAACTGCAGCAAAGAGGATGTCTCGATTCGACCATCTTCATGCAGGATGGTGCACCACCCCACATCGAACTTCAGGTACAGCGTGTTTTGCGATAACGTTTCTCTGACAGAAGAATCATTAGTCGTGCATTTCCCATGCCATAGCCACCGAGATCGCCTGATCTCAATCCTTGTGACTTTTGGCTGTGGAGAATTCTTAAAAGCATTGTGTATCAAGGACATGTACCCGATATTCCAACTTTGAAAGATCGAATAACGTCACACGTGAGACAAATCAATTCCGATATGTTGCGAGCCACTGTGGAAAATGTCGCGCACCGTATACAGTTCCTGGAACATCAGAATGGTGGTCATATTGAATCTCATTTGTAAATAACAATAAACGTCATGAAATTGATGTGCTGTCTCTCATTTGCCATTTAGTCATTCATTAATCACGCCTACTAAAATTAATTTGGCAGCGCCAAAATGTCCCCTGTTGGCGACTTTTGGTACTATTTTTTCCCGTTAAATCGAATCCCCATGTTCCACTGTGTACGTCTACCGAATATTGGTGTGTTTCGTCCAATACATTACTCGCTAGAGGACTCTGAACACTTGACGTTATTTATAATCACCCTGCATATATATATATATATATATATATATATATATATATAGGTTTACTAATAATCTTTCGTGGGTGCGAACAACATGAAAAAGAAAAAAATTCTGAAACAGTTAATGATATCGCACAATAATTAAATAGACTGGTTTATCAGCGAATGAAAAAAGAAAAACGTGCATTCTACCTTCGACTTGTTCATGATTATTTTGTCAAACCTTTAGAAAATAAAAATAAATCTATATATATTACACGAGAGAGCGTGTAAGATTTATTATAAATAAATCTTACACGCTCTCTCGACAATTGTACAACTTAATCCAATTTTATTTTACATGCTATCATATGCCATTTTTCTTTGATAGACAATTTGCAATTGCCGATTCCCGTAGTATATGTACGCAACGTACTTATATACATAACACGCGTATTTGCAAAATGTCAAGAGTTCATAAGAAAATTGTGATGGCTATGATCACGTTTTCGTTATTCAAAAATAGTTATTCATCAGTTCTGTAGGGCGTTTTTTAAAATTGTTTTTTTAATGTTCGTTTCCCCATACCTTCGCTAAATTTAATTTATTATTATTATACAATGAGAGACTATAATTATAGAGGCACCCTTCCATACACTCTGTATACAGACTCATTGTGGGAGGTCCATCTTAAAAACATTAATCAACAATTATCAATATCTGTGGTATTTTGCCTTGAAATCATTCACAAACAAAGCACACACAACTGACTTTGGCAATCTATTCGACTCACTCGCCACCCTTCAAGCAAAAAAAATCTAGTCCTACACTCCCCTACCAAACACACTCTTACTCGATTTCCGTCGATGACCTCTAGTTTTCCTCACGTTATTCATGTACTGAAATATTTCGTCCACAGCAGTCCTATAACCCTCCCTAAGCAACTTATACGTTTCTATCATATCACTGCTTATCGCCGATCAACTGGCTCCTGTAACCCACAAACCTTCGATCTCTCCTCATATGGAACATCACACAGCCCTATCGCCATCTTAGTTACTCAGCTCTGAATCCGCTCTACCTCATCCACATCTCCAAGAAACCTACGTGACCAGATCCGTGCACAGTAATCCAGATGAGGCCTTATTATAGTCTTATAAAGTGGAATAATAACCGAAGTTAAATTTCCACAGTATAAGCCAATTAAAAATAAGACCTCAGGGATAATATAATCTTTCAAGAATAAGTTGTGTTTTTGTTGTTTCCCTTTTTTTTTGACTAAATATTTCGAAAGTGGTTACACATGTATTAATGTGAATACTGTGCCCAGCTGGGAGACTAGCGGAGTTCATTATACAGTAAATAGATGGAATCATGTCGAAATTCTTGAAGTTCATCTCATATTTTTCTCTCTCTTGTTTTCAATTTCCAGCCTTGAAGCTATTTTTTTTTTTTTTCAAACTTTATCACGTATATTTATGAGAATAGTCGTAAGTCCATTGTGTTTTATTTCGAACGTTTCTCGTCGCTATTTAGGATTAAGAATTAAGAAGGCAATGGCAGAATCAACAAAGTTGGTATGGTAGGCAGTCAACTGAATAAATTTATATGGAATAAGAGAGAAATTAGCCAAAACACTAAATTAGCTGTATACAAGACAGTATTCAAGCCAATTTTAACTTATAGATCTGAGAGCTAGGAGAGAAGTAAAACACTTGACCAAAGACTAGACCGCAGATATGAGAGTCCTGAGAAAGATTAGGGGCGTGAACAGATGGCATCAATGGCAATATCATATTAAAAACGAGGATATCAGGAAAGAACTTGCCACTGTCAGCAT
Organism: Typopeltis vanoorti; assembly: GCF_054136105.1. NCBI lineage: Eukaryota > Metazoa > Arthropoda > Arachnida > Uropygi > Thelyphonidae > Typopeltis > Typopeltis vanoorti. The sequence continues at coordinate 61,294,122 of NC_143566.1, forward strand.
CCAGGAAGGTGTTAGCAGAGCTAATCTCAGGTGGTATGGTCACTTAAACAGAATGGGAGAGAAAAGGTTAACTAAACGTGTTCTTTAACAGGATGGCAGGAAAAAGGCCCAGAGTATAACCATGATATAGGTGGATTGACACAGTAAAAAGTGCCTTAGAAGGTAGAAATATAAGATCTGATAATGTTGGAGTTTTGACAGGTAGCAGACTGATTTGGAAGAAAATTGTAGATAGGAAGTTAGTAATGATGTAAATTTTTCATGTATTACTATAAATTTTTCATGTATCATTGTACACCCCCTGAGGGTATATATCAGGAAGTTGATGATGGCATAATTATCGAACCGTGGAAGGGAGAGTGGAGTGAAAGGCACGAAAAATAAGACTTAGTGTTTGAACAGGACATTTACGAAAATTCTGAAAGAATGAAGAGAAAGCTTGTTTATGGAGGACCAAAAAATCATACGCTACTAAAAGAAGGTATTAACCTGGTCTTCGGAGAATGTAGATTTGGAGGAGGCGTTTCAATTTGCAAATATTTTTTTTCTCGTTAGATGACAGATATAAAAGCAGCTGTACAGTAATATAGAAATGAATCTGTAATATTGTAGCGATAAACATTTAGATTTATTTTGAAAACATTTTACTTATGCATAATTCAAAACCTCATCATTTTAACCGGTCCTCTGGATTTTTTGGGTCTCCCAAAGTGGGGGGGGGGGTGAAGGTTCGACGCCACATACTTAACGGTAAAACCGTCAGCTGTTGGCGTTTTATGTTTGATAGGCTGCTGCGCAAAGAAGTTTTATGGACAGTCGGGCTTAGGGGATAAACTAATGTGATATGAAAGGGCGTTCTTGTGTAGTAAGCCAGAAAGGACCGTTGCTCAGATTGCAATTGATCGGAATGTCGGTGCCACAGAAGGAACTGCACTTGCAACAATTTAGATTGAAGATGAAAGCGAAAGAAACTGGACGCAGTCATCATTATACAAGGTGACTAAATGTCTTGGGTAACTTAAAAATTATTTATAAAAAAACAGCATGTAGAAAATAAATTTTCTACCAAAAAACCACGGAGGAACAATAAATGCTCGTGGTATCAGTTAAGGTTATGCTATATACATAGTGACGATGCTAATTTAAATTGTAAATTTTGTAAACTAGCCAAAACAATATAATTGTATTGCGGGTAGGTAGTTTGCTTGTTCTATGGGAGGGGGGGATGGTTATTTGATTATGCGATAAACATCAAGAGATATTATCGAGTCATATGACATATTTGATTACTTCGCAAGTACTGGAAACCTGACAAGTGAAATTGCAAATATTGGAATAAGGACTAGATATTTGGCATGTACTGATAAGAAGATATTGCTTGATATATGATAAAGATCTAACTTTAATAGAGGATCTACAATAATTCATAAGAAATAAAAATGTATTCTAACAATTCCCATCATTGATATTATTTCACTCTATTTTGCGTGATCAGTTCGATTTACTAATTGTTTATAAAGTGGAGTTTTCATTTCTGTGTGTCTTTCTCTGCGTTTAATTATGCACGTGATTGTTCTGTATGATTCATAACGACCTACAATAATTGGATTTCCATTGGGAGGAATAACCGTCTTCGTAAATTTTTACGTGACAGATAGCCGAGTTTGAAGCGGAACATTTAATACATAGTATATCTATTTCTAAACATTTTAATGTTTTATTCGTCTTTTCCTTTATCTGTGATATTCATCTGATGATTGAATACTTAATCTGTCTGCTTCGGTTTTTTTAAATACCTATTTATAAACGTTCTGCTACTTTTCTGCAGTGCGTGCAGAGCATTGCTTCTAAGCGTGCCTCTTTCCTTTTGTCGCTATAAATTGAATAATTTCTGCTTCTGCATTGTGTTAGTTCAAACATGCTTAGCATACTTATCTTTATTCCCTGCCTCGAATGGATCTTTCTATTCTTGTCTTTTTTTCTTTTTTTTTAAAGGAGACATTGCTAACACTCGAACAGATATTATACCGTGGGTTCTGTTCTCAGAACAGAACCCACGGTAAAACAGAAAAATAATAGCAAGAGTTCGCGGGAGTAGTCGCAAGCAAAAATTTTGCTCTTCTGAGCAAAAATTTCACGCCAAAGCCAAACCGAAACACCTCACTTAGTTGATTGTCATTTAATTCATATCAACTGAGTGTATTATTACAGATAATATACTTCATCAGCAAAACATCTGATGATATTCGTATGTTTTCTTCTGTTGACTTAAAAATTCTGAATTCATATTCAGATCGATTTACTAATTGCTTTTAAAGTGGAATTTGTTCTTATCACTGTTCTGTTGTAAAACTAGCCTCAATATAATTAAAATAAAATTATTAGCATATAGCTTACTACCATGAGAAATGAAAAATCCTTATGGAGATGTTATTTTTTTTTTTTTTATGAAAATAAATTCACAAAATAATTGAATATATATATATATATATAGACAAGTAAGCTGGAAAAGAAGTCCTTATTGTCTGAAAAAGTGCTTCATGGTAGAAGTCCTTTAGCAAGCAACTTGGTTTCTGAGCATTCAAGCGAATAGCGTTTTTCCGATTGCACAGACTTACGTATTCGATTGTCTGGGATCGGGGTGGGGGATTCCATCCATCGTACATGTTTATCACTTCCATACAATAAAATATTCTAATACTCCGAGATACCTGACCTGCAAAAAAAAAAGGGGGGGGCGGGGGAGTTCAATCCGTGTTTTCTGGTCAGGTTAGTGGAACCCTTATCAGAAGCACTAATAAATTGGGAAATATTACTAGACGCATCGAAGTGTTTCTCTTTAAATAGTGCAGCACTCAGACAACACAATGTGAACCGTTATCTACCTTCGTAAGTTATCGATCATTTTCGACAGTTAACTTTCTTAGCACAAACATTTCTTCTTACTTGATACATCAAAGAAGTAGATCAATCTTTCATTTCCAGTAAACTAAGGGCGAGAAATTAGTGGCGTATTTAGTAATCTCATCTTGCAGATTTAAATTTAGTCTTGAAGTAGGCTTTAAACTGGTCGATTTTAGGGGAGAAAATTGACAAATTCTACGGGGAATTGAGAATAATTTAAGTTTATAATTTTTATTTTATAAATATATTATTTAATTTTTTATTGATAACAATTGTTTCAAATTGGTAATTCATTTAAACATATGCAGATAGGCTTCATTTTTATAGTTTATATCTTTATAGCTTCGGTTTGTGGGTATGGCTGAAAAATTGCCTGTTTCATAACTTCATTATTGACGATGTATTTAATGTTATCTGACACTTGGTATATACAAAGGAACAGACAAATCTTTTAAATACTGAAGCTAGAATAATGTTTGGTAAAATTCCTATTCTATATTAAATGACGTCATTATCAACAGTTTGGTGATTGGTCCGAATTATTATTATAAGGCATTCCTGAGCAAACCAAATCGCAATCAAAATCGATACATAACGGAAATGTTTATTAAAGTTTTTTAATTTTTGGACAGTTTTAGCAATTCATCTTTACTTCATTGTTTATTTGTTTACTGTGCTTTTCACAAGCTATTACATGTAAATAAAATGCATATTAAAAAATAACTTAATCATAGTCGTGAAAGGCGTATTCTGTTATATCATTTTTTCGAGGGTTTCGCAACAATGCTGTAAATTGTTGTGAAACAATTTGTTTCACAACAATTTACAGCATTGTTGTGAAAATACTAGTTGAATACTAGAAACTACAAAATACTAGTTGGACCTTGTTCTGTGCATCCAGGTTTCTTTTTATGTACTTTTTCTAAGAACAAAAATTTTATTATATGATTTCGCTAAATGTTAAATAAAATTTCTGTAATTTTCGTATTCTGTACGTTTATCTTGTGTTCATTACAGTCCAAAATACTTTCACAGACAACCAGAAGGATATAAAAAAAACTTTCGCGGGGGGGGGGGTATCTATTTAGGTGTTGTCTTCATTTGGTTAGACACCTGCATAGTTTGATTACATCGAATGATCAGTTTAATTTTGTTTTCCACATCGAAAAATAATACAATTAGTGAAATTTTATGAATTAATGAAATAACGGCAAGCAATAATTTTGTGTAATTTAAAACCCACAAATTAGATAAATTTAAGATTTCGGCCTTTCAAAGTTGGCCTGTTCAATAATGGAAAGATAAATTGGCCATTTCTAACATTAACATGTTAGTCGTATTAGAAAAACAGAACATTCTTACATCTTCATTATTTTCCGAACTGAATTTGAGCTTGTTGTGCTTGCTAACTCTATTGCAATAATATTATTTCCCTCAACTGGTATTACGGAATTTTTTAAAAGAACAAATTTTGTTAAATATGTTAATTCAACACTGTTACTTAGTTTGAAAATTATATTTCTTAAGATGACAAAAACGAAAAGAAAGTATTAATGATATCGAAAAATAATGCTGTCTTATTAAGAAAAGACAAAACAATACTTGGTAATTCCGGTTATATATGGGAATTCTGGTATGTTTCTCATAGCTGTCAAATGAATGAAAGATTCCGCCATGACAGTTGAGCACGATTCTCTGAACCAGGTATCATAATAAAAACCATTATTTATTTCCATTCTTATATAAATTACTTTTCTGAGACAAAACACTACTTGATATACCGCAATACACTTCAGACACCAGTCGGTTCGTCAGACAGTCCGTAAATCCGATGTCTCCTTTGTCAGATTAAATTTAGGCTATCAGGAAGACGATTGGTATTTCAGTGCGTTATTTATTTTGTTGGTTTAAGCTTAATTGTAAGCATTAATTTAATTTCCTTTAATTTACTTTTGCGGAGATAGTCTATCCCACTGGGAAACATCGGTTCTTGCTAAGCAGACAGATCGATTTTTCACCCTACAAAACACAATTACAAGGACAATATGTCGATCCATGAGGATTTAAATTATTATACAGTCTTAAAATAACCCTTATCTTGACGATAGGGATGGGACAGGAAGCATTTATGGTGAATATTGTCCTTTTTAATATATCATAAGTCTCATTATTACTGTTGTTATTTTATGTTTGCTCTTACAAAAGTCATACGTGTCATTTCCCCTTATGTTTGCAGCATTTTAGTGAAGCCGTATGCTTCATCCGGTGCTTATACTTGCATATCGCGGAGTGCGCACACATACCCCTGTTCATGGTTCAACCGACATAAGCTTATCTTTTGACAAGGAAGACGTCCGTTCTAATCGATACACACGCACATTGTATCGCTAGCTGTAGGAATGTCTGCACCTGCATTAGAAATTGTTCAACGAGTGTGTATTGCAAACCCGATAACTATGTTTTCGCTCGGTATGCAGGCTTCCTGTCTTACATTTCGCAGACCTTCTAAGTATATAATAAAATTCTGGCATAATAGTATTTATTCATTGTCTCTAACAACACACTTATAAAACATTCCCGTACTGTTTTGAGGTTGTTAAGATCGCTAGTAAACATTCATTTTTATGTATGGATTTGATCCCCAGTTTAACTTAACAAGCGCATTTTAAAAATGATTTATTTTAAATATTTTCACGAATGATAACAGAAGAAAACTCAAGAGAAATACGTACATTTCATTATGGTGAATAATCGTTAAGAAAATTTTTCATCTCCCATTTTGGGGTGGAAACGAGTGGCAGAATGCCTATCGAACAAGAGTTTATTAGTGCAGGATGAACTAAAAGCAAGAATGATTCATCCTGTTTAAATAAAGATTTTCTGTCTCAAGAGTGCGATTGATGGACGACTAGAGAGAGAGAAAGAGAGATGCAGTATGTGTTTTATATTAGTATTGTTAACCCACAGGCATTGGTGTTCCATTTCGAACCAACTCAGTCGGTAGTAGACTGCTACATAATCCTTTCACTCTGTATAACCTGGCGACAGAAATGTGTAAACATTAGGATTCTCTCTAGAAATATTGGCACTTTATATTCACAATTTTGACATGATTGGTCGCCTTTAAAGGGAATGAATATTTGATTTGCACAGTTTCGTTTTCAGTCATGTTCGAAATTGAATGAAGCAACAAAAGTTGCTGAGGATCACTAAAGATTGTGGTGTGCTGCCAGCGGAATTCGGCTGACTTAAAATAAAAGCAGCGACCTAGCTATGTTATCAGACTTAAATTGACTCAAATAAAAAAAAAAAATCACTCGTTTTGCGAAAATAAATTTAATAGCGACTGCCTCTCATCGACAAGTATATTTTTTGCGATTATTGAAAATGATAAAAAATAATAATAAAAACTCATCAGTAGCGAGAATCATGATATAGCACTCTGTCTCCTCAGTTAAAAAATATTCATAGGTTTTAACATTATTACGTTGATTGGGTATACTAAATCACTGCTAAAATCAGTGAGTTCATCAACGTGCAGCGTTGTCCTATTTCTCATTCGCAATGCCGAAAATAATGGGGGAAAATTTTTTCGCTTTTTATGAAGTAAAATTACTTCCAATTCTACCTAAAACCATCTTGAAAATAACACTCTTAAAAATTAAGAGAATGCGAAATACTAGTAATTATCAATAAATTATTATTTTTTTTCTTCGTTTGATATCAACCCTGCCCAACCCACCAACGAGAGATCTCAAAACCTGGAACACAGGATGTTTTATGTGAGCAAGTGTTAAAAAAAAGAAAAGGTATCTATTGCTATTTTTCTTAAATAATGACTATTGGATAAAACGATATAAGGGAGGCTGTTCCAAAGAACTGAAATACATGGAATGAAAGAAGAGGATGAGCAATCCAGTGTTTGAGAAAGAATTCTCAAATTCTTTCTTCATGAATACTGGAATTCCTTCTTCATAGATAAAAAGCTTTCATCCTTCTTTTTCTGTTGGAGTAATTGATAAAGAAGCAGCATCAGAACTTCCGGATTATTTGACCTTAACCAAGCCACTGTTACAGTAGCTCTTACAACAAGATTGCAGTCTTTCACGCGTGGGATTCATGAAAATAAAAATCGGTATCTCCATACTTTCACCCTCCTTTTTCATTTCATCCATCTCGTTTCAGTGGAACAGTCTTCCTTACACCGTTTTCCCCCCAGTTCCCATCCGCTAAAACTGCAATAGATTTCCTTAATATACATACAGCACCTTTTGTGCTGTATGTTAAAATATTTTTTAAAGAATTAAGAATTTAGTAATTACGAACATTGTGCAACTTCTTACTTTTAAGGATGCTCTTTTCAATTTTCAAGATAATTTCAGACGGAAATGAAAGCACATTTAATTCATACAATTAGCTTTTCCTCCCGTACTGAAACTAGAGCTTTCCTCTTCTAAACTCGGAAGAATGACTTCAGAAAAGAAATTCGAATCCAGGTGTTTGCAATCAAACACATGGATTCGAATCCTGTTGAGAACATTAAAGGCTTTTCAACTGATTTTGAAAAACCCTCAACTCAACTGAATTTTGATCACAAGCTCAGTTTCAGCTGAGTTAGAGATCGAAGAATGTTTTTTTCTGGAACCTTTTTAGCTTTTTTATGTTTTCAGAACAGATTTTCAGGAGAAAAACCGTTTTCGAAACTGCTTCAGTGGTTTAAGTAACCCAAGTCAGTATGCAAGTTACAGTATAGTTATGTAAAGTGACAAGAATCTCAATAATACGTAGATCGATTTTTTTGAAATTATAAATATAAAATAAATCTAGTTTTTTTTTTGTATTTTAGTAAATACCGCTAAGCGTTCCTGTGTGATAAAAATATACTTCAAACATTCTCTTCGTAGTTGCTTAAATAGGCTAATATTACAGATAAATAAAATGCCAATATACTATTATCTTAGCACATATTTTTAAGAATAGTCATTTTAAACCTTCGATAGATCGATATGTGAATTGTATGGCTTTCCAACATAACATCCGTGAGCGGAGAGAAAATTGAAATGGCCAGATATTTTATTTGGCCATTTCGTTTTATTCACTTTCACTACCAGTTTCAAACTGTCTTCAGAAGTGGGAGCGAAGAAAAAAAAAGTTTTTTTTCTTGCCGTTATTTTGTTTTTACTCGACAATCACGACACAGAGATATTTCTCTTATATATATTCAAAACTTGCGAAAAAATAGTGCATTTCTCCCAGAAAAACGATAAGTAGTCGCACTGGAGAGCACATAAATGCAAGTAGAAATATACATCTTTGAAAGAGTTAAATGTTTTTAAAGTTATTTTTGTATTTCTGCCCAAATTTTTTCTCGTTCTTAACATATCAAAGACCAATATCACATTCTCGCGATCGTTTTCAGACGATTGTGGGGGGGGGGAGGCGGGGTAGGAAATGAAAGGATTATCTCTATATAATGCTTCGATATCACGATGGAAGAAACTAGCTAACTGTAGGGCAAAGTGTTCTGTTTTTTTGAAATGCAGATAAAATGACAAGTGACTTAGCTGGAATAAAAAAAAAAAGGTGACAAAAATATTTTAATGTAGTTTGTCAAGAATGTAATTACACCCATTTTCTATGCTAGTTTTGTTTTCTGGCATCGTTGCTTTATCCTTTGCTGCCAGTGCCGTATGTGTCATTTTATTTTAACATTTTTCGTGCACATATCATCGTTTAGTAGAGTTGATTATTCCATATATGGAGCTGAGTTCATATCATTCAGTTAGAGCTGACTCTTCAGCTAATTTACAATATTTCGAATAGTTGAAGACTCAATTAAAAAGCGAACTGCTTTTGCTAAAACGTATATAAAGTTTATAAACCTTTCACAATGGAACTGGAAAAAGGAAATATTTTACATGATAAATATTTTTGTTAAGAAATAAATGAATATTGACCTTTCTGAAGAATGGATCAATCTAAATTTTTGATTGAGTTTTTTTTTTTTTTTTTTGCAATATTTATAAGGGAAACTATTTAATTAACGATTCTCTTCCTTTAACCAATTCTACTAAACGATGATATGTGCACGAAAAAAGTTAAAATAAAATGACACAGTCGCTAAACAAACATACGCAATTTTTGAATAAGAACATGGACAAATGCATTCATGGTTCCATGAGCTGGATAAAGCTTTATCGAAAGTTAGATCCTGTCTGAGGATCGTTGTGAATGGCCATCAATATATATTTCGATTGTTCAACTTTCGTCAATATTGGTCTTCAGCAAACTCATTATTCATTACTGGCGCGATGCATTAAATGCATCTTGTCTTCAGTTATCTTTTCATTAAGTACAATTTATCGATTGTGCCTGCCTGTGAATAGTTTTGAGAATATTCGTTCATTGTAGAGACAAACTGATTAACGTACAACTGACAGATAAAGTTCATGGGTTAAGTTAAACAATCATTCCACGGTATATCACCTTTGACTAGTAACGATGACATCAGATTAAAAACAAAGGTTCCCGTCCAATTGATCTATGATGGGCGATCAAAGAACAAGCAAAGAAGAGAAACGTGTGCAAGAGATTAAGATGGAAAGAAGTGGTTTCTCATATTGTAATTAATTCATATCTATAAATATTAAGACCTTAATTTAGTATAAAAATGATTTAAGAAAGAATAAGATTATTCCTACGTTAGCGAAACAGGAGTCTGAAAAAAAGTAATGCATGGTATCCGGAACTAGCCTAATCTTCAGTTAGCTATTCTCTGAAGAATTCTTATTGTTGCTGTATTATTAGTGATCCAGGGAATTCAGCTGACCTGAAAAAATGCAAAGACCTGGTTCGAGACCCATCTTGGAAACGAGAAATTTCTAACTTTTTGACTGAAGGCAAGTTAACAGATCTCATACGAAATTATGAAAAACACTTGTTTCCGAGAAGAATATAGTGTGTTTGTTCTCTCTTTTCATCCAGCAAACAGGAGAACATACACGCAATCAATACGTAACATACTGGCCTCGTATTCTTTGTTGCTTCGGTAGTAATCCGAACCAACCCACTCACTCCAATCCAACGGGCCTGACAGCATCGTCATATCCGTCCATTATCTTCGGTTTTATATAAAATTCAGTGTCACAGTCCGTATGTCTAGTTCTTAACTTCGTAATTATAACTCTCCTGCATGTATATTTGAATTTCTTGGGATACTGAAGCAGAATCGGAAATTAGAATATTAGCTCGGAGACAGTCAGAGAGAGAGAGGGGTGGGGATGGGTACAGTTACTTTAGCAACAGAAGAAGCCTCATATTTCAAAAAAAAAAAAAAAAAAAAAGTCAATTCCTTTTTTTTTTCTGCTTAGAAACTAGCTAATCAATACAACTTTACGAAAGCATACCTTTCTTAGAAAATTCGCCAAGTACAATGCAGTTTTAGTATTCGGGCATACTGCGGATCACAGCATTTGCTAATAGCAATCACTTTGACTGTCAAGAGCCGTATAGTAAAGAATCGATCCTCCAAGAGAAATGATCGATTAATAATCCAACTTAAAAACACGAAGAATAAATATACAAAAAAAAAATAATAATAAATAAAGCGTTGCGAAAATAGGAACGAAGCTAATCATGCTATCTTCTTCAGACTGACTGATTCTCATCACTGGGCCGAAGAGCAGAAAAAAAAATAATCCTTTCTAGTCATCGAGATTCACGTCAAACAAATAACTAGAATCTAAAACTTTTTATGTCCTGCTACATTTACTACAAACGGCATCCCTAAAAAGTAAAGTATTGCACGCGTTGGAATATAAATTAGATCTACAAGTTCTACGAAAAGGTCATAGTGTTCTTTGGTTCGCTTGTTATCGTAAAAAAAAAAGTTTATGGTTCAAAATCCGTTACTCTCTTAGTTGCTAGGAAACATGCTTTTTTATTTGCAAAGACTCCAGTATTCTTTGAAAGTTTTCCAGCCTTTATTTGTAACGAATTCAATCTCTCGTTTATATGATGTCAGTTTTTACCTCGGATAAACCAGCCATACAGTGCTTTTCTTCAATCTGGTCCAATCAATGACAACTGAGTATCAGAAATAATACTTTGAGATTTTACTCGGTTAACAAGACAGAGTTAGTCTTCGGAAAAAAGTAGCAAGATGTTTCCTTTCTCATCCTCTAGCTGGAATCCCATCAAACTTTTTCTTATCCTTTTAACTGCTGCTAAAGATGGTCTCAGATGAAAAATGCAAAATTTTTTTTTTATTCCCGCAAAATAGGCAAATTGCCTGAACAGGCACACAAAACACTGGGGTTTGGCCTTGAGTTGATAATTCTAGATAATTTAATCTAGTATTAGTTATCCCATCCTTACCCAATCATTCTATATCTCTTGATCTTCAACTCATGATTTTTTCCCAGCATCCATCCTACCCTCCAGCCATATTCCTGCTCGGTTCTATTCTACTTCAGTTTTATATTTTCACACAATATCGACTGTCTTAATTTTGTGAGACTACGTGTATTACAATTTCCGAAGTCGTATACACATTTCGTAGTGGTGTGCACAATAATTAATTTGCTATGCACATTTATCGATCTTTCGTTTGTCATTATAACTTAGAAAATGTATAGTAACACGTCTCGTTTGGCTGTTTGATACAAATATACAAAAATCCCCCCCCCAACCCCTCTAACCAAGCAAAAATACCTAAACTGAACGGATAATATTCATTTTCGAAATTACTACATAAAATAATAAGACCCAGAAAGACGGTATGAAGCCGGAACATGTCGTTTTAGACTAAAATGATATGGGAGAGGAGGGAGGGGAAAAAAAACACGTAAACGCATATTTACACTGGAATCGACGCGAAAGAGGTAACATACTACCTTTATCCGATGCTTCATTCAAAGAGTATAACCTGGTTCTCTCGGCACTTAACGTTATACTCGAAGCTGCACTTAGCCTGACTAAATCACAGTTGTTGACTCCCACTCGATGCTACTGCCACTTAATTTTCCAAAACATGAACCATAAAGTGTTTTTATTTTAGTTTTTCTTTCTGGTCTAATGGTTGGCCTTTCTTTTAGGAAGAAGAAACTACAAATATCAAAATATTTCCAGAGTTGTAGTTGGTTATTTTTTGGCAAACGTCATATTTTTATTGTTCTAAAATATCGTTCTCTGTTTGATTTCGAAAAGTTGAGCGGTGTCGCATTCCACAGGCACACATTGAAATTGGGATGAATTCGATATTGATGCTTAAGAAGGGGCAGTTTCAAAAGCAGGAACTTTGTTCAATTTTTTATATCTCTTTTATTGTCATCAGCCATTTGCTATCCATTGCTGGACGAAGGCCTCCCCACAAAGATGGTGGATATAACATTTTTTTTAGCTTTTTGTGCTATTTTCTGGCCATATGCTTTCATTTTTAAGCCACGCATGGCACTTAATGCTGTAAGTTCTGACCTGTCTCGTGTGGAATTGATGTTTTATATATATATATATATATATATATATATATATATAAAACAAGCAACTAGCAAGCATTCAGTACAAAGACGAATCGCCAAAATGACACTTCTCTGACATTTTATTCAGGCGATCATCTTCCGTTGTTACCTGACGTCAGTCAGAATTAGACCAAAACTAATTAAAATAACTAGCAGTTCGCATGTTTTAAAATTTTTAACGTACCTTTAATTAAACTACAATATTGAATTAACTATGCTTTAATTAAAATATCATTTTTTTCCTTTCTTTTTTTGAAATACGATGAAATATGTTAGATAAGGGGAAGCTATAAAGCTGCTACCTCCGAGACAGTCATACATCAGTAGAGCCTTATTTTGGTATACTAATATGAGAACATAAGCACCTTCTCAGAATCATATCCCATGGATCTCTTTCCGATAAGCTGCTTATTTGAAGCTATTCAATTTTCTAACAGGTTTTTATCTGTGTGATAAATGAAATTACAATAAAGTACTGTACTTAATATCCACTCTTTTTGTCATCATTCGCCATGCTAGCGATTGCTTCCGAAGTGGTTCTGAATGTTGCCGACACGGTGTTTCATTCACAATAGTCAGCTGACTCAGCAACTGACTCGGCTGTATGGCTTTGTTTATTATGGGCATGATTCTTCTTCAACTCATCTCTCTTTTAGGACAGGTAGGGTCCTCTGATTAGGGATCACGACAAATTAACCAAAGGGCTCATTTATATCATCTGAACTACGGAAGCTTCATGGGTATGATTAGTAAAGAGTAATGTAGGTAGTCAACCAGCAGTGGGTTAGTCTGACCTAGATCTTTGAAAGACTTGATTTCTAACGCTCACCCCCTTAATTACAACATTCGATATGGTAGTTGGATTTAGGATCATTCTGTGCGTTCTGGTATCTGAATACACAGCACTGATGGCCAGCATGAGTAGCAAGGCCTTAACTGTCGTTTTAAATAGATGAACAGTGTGCATTAGTTATTTCATCTGTGATAGAGAGCTGAAAACAAATTAGATTTATGTTATTTATCGCTATTATTTAAAATTGCCTAAATTTTTAAAGAAAAATATAACACAAATGAATCGTTAATTACCAGGAAAGATTTCACTATTATTGCTTCTTCTATATTAATTTATGCTTTCTCTGTTCTGTTTAAATTTACATTTCGAATTCCAGCTCGTAATTAATTATTTCGTACAGTAAGTTGGATAACAGTGACAGCAGAATCGATATCAATTGAATTAAAGGCTTCTTGGAATATTAAATATGTAAATCAGTCAAATGGCGGTCGAAACAGTTTACTACCATTAAAAATACAACTTTCCATTAAGGAAGTGATATATTTTTACGTTTTGAAATATTAAAAAATAACAACAGCGCGTCTGTCCAAATGGATACTTATTGCCCCAATTTTATATGTATAGCCAACCTCTTTAACGGTTTCCCATGAACGCATTAATTGTGTACTTTCACGAAAGATATTTCTGTGGTTAGCATTTTTCAAACTGAAAACATAATATCAAAACTTTTCGTTGCACTGCGAATGTAATGAAAAGTCAAGATTTACTATTATGCAACGTAAAGCTGAAAAGAGCGATTTGTCAATGAGCGCTCATTGCCTTGATGACGTCTACATGAGCAGTTACCTTCTTTTGGATCTGGCTCCCATTGATGAGACCTCAATAAAGGTCGAAACCGATCTGGGTAGTTACCATTCCCCATAATGCATAGCATTATACATGTCTGTACGGATATGTGCTTTGCATTATGGGATACTAAGACAATTGATGTGAAGTCATTAGCCTCTATATACAAGCAACCAGTCGTGAAGTTATTTCTCGCAAGCTTTGTTTGCTTACACTTAGATAAAGGATAAAATAAATAGAATTTCTTTGCATCTTTAAATTATACTAAAACTTTCAGCAACAAGATATTATTGTTAAATTAATGTTAATGCTGATACTACTGGCGCCGTATACTATCATCTTTAAGTGAAACTGTTGAGCGCAACAGACAGGGCATCATAACTTTCTTTTAAGAAACATGTTTTGTGGCAGAAAAAAGTTCTGTAAAATCCAAAATATAATGCTACTCAATTTAAGAATCAGTCCCAAGTCGTTGATTCGTTATACTAGCACGGAGGGGAAGGAAAGTGTTTACAAGTAATTCACAGTAGTTTATCTGAAATTGATTTATAAATCTTTTTCGTGTGTTCTTAGAAATTTGTCTGTATGAACTTTTCTTTCGTATTTTTTATAAATGTGCTTTCGCAGTGGCCCTTAACGTATCAACAAAAGTCAACTGTATAGCTTAAGTTGATTTTAATGAATAATTGAAATTCTGAATTGCTGTTTGCTATGTGGCGCAATTAACGCCCCCCCCCCCTTAGACGTGATTTTTCCGATTCGCTATCTTGATGAATATTATGCTATAACTGATTAATAGCTGACTGAGCATCCTTGCGACGCTCGAGAAGAAATGTAAACGTCAGTATTTTGAGCCTTCATATCATTAAAAACCTTTGACACCTAATACCTTTCCCTATACTAGCATTCAGTTGATCTCGGTAAAACCCGCTGGGTTTTTTTTTCCTGCAATTTTTTCTTTATTATTATTTTTATTTACAAAAGTTTTAAAACAATATATTCCCCCTCCATTTTTAATCATTTTTTAAACATTGGATCCAAAAAATAATAATAATAATAAGAAGAAAGATGGGAAAATATGTAAATATACAGGGCAAACAGTTCAGTATAAGCCAAAAAGACTGCATAAAATACTTGTTAGATAAAATATCCCAGAATGAGGGGTCGAAAGAAGTTATGGCCTTCGCAAGATCAATTAGGGAGACCATGTAAACCTTGGTAGTGGTAGGTGTACAAATGTTTAAATTTGAAACCACTCAACCGACTAACCAACAACCAACTATCTTTATGTAGGTGTAAAAATGCGTAGATTGACGAACAAACAGATATCCATTTTTATATGGAGAGGTAAATTCCCTCTGAGGAACTCGAGTGTAGTAGCATGTAACGTACTTGCATTTCGCTGATAATAATGAGTTCACTGACGAAGTCAAAATTTAACAATGGATCGGATCTCGAGCTGCAGTAGTACATCCCCCCCCTATATTAGCAATAGAATTTAAGAGACGTGTACATTACATGGAGTACCTCCAGTAATAAAGGCGGTATTGATTACTATTCTGCAACTTTGTATAGCTTTTCTCGCTCTTCGAGCGGCATCTGACTGTTCCGCTCGAGCTACCCACCAACGCGAAGATATACAATTGTGGCCGTGCTCATAACAAAAGGGATGAGTGACCTTTCAAACTACAGATGACTTTCGCATTTAAAACACCGGATGAAGCACAATAACATGGTTTTGTATATGAACGGAATGCAAATACCTTTTTTTTTTAAAAAAAAAAAAAAAAAAAAAATCCCTGGTGCACAGAAAAGAGGTCTGTGCCCAGGAAGACTATTGTGAAAGCGACGCCATCACTTATGAAAACAAGTCTTTTGCTACTGTTGAGTAATGATTCCATAACCGTCGTTATGGCAACCGTTCGTTTAGTTTCGTGCAGAGTAGAGTTATACGAATCTTTAAGCTGTTTATTTAAACTTGAGTCGATGAATTTTAAATTACTTTAAGCAGTGCAGCTTCGTTTAATACAGTCACTGCTTGTATTATATCGTATCCATCTTTAAGGAGACACTTTTTACGGAATTCATTATCTTTTATTAGAAGAATATTATTACGCTAAAGACAGAAAAGTTTCTTGTTTATGCTTAATCTATATACATGTCGTTCTCGAGTATTGATCCTCATCCACCTGAACTACTAATAATAATATATCTCAGATGATAATAATAATATTATAGTAATGTGTGAAATTTGCACTTCAGAGCTTACTTGAACTAAACGAAGAAACGAAAGATTAAAGGCAAGGATGTTTTATGATACTACAAGACCGAATGTTTAATTTTTAATTTTTAAATAATTTAGGATATTTACAAATAAAGAATGAATGAATTGAAGCAGAATACCTAAACAAATTCTAAATTACCACCCAAAAGGTACTCGATGCAGAGGAAGACTCTTAAAAAGATGGAATTGAGTCCGGAACAGGCCACTTGGCCTATAAGCCTGGAAAGGAAGAAGAAGACAAATAAAGAATACTTGAACTGTTAAATTACAAAAAAAAGCGCAATGCAAAAAGAGTAATTTTCTTAGCAGTAATGATAGTAAACTTAATTGATGAGAAGAAGAAAAAAAGCTTAGTTATATTGAATAGCTCATTCAAAGGCTATAGGGTGAGAAATGTGCGCGCTAATATGTTATAATTACAATGCGTTTTTATCATATGGGCGACTGGTCTGAGCTATTGCTTCTCATCGGTGCACGATCCTCTTAAATACTGTAAACTGAACCCTATTGTTCGCTTACACTTGGATAAAGGATTAATTAAATTTATTATAGTCTAACCAAGTGGAAAAAAAACTTTCAAAACTGAACTCTATTGTCGAAATTATCTAAATGGTATTACAGAAATTGTTGCATTGTCAAGCATGCCAGACAGTCAAAAATATGTGCAGAAAGAAACTGAAGTACACGAAAAGATCAGTCATAAAGTTACTTCATGCACAATCTTTTATTAATATATACTTGGATATAATAAGGTTGAAAACAAGGATGAAATCACTTGTTAGTTATAATATACTATTCAAAAAGCGAGAAAAAAAATTCTACAATCATCTCAAATCTGGAAAATAGTTAAATATGGAAACAGAATTTTGTTATGTGTAGACTATGAGCTACCGAGTTATCTCACAAGAGAAGGAATGAGATTAGCCCTAACTGGGGACGATCTCAAGAAGAAGAACCTAACAAGCATATAGATGCTGGTAACTCTTCACAGAAGGTGGATGTGGAATTACGACTACTGAATATATTAAATGTAACACGTAAATACTGAGGAAGCTTGTTTTGGCTTCTGATACTTCTAATAACCGTTCTTAGTAATTTAGAGGACAACGTGGAAGAGAACAATCCATAGAAAAATGGACGAAAAATTATTTACTTTAAATCACGAATCACCTAATTCTACCGCGGCGTACCATGATGATATCAGGATTACGAAACCACATTCAGACAAATTAGAGTGTGTTTGAATATATTAAGCAATCTTGATTTCTATTTTATTATTTCTTTTTGTTTTGTTTCCAACTTCTTCACGTAATTGCCAGCTTGGTTGCTCGAGTGCTTAGCCTACCCACTCTGCAACCAATAGGTTGCGAGGTCGAATCCTACCATGTGCGTGAAGGTTTGTGATTGTCCCTTAGGTGGGAGATGAATTTCGTTGCCTGAAGTGGCTTGAAAAGTTTCATGTTTGGTCTCGAGAGCACGAATTCCAGATTATGTACAAAAATAAATTAAATTAAACATATATGAGAAAAAAAACTTTTGCCCACCCGTGGTAGAAATAATACTATAATTTAGAACCTTTCTCGGATGGGAGTGACTTTTTTTTTTTTTTTCCCCTACAGAAACCAACAAAAACTTAATTTCAAAGCCTGTTTTCGGTCTATCTGCCAGTTATCTGTGGTTTTGAGGACAAACGTGAACAAATGAACTTTGATTTCAGATTGCGGTTTATCTCTTTCCCGTCTCTACAAGCTCTTTTCCCCTATTAATTAATGACCTTTGCAGGAAGCGTGCCTACCTTCGGTGGAATGTTTCATCATTTGCTAATTACAGTCCTTTTGCTGCTGCAGGAAAAATCGCACTGCCTATAACTGCATTTGTGGTGCATCGCGTGTAACATTCGATAACATTGCATTCCGCAATCAGCAAGCTGCCGTTTTGAAGACCGAATGTACCCTAGGATATGCAGAATCACAATATTCTCCACTCACCAACCAGACTAAACATAATCCACGTCTTATTTCCTTCTTTAATCCTGTGGAAATGATTGTAATAAATTCAAGTGAAATATTCAGTCAAAGAAATCCACAGGCAGTGTACATTCTGCGTATGCTCATAAGTCACTTTGCTATTTTTTTTTTTTGGCGGGGGGGGGGGATTTCTGTATAATAACATATGAAAAGGTAACTACAATGGACTTAAAGTAGAGGGCTCGACAGGTTTATCTTAGTGTGGAAAGCTTCCCAAGTTAATAGAAGTAACTGAGAATCGCTAGGGCGAATGGAATATCGGGGAAATGGCGCAAAATAAGAAAAATTTACGGGGATTGATTTGGATAATTGCTTGCAGCGAAACATAAGTTTGGCAGACCGGTGAAATCTGTCGGTTTTTCGTTTCGAAGCACATATCTCCATGGGTTTCGTCGCGGTCTTCTGCAACAGCCAGGAAATGACACAGTTCTCTGGAAACATCATGTTTCTTTCCGCAAAAATTGGATTGTATAAGAAATATTACAAACAATTGCTATGTTCCTTTAAAAAAATGCTCTTTTCAATTTTCCGAACTACAGGCTGTTCAAACAGTATTCATTGATTTGATATTCTGTTTTGTCATTTTATATATTTTCTGACTCTCGATAAGGCCGGTTTTGTGTTTCAAGTCTTCGGTATCTCAGGTGACTGTCTAGTGCTCTTTTCAATTTTCAATCTAAAAATTGACTGTTTATTACATATTTTGACCCATCAACTTTTTATTTCCACACCGAGCTGTTTGCTGCTCGAGATTTTGCATGCATGTAGGTATGCGAAACACTTTTAACCACAAGCAGGTAGCCTACTTAAAGGTGCTGCAAAGGTCGAACAAGAAGGATAGGGCAAGAGAGAATGAAGGGGAAGATTTTGATTTATATACATATCTTGAAAACTATGACCGTTTAAATAACTTCGCTACCAACGTAATCTACTTTTCTTTTTCTCTAATTCGGAATATGTACACCGAAGTGGATCTTTTTTCGTTACATACTCAAGTATACTTTCAGTTCGTGTTCTAGTTCATTAACTCAGCAAATCTGAGCACTTTTCATCCTCCCCAGCGTGTTGTTAGTTATCTGCAATTCTTGCTACTGCTGCCCGTGAATGTTACCTGCTGCGAACGGTGTTTCTCAAAACTAAAATTTGTAAGTCTGTTTATTATAAGGTAGAGCAGTGTTTCTCAAACCTTAGATATCCGTGTACCCCTTCCTAAATTTTCATTATTACCAAGTACCCCATTGTCAAAATAATAATAAATAAATAAAATAAAAAAGTATATTTCGTTATAAATGTCTATTTTATTTGAATTTAGATGTACACGTAAACAAAAAAAGCCTCATTTTTAATATAACAAAATAAATTCATATCATTACTTTTTTATCAGTCACTATCATACGCTCTTCGCTATCATTTCAGGCTCGCGATGTACATTCATATACGAAGATTCACGAGTGATCGCCAGCGAATTTGCAAACTATTCAAATGAAGAGTTATCACAATTTGAGCAGGAGAATTCATACATAATATATAATTTATTGAGATTTATATGCGTTTAAAATAATTATTTTTTTCTTAATAATGATTCCATGCGTTAATGATGCATAGCCGAAAATTGCCACGTACCCCCTGAACATCTTTTACGTACCCCCGGGGGCACGCGTACCACACTTTAAGAAACACTGAGGTAGAGGATGATGATGAATGACTATTGTCACTTGCTATCTGTTTTTGTTGTAAATGGTAATTCACGTCTGACAGGCTTCCCTGTTAATGTTGTATTGTTGATTTATTGTCACTATGAAATAACTGGATACTCAGTAGATTTCGTCAGGAAATGTACAGACATATGACAAGCACAACAAATGTGTTCGGAATAGCTTACGTTTATGCGCCTGCCTGGTTGGCTGAGTGGTTATCGTATCCGCTCTGCAGCCAAAAGGCTGCGGATTCGAATCCCACTGTGGACATGGATGTCTGTTATTGTCAATTTCACTGTAGGTTCATTGTAGATTGAGTGGTGCCCTTCCTCGATGAGTCTTTGGACTCCCTGGCGGTGTCACGTAATAATAATATTTGATAGACATAACTGTTTTGAAGGACAGGACTGAAAGCAACTTTTTTGTTTTGTTAATTTATTCGTTTCTTCGCCCCTCCGCCCATTCGTTCTCGCTCAAAGAGAATGCCTTCACCCCCAGCATTTCATTACGGAATGGTACCAACCAGCTACCAAACACGTGTAAGTGATCAGAGATCCTAAAATTGATGAACACCCGTTCCTTATACAGCAGTACCTTTCATTCTTCAAACTTAAGGATTCGATTACCGTATGCTGCATCGCACCTTATGTCATTCTCTTATATTTGCATGCTTCGTTTCATGTATTGCAAATATGAAGTTATACCAAGAAGTTATGATCGAAATAATATCATTAACCCGCTATTTCCTAAACATAAACTATTAAGTAATCCTGTGCTTTTTTGAAATTAAAGGAATAAGTTGAATAAACACTGCATCATGATTATAATTTTTACTGTTCACTATTTAGACCTTTTTTCTGTTGCAGTGCCAAAGAAATAGGTCGTGTGTGCGCACACAAGTCACAACATTCCACATTATACGCATACCGGCCACTGAGTTAGAAACTTTTATGCAGAACGTAAACGTCACTTACACAGCGTATAGGCAAAATTGGTCACCTGCGTCACCACATGGTCAAGGCAACTATTTAAGAATGTTATTAGTCGGTAATCGTCAATGACGCTGATCCCAATGTGAAAAACAAAGGATCTTTCGGAGTTCGATAAAGGGCCACGATTTTAAAAACGTTACAGCTGACTGGTTTTTCAAAAAGTGAGATATCCCGAGTGTTTAATCAGTGGAAAAATAGCTTACATGCTTATGTTATTTTTGGTACCGACGTAAGCCAGTTCCCCCCCCCTAATTTTGAATGGATATGTAAGAGGCGTAACTGTGGTCCTAAGCTAGTCTGTCAGGAAGATCGCCGCCTGCGAAGGCTTATACGGACAAACAGAACTTCCTGAGTGCAGCAACTGACTGAAGGATATTCCCGACCCATATCTCACCAGATTATGCGCATGGGGTTGAAGAGGATCGGTATTGACAGTCGCATGCCTATATGGAAACCACTGGTTTCTGCGACGTTTCTAATTTAATGGTCAGTATGTACATAATGTTTGGATGTCGAAATTCGAATACTTAACAAAGCCATTCCCTTATGATATATACACAGTTTCATATTTAATTTGATGCTCCTCTTGTAACGATACGAATACCCCCAACAAACTGATTAGTTTGTTGCAGTGTTCGCATCCTTAGTAATTATTAACAATACTCCTAAGTGACAACTGTAATCTAAAAACACGTATATGTAAAATTACTTGTAACTTTCAAGAGTGTTACGCAATGCATAGATCACAATTAGAAACATCTGCGGTTATGTAGTTTGTTGTCTCGTTCAGCTGCTGGAGCCTCATCCGAGTTATTGAATAAGCGCGCATGCACACAATCGTATCAAGTTACAAGAGAATCGAATTATAGAATCGCTGTGCATTTTAAATAGGATAACGGTGCAGAGTTAGTCCTGCTATCGTAAAATTGCATCCATTTTGAACAGTGGAAATGTATAAGTGAGTTATGCTCATGGCATCCTGACTTGTAAGTGATCGTCAAAATTTGGGAAGCTTCAGTTGTATAACAGTATTAATGATGGTATATCATATTTATTAAAACTGAATGGCATTTCAGTCCGTGCGTATTTCACCTAAGTATAAAACACATTCACTTCTTTACATATACTTTAACATTACACAAAGCCGGTATGTGATTCAGATCTTTACTAAGATTGACTTATCAGAGACAAGTTGTGTTACTGGACATCGTATATCATCCACGACGTTTATATGTAAATATAGGACATATTAGTTACTATAAGGCGTAAAATAAAGGGGGAGTCAGGCGCCAGAAGTTGAGTGTTTGTTTTCACAGAGAAAGGCGAAAGAGGAGATGTCTCCATGTTCAGATGATTCAAGAGATTCATATAATCCACCAGCAAAGAGTGCTGATTTTAGTATGACGATTAATTGCTGGATTAGTTAGGATGTGGGTCGATTGGGCAGTTCCCGCAGTATTAGTTGCTTGTTTATGAAATTTATTATGGTCAGCACATGATTAAAACAGGTCACTGGTGAGCAGAATCTCGCCGTACTGTCAGATCCCGATGACAACTGCATACACTCATAGTGAATATATGGCGAAATTGCTAATTACGGATAATTACTATTCTCTGCTTAACCAAATGTTATAAATTATGAGGTATCAAGCTTGAAAATGGAAAAGCAGTAAAGAGGCAATTTGAATTCAAACCTGCTGCCTAGAGGGGATTTATTAATTGCATGTGGAGTAAGCAACGCATCTTCTAACGATGCAGTTTTTGATGAGGTAGCGTCAATCGCTCCTAGTGAAAATTCCCACTAGAATATAGTCCCTGTGGATCAACAGAGATATTTGAATGGAAAGAAAAACGCATCGGGTGCATTAGATACCGAAAACACACACGCCTTCTCCATTGCTACTCTAGTTAAACTAACGAGCTTCATTATTAGCTGTTCACATCATTAGTTTGCAGCCTCCATACTCTCAGCAACTTCCGTATCGGTTCATTGATGTGGCTTTATGCGTTGTACCATTTGTTGAATACTTAGTCATCATTCCTTCCTTAGTCAATCAATAGCCCTTGTAATTATTCGCAACCTCTGAAAGGTATAAACAGACTTAAATACTTGCTAGGAATTAAAAAGTCTAGCTAAAAGGATAAGTAAGTTCTCTGTTTCTCGTCTAAGCTTTTAAAAGGTATCGGTTGGTAGCGTACAAAAGCTGCTTCAAAAAAGCAAGCTTTTTTTTATTGCAATCACTTCGCATGATTTGTCGAATAATTACCCAATCTATAATATAATATTTGAATAGAATTGTTGGTATTCCTTTTCTTGACTCAAATACAATTAAAATTGTAGTTTTCTAAATAAAATGTCTTTTCATGTCGCTGTCAAAAAGTATGACCTTTCACACTATCCCATCGTATATAATTATCATGCTGATTATCGCACTAAATATACCAATGGTAAACAGCTGAACAACCAAGTTAACTTCATCGTAATTAGATGAAAGTTTCATTTATTTTAAGATTTCTTTAAATCATCTAAGCATAAATGAGAACTATTCTATGAGCTCCTCTCAACTGTATTTAGTCGCATTATAATTAGCACCGTTATTGCAAGACTAATAAGTATCCTATAATTAATGCTGCCCTCGTGCAACTATCTTTTGGCAGACTTCCAGCAGCCAGCTTTTTACGTCTGAGCTGACTTTACCCGTTGCCAAGTGACATGGGAATTATTGGTGTTGATACGGGATTATTATTTGCTAGTAGTGACATTACGTTATTGAATTATTTCATCCTGAGTCTGTACAATATCCTTGTACAGACTTTTCGCAATAGTTCTGAAATGTAATTCTCAATAACTCAGTTGTTAAACAAAATTGGAAATGCAGCAGTTATTGGAAATATTTTTATTGAAACGCATATGCAGCTTAGATACTATTTATACCCGAAATTAGTGTTTTAGAATTTTAACCACTATCCACTAGTTAGTAAATATCGAAAGGTACACCGACATTGTACTACAACTTGAAGAGAACTTGTTTCTGAAAGAGGTG
The DNA here is from genome assembly GCF_054136105.1 of Typopeltis vanoorti. Taxonomy (NCBI): domain Eukaryota; kingdom Metazoa; phylum Arthropoda; class Arachnida; order Uropygi; family Thelyphonidae; genus Typopeltis; species Typopeltis vanoorti. The sequence goes on from NC_143566.1 coordinate 61,318,227, forward strand.
TTAGGGAGAGCTTTTTTTGAGATGACGCTTTTAAGGATTTTTTTTAGTCTCCAAATATACAACTTTACAGTTTTCTTGACCGCGCACGGCATCCTTTGTGATGTAGGTTTTGTGATCTCGCGTCTCTGGAGTTTAACAAATATGAATAAAAGACATTTTAAAATATAAACTATATGTGATTTCACCTACATATGATTGATTTTAGCTATCCGGTGTGTGTGTATGTGTATGAGAGAGAGAGGGGATGATATTCAAAAAGCCAGACGAACTAAAGTGGAACTGAGGTGATCATGTAGCCAAGATGACAAATGGACAGTCCTTACTGTAATTTAAAGTCATAGAGAAAGCAAGAGATCTGGTGGAAGACGGAGGTTGAGGTAGAGAAGTGATCATAGGAATAGAAGAAACAGCTGGATGTGGATGATCTGTGAGAGATAGAGAACAGTGAAGAAATCTGAAGTGGACTATGCTCAGCAGTGGGATTCTACAGGCTCATATCAGCATCATATGTGTGTGAAATGAATAGAATTTATTTCAAGAATATAGATAATGATGATTATTAAAAACAACACGTAAGTCCACAGTAATAACTTTAATTAATAAATAAGGTAGATATTTCGTACTAAAACTAATAGTACATCTTCAGTGTTACAAACAGATAGGAATAGAATACAAGTAACGAATATTCGGTGGATCACCTATTAAAATACAATGTTATTGATAGTGACGGAGCTTGCTCCACCTTTGACACGAGTTGCCATAGTGTTGTACTACCCAAGTGGATGACTTACGCTTGGACTCGCCGATAGTTCTTCGGCATGAAACTCTTAGATTTCGATGGATTTCGATCTCCGAGTTTCGTACCCGGCTGTAAAATAATACAGGATTTATTATCCCCTTAACTTAAAACACAATGTTGTCGCGAGCTAGGAAATGAAAGAAATTAATAAATAATTAAAATTTAAGATAATTAGTTTTTTAATTATTACATAAAATAAAAGTCTCCCAGATCTTTGAGAGAGAGAGGCAATCATTTTGATTTAAATTCGGTCGGTGTAAAAAAGCTTCGCAACTTTCTTTAAAGAGGCGTTCATATTTGAACCTGCATCTATGTCTATGAAGGAGAATAGCTTTATCCCACTGGATATTATGGGTAGTGGTAATACTGTGTTGTGCTAGACCAGACTTCTGAAGTTTGTTGTAATCAATATAATATTGATGTTCTTTAATTCTTTTTTCTACAGAACGGCCAGTTTGTCCAAAATAAGAAACATCGCATTCACAAGGAATTTGGTAAATACCAGCCAAAGACGGAGATGACAGTTTATCTTTTGTAGAAGGCAATAAGGAAGAAATTTTGTTGATAGGAATATAAGTGGGAATCAATTGGTACTTTTTTAAAATTCTACCTATAGGTTCTGAGATTCCTGGAATGTAGGGGATTGGAACTCTGCGAACTGTTGAAGAAACCTTAGGTATTGGAACATAAGATTCAATTATCTGTTGGATTTGATTAGGGTGGTAATTATTAGATTCCATTAACTTTTTAATGATGGAAAGTTCTTGTTGTAAGATTTCTGGAGAAGAGCAAACTTTATGTGCCCTATTAATTAGAGATTTAAGAATGCCAAAATTTTGAGATGTATGGTGAGCAGACTTTTTATGAATGTATCTGCCAGTAAATATGGGCTTTCGAAAGACGTTTGTAGATACCAGAACCAGTTCGAGTAAGCAGGATGTCCAAAAATGATAAAGTACCAGAATTTTAATTTTCCATGGTGAATTGGATATGAGGATCAAGGCTATTTATCCGTTGTAAAAAGGTGGAAAGCTCATCTTCAGTATGTGACCAAACGGCAAAAACAAAACTCTTTCATAGATGCAGGTTCAAATATGAACGCCTCTTTAAAGAAAGTTGTGAAGCTTTTTTACACCGACCGAATTTAAATCGAAATGATTGCCTCTCTCTCTCTCTTAAGATCTGGGAGACTTTTATTTTATGTAATCATTAAAAAACTAATTATCTTAAATTTTAATTATTTATTAATTTCTTTCATTTCCTAGCTCACGACAACATTGTATTTTAATAGGTGATTCACCGAATGTTCGTTACTTGTATCCTATTCCTATCTGTTTGTAACACTGAAGATGTACTATTAGTTTTAGTACGAAATATCTACCTTATTTATAATTAAAGTTATTACTGTGGACTTACGTGTTGTTTTTAATAATTATACTATGGCACAGGTTCCTCTAAAAATAAAAAATAGATAATGATGGTGGATGTTGTGATTTGATTAAGCGGAATATATATTCCGTAGTTATTAGGGTGGATAATCATTGCCTTTCTTAAGGAAATAGCTCATAATTCTTTTTTGTCTAAGAATAGTTGATGGTGGAGGAATGGGTTATAGAGGGTTTGTATACGTATTATAGAAAGTAATAATCTTGAAGAAAATCGAAATTTCATTGTATGTATATATCTGTAACCAAAATTTAATATTGCAGCTTCAAAATTTATTTTAATCCATATTAAAAGTTAGCATAGATAAAGAGAAATGTAAATTAGGCACGTAATTTATATTTTTCAAACATTAAATTCATTTTCAATCTTTCGTATTGCAGATAAGGCTTTCATATGTCTTGTATAGACACAAATACTGCGATTTTGAAGTGCCTATGTAGCGCAGTCGGTGATTATTTTAGTGTATCTCGTTTCTACGCTTAAGTGTGTTGCGTGATTTGAGAAAATCAGGATTATTACTGCATATTTAGGACTGATTTACATATGAAATAAAGGCACACATTTATCACAATCATTTCATTTACTATTTCCTTTCTGTTAAAGCTAGCCAGAAAGTTTTTGCATGTAGAGACATTCTAACATAGGATATGAAAGTTCTTTAACGAAAACAAAGAGCATAGCAGGGCATCAGAATAATGTTAAAAAAAAAATAGTAAACTACGAAGAAAAGGCGAATTACTATGATGTTGGTTATGTCTCAAGACAATATCATAAAAAAGGTGCGTTTCTAAATAGCAATGGCGCTGTACTCTTGAAGATTTTCATCCTATATTCTCGAGACAACTGAACTTTGAGCTGTGTTTTGGCTTATGCAAGGCGTTATAATTTCAGTTCTTCACCAGAATGCCAACGATATTCACTTTTTAATGAATGCTACATATTTCAGTGGATGAATTCGAAACCCTATTTTATGGCGGAGGATTATCTGATTCATTCGGATAGTACATAGTCGTTTGTCAGGCTACTAGAACCCTTCAGTGATGTCCAACACGGCTAATACCTGGAGACGAAAATCACCTGCCACGTAAACATTCACAAACAGACAAATAAAATAACTCGACTAAAACTAAAATGAGATAAATTCATATATTTCAGTAAATATTCCAAAATCATTTTTTTTAATATCTGCTCATTCAGATCTGAGATGTTATTTGCGTATAGAATGACAAATTGAAGAGATTTTTTAATGACAATCTCGCCTGGGAAAGATTGTAACTTACGCAAGATTATCAGGAGGGTATGCTATTAGGTATCACACTTAAACAGTCTTCAGAAACGCATCCCATTGGGTCACTTAAAATAAAAAATTGTGGCACTCGAGGAAAATGTGCTGGTCATTAAAATATGGGAGGGTAGAAGTTATAATATAAAAAATATATATTTTATATATATAATATATAAACATTTTTAAATATTTAATTATTGTATTGGCTGAAATCTCTCCATGTCTATATGAATTTCATTTCGCGGTGTTAAACCACCATGCTGTTTATTAACATGAATGTTAATTCCACAGAGATACAGACCTTACAGAAGTGTGTGTGTGTGTGTGTATTCATTATTCATATCCGGGAGTCGCATTACTCCCGGCCAGGTTAGACGAACGGTAATGTACCTGTTCTTCATCCAGCAGACTGCGGGATCGAATCCTCTGTTGGTATGGTTGTTTGTTACTGTCTTCAGGCAGGAGATTTATCTCGGTGTGAGCGATGAAATTCACCGCTCGCTTATTGGAAGGCTTGAAATCGCTTGTAAAAATAAATTCCATGTTTGGTTTCTACTAGGAATAGGGTTTTCGGAGAAATAAATAAAAATATGTAAAAAAAAATTCCTTGTTCATCCCTGGGTACTATGTACTATAAGTTTACAACCTTTCATGGATGGGGGAGACACAAAATAAATTACAACCAATACATAGCATGGTTTTGAACAGCGCGGGTTTCGTTATCGCATAGTTTATAATTTTTAATTTAACAATTAAAAAAAAAACTGAAGTATGGTACATACTGCATTACTGACATTCTGACTCTACTAAAACATTACCATAATATTATTACAATTACGGCTATTTTGCCTGCTTCAGTTTAGGAGTGGCCCTGTTTAAATGTCATTGGCTATTTACTCATGGATTCTTAGGGCATTGTAGATGTAAATTTACCAAAAAGTATATGTAGCATAAGGAAGAGAAATTTACACATACCTTTTTCTGGGTGTTGCGGCTTTTCTTCTTTCTGCGATGTCCAAAAACTACTGAGTGTGTGGAGGGGGGGGGCAATTTGGGAGAATTAAATTAGAAAAACCCGGGTTTTTTTTCCCAGTAATGTATATATATATATATATATATATATATTATATTACTATATTATATAGGGTGGGGGAAAGGTGAAAGGGTTTTTTGATTTTTTGTATAGGGAAGGGGAAAAAGGGGGTTGACGAGGTGCGGTCCGTTTCGACTAATTCTTGGTCGTCATCTGAACACATTGGGAAAGTGGATGCTATGTCAGGTCGGGTAGGTGCTTCTGTTTTTGAAGTGTTTGTGTTATCGCCTATTGGTCGGGGTTGTGACCTCAATTTTATGTTGTGAAGCTTCCAAACCTCGGAGATTATGTAGGGCCTGTGTACGTTGATAGAGTTCGCGTCACATTTTATGGCTATTGTTTCCGATATTCTTAGCATTGTTTCATTGTCTTGTCTGTCTACTATGATGGCCTTGTCGATCTGCGGGGTATGTTTTTGTTCAAGGGCGTGAACAGCTATCTCCGTTTTTCCTGTGCTTTGTATTTGATTTTTCTTTTTGATGTTACGTTTTTTAGTGTTTAAATGTTCTGGAATAGGGATGTTACAATCACGGAAGTGTTCTTGTAGTCTAGCCCATAAAGACCTGATGGTGGAACCTGTGTAGGTGATATCACAGCCTTTTTGGCAGGGAAATTTATAGACTACATTGTGATGTTCAAATATTTCTTTCTGTTTGTGAGGTTTGGTGGATTTTAGGAGATTTGCTAGTTTTTGGTTTGTGGTGAATACCAATTTGTAGTCAGTATGTTTGAAGATGTATTTATAAGATTTGTATGTGTTTTGGGTGTATGATAGTTTGATCATTTTTTGTGCTGGGAAGTTCGTTTTGGTACTTGGGTTGTTTTGGCGGTTTTTTGCCGTCTTGTTTGCGTAGTTAATCAGTTGCGATTTATGAAGATCTGTGTTAGTTTTTTTTATTTCAGCGTTTAGATTATTCTGATTGGTTGAAAATTTATAAGCATTTATGAATTGTGATAAGATGACAGATTTTTTAACAGAATATGGATGGTATGAGTGAAAATGGAGGTAGTTTCCTACATGCGAGGGTTTGTGGTATATTAAGAGGTAACATGGGAGTTTTCCTAGAAATAATATACATAATTACCATAATAATTTAGTATATCGCAGTAGCAACGCTATGGATGCATGCTTTATTATTTCAGCTTTGGTGCACAAAGTCGTTGTCGCTCTAGATTTTTTGAATTTTTTATCGCATACAAGTACCCTTTTCTCCGCACTTATGACTACATGCGAGGGTTTGTGGTATACCACAAACCCTCGCATGTAGGAAACTACCTCCATTTTCACTCATACCATCTATATTCTGTTAAAAAATCTGTCATCTTATCACAATTCATAAATGCTTATAAATTTTCAACCAATCAGAATAATCTAAACGCTGAAATAAAAAACAAAACTAACACAGATCTTCATAAATCGTAACGTTTATGTAAATTTACAAACGTAAATGGATAACACTAGAACAAAAACTTGAAATTATAAATCGTAATGAAGAAGATGCATGGTATGCTAAAACGGCATGTGACAAAGGAATGAGCGAATTATCGGTACCAAGGCTAATTAAGAAGAAAGATCAAATAAAAAAGCATGGAATTTATAGCCACATATTCTTATATGACAAAAGTGAAACGAAATTCTACAATGGATAATATCGCGTCTTTTAATGACATGGATTGCAGACTGCAGTCAGAAAAAAAATTCCATTAAGTCAGATGATAATTCAGGCTAAAGCAACAAACTCTATAAGGCGATAAAAGAAAACAGAAGTAAATAAAGATGAAGGGGCAACTTTCACATCAGGTCGTGGCTGGTTTCATAACTTTTAAAAGCGTATGGGGCTCCAATGATAAATGATGCCATGACAATGTCAAATGCATTGCGCAGATGTAAACCGAAAGTACTGTTGCCATGGGAACACATGAAATGGAATGCACATCTTCAAGCATTTAACTTCCTTAACCCAACTTAATATTTGCAAATAATGATTTTTTTTTTTTTTTACTCAAAAAGGAGTTAATGTTGGACATTGATAGAAAATAAAAATTATTTTTAAAAATGCACATAGAACCGAATAATGCCCATTGCATATACGTTGGAATACACGCGTGTTTGGAGTTTCTAGCTTTGTAATTTGATAGACAAAACTTTTTGTGGTCCATTCATTACTGCATTAGAAAGAAGAGCATTCTGTTTCCTTAAAAAAAAAAAAAGAAGTTTATCCCTGTTCGGAAATATTGCTTGTCAGACTTAGATCATTGTGCTGACGAAATCGATACATTGGTTCATGCGGCGTTTATCAATTTTTTGCATTGTTTCCTAATATCCAGAGACACAATTCTATTTTCTGACACAGTCTATTTTGAAAAAGTGACAATAACCAAAAGACGTTAGGGGAAAAAAAAAAAAAAAAAAAGCAAAACCGCAGTTTGAAATTAATTCAATAACTAAATATAATTAGTTATTATATAGCATGTCGAAAGTTTTAATAAGCATTACGATGTATACTGATATTTGTTATTTAAAAAATGTGCATTTCTCTTTTCAATATTTGGACCCCCCCCCAAAAAAAAAAAAATGACATCTAGTTAATACGGGAATCTCGCAGCTAAAAGCTGTGAGTTGCATGGTTATATATATCGTCTTTATTCAGAGAAAAAATCAAATACTTTGTCTGTACTAATTCAGTTTTTTTAAAATAATACCAGCTTTCTCATTATTGATAAATTTGCGAAAATGTTGAAAAAATTAAATTTCGTAATCATATTTTGATATTTGTTTGGCAATGATAAGTATTAATTAATATACAGTATATGAAATAAAAATAGTTTAAAAGTATGCAAGAAACTGAATTTATGCAATTCTGAATAAATAGTACATAATTTGCATGCAGAAATATTCATTCTAGAAGTACATAGTGAAAAAAAAAAACTAATAAAGAAATAACTGTTTAAACACGAATTTATTTAATGATTATTTATTATTAAATAATTTAAGATGATTAAGCAAATCATCTTAAATTATTTGATTATATGTAAGTGCAAACATCAAACATGTAACCGAGTTTGGCGATCGTCTACTTTATAATCTGTTACATTCAAGCAATAAAATCTCCACAATACATTTTGTACAAAATCACCGTTGTCTTATATTCGAATTTAGACAACTCATTGAGCAAGTTCAACAGCCCTTTGGGAAAAGTCTAGCGATAAATATTTACTGGGAAGCTGTAAACAAAAGCTGTAACTAATTACAGCTTTTGTACCCTCAGAGACAACATGCTTTGCTAATTCGCCATGTCAAAGCAATCTCACTTTTGTACACTCTAGAGCGGTCCAAAGTTACTTTGTTGTTAGCATGTCCAACCTTGGCTGCCTATGATGTAATTCGATCAAGTAAATCCATCGCAAAACTGTCCAAAACGTCTATGCTTTCTTTGGAAATTGAAAGATTTTCCTAATGAATGTCTTTCAGCATCTTAGATATCTATCTACGAAAGTTTATCTTTCTCCTTGGCGGCACGTTTAGTTTCAAGCGGAAATATCCGAAACGATAAATCAAAACAAAGAATATTCTATTTGAAGACCAGCTGATTCTAATGTTTGGTTTGTGATAGCTGCACGTATATATAATGATATTTTTTTTGGAAAGACTTTTAACGGGTCAAGAAAATTAAACGTTTTTTAACATGATATTTTTTTGTTGTTTGCCACGGTAGTTCACAGCATATCACGTGAAACTCTGTGCATAATTGTTGATCAAACATACCACAGATCATATCTGTGATATGTTTGATCAATGTGTATAATTGTCGAAATTATTCTTATTACATGACGCCTCCAAGGAGTCCAAAGGAACCTTAATGTTATTAACAATATTAATTATTTAAAAAATAAAACTAAGAATAATGTGGTTTATTATTGTTTATTTTTATCATGCAACAGCTTCCTTTTAACCGTTGTTTAAAATGGCTGTTTACAATTGCAGCCATTTTAAAAACAAAATATTACAGATAACTTTACCAGTCTTCTTGAAATATTTGTAATTGATTTTCGTATATTAGTTACCAGAAGTTTTAATGTAATAAAATATCCCTAGAATTTATTTTAGACAACAAATGCAAATTAAAGCTCCTGTAATATTTTTAAATGGAAGATACTATTTAACTTCTAGTTTTGTGAGGTTGTTCCATCTTACCAAATCTGGAACTAGTTTAATATGCTCTATACGTATTATTATTACATGATTTGTAACAATAATAATGATAATAAAAAATAGTAAAACATTGTGAAGTATTTCAAAATAAATGGCTAACAGGTGGACGATTATTAAATATACAGTGGATTCCGGTTAACTGGGACACATCGGGAATAGCATAATTTGGCTCAATTCGTGTAACTAAGTGCCCTAATTACACGAAGTTGCGCGTAAAGAGTTAAAAAAAAAAGAAGATCTTATGTACATAAGACAACTACGGACAACTTTTTCGTTTGAGTATCAAAACTGACTTTTAGATAAACAATTAACTTTAATTAAAGCAAAATATTTGCCATAAAAGTAATTTCATCTATATACATACTAAACATGCATGCAGTTAATGAAATTCTAGGAACTGATCGAGTGTAGCCTGTCGGATTTTGTTTTATTTGAATTAGCATCTTCACGTGGTTATCGTGACCTACTTTAAGTGGTGATTGTATGATCCACTTCAAAAATCAGATACGTAAGCAACTCTGCGGATTAGATAATGGCCTGCCATTATTACTATTCATCACTTTCCGATTTACACGAAACACTTCTAGAGTAAAACACATTACAGTGCATGGCCGAAACACCGTAAGTCGAAATTTCGGAATTAAGTACGTCGATTATTTAAAAACTTGAACTGATGAAGTACATTCAGTCTTGTAGCATCTTAATGCACATTACATTGAGGGTTTAAAGTGCAGTTTACCCCATCCTGTCCTTTGGTTACAAAGACTTGGGTGTGAAAACCTAGGACTCGATAAATCTCCATAAGAGCTTTTCAGTTGAGAGAGTTAGTCAGTCTCATATAGTTTATTCCCTCCATCACAACAGACAAACCAACCAGAGAACACATGCAATAAATATACTTGTCTCTGTCGTAATTCACACCAACTTATAAAATAACAGCATTACTTGAATACATATTATGGTCCAAAAAATACGTGGGATGAACAGTAGCTTTCGACATTTATTGGAAACCAATTTATGTACAATTCTAGTTGAAAATAACATGTAATTACCTATGCAAAAATTGGGAATACTGGGAACATTTAAAAACTTTTAATTAATAGTAATGGAGCTCTTCTAAAGGATGGACTAAACAGAATTAGAATGCTTTTCTGACTAAGAATGACTACATAAACGCAATAAATAAATGCATAGCACAGACCATGGTCAAACTAGCCGCTCTTTAGAAATAAGATAGCTACAAAGCACATTACAGTTATCAAGTGTATTATCTGATTACGGCCGAGAGAGAGTAATCTAATGGGAGTCTGTGATATCATTACTTCTCAAACTTCAAATACAGTTATGTTTTTAAAGAGATTAAAGAAAAAAAAGACCCAGTGGGACCTTAACTATTGAGTAGACTGGATACAAAAGAAGCTCTGTGGTAGATTAGAAACAATGAAAACAAATTATTTAAAAAAGTTGACTTTTGCCCGGTTAGCGTAATAACGAGTTTTCAGTTAGCTTGAATTATTAGCGCTGTGTCGACAAGAATGGTCTTGGTGTATGTGTTTTGAGTTGGTTTTGGAAACGCTACAAATGTAGCTTATAGAAATTAAAGAAATGCGCACTTAATCACTTAGATATTGTCATTTAATAATATTAAAATTACGTATAAAAGACCGACGAAAATTACAATCAGCAAAGTTTTTTCCTTCCCTCCCCCTTTTGTTTTTCACGTTTATCAGTTAAGAGATCTGGATTACTTAAGATATGCAATTTGCGGATTCGTTTCAGTTCTGACATTTTTTGAAATTTTTTCTCTTGTAATTCATAATAATTAGAAATTATTGTTGCAGAAACGTACTTGCTGTATTTGAGTATCGAATGTTTATCCGATAAAAACAAAGAGTAGGTTTAAAGTATGTACTTTAAAACTCTTCTGTAATCCTGTACTGAAGATGCCTACGACACTTAGGCGAAAATTCTACAATGAATAAGTTTTAACTCGAGCTTGAACACTCCATAGTTGCGGAAAATTTTGCTCTTTACGAAGTATTATAATTGACAGCCGAAATGACTATTTTTAAAATAAAATATTTAAATTAAACTTCCAAGCAATTCAAATTCATTATTATACTTAACTTTAATATTACTAAATATTAATAATACTAAACATTAATATACTTAACTGTAGTTTTTACTTTCCATTATTGTACAAGTTTGTCATCTCATCCATCATAAACTACTAAAACGATCCTAATGCTAAGAATTTCATGTTTGCCGCACTTTAAATTTCTTCATATTTTTTTAAATATGTAAATTGCCGCTTGTAGACAAATGCGTATAATACTGTAATGTTATACTGAGATAATGGAATTCTTTCTACAGAAATGCAATTCTCTGTTTGGGTAATGACTCGTTTACTCTAAATGTTGGTTATAGCTGGGGTACTGGGACCGATGAGTTCCGAACCATTAGTTGAAGTGATATATACTGTTAAAAGAAAAATGAATCGAGGCGTGTGTGAGTAAGACAGATGAAAAGATACGGTTGAATAATATTAATACACTGCTCTCATTAGCTCAGACTATTAATTGGAGCGATAGTTATTATATACTGCACATCTTAAAAACATGTTTGATAGTGCCAAATTATTTCCTACGTGAACTCGCATATTAAAAAGAAAACAGCATCTTGAATAATTGAAGAAATGCTAATGTGGGATCATAAACTTCTTGACGAAATTCTAGAAATAAAGTCTGGAGATTTTTGTATTATAATATAATATCAAATTCTCTGGCTAGCTCTCTTTAGGATGCATGCAAATTGAAAACATCTGCTTTTGACAGGATATTATTTCATTTTTGTTGTCTTTCACTGCAGTCGGAAGTTATTCTGATTGATATCTTTAGACCAGCGATATCTGTGATTAACGGAAATTATCTTGTGTGTAAAGTGCACGCTTTCTCTTCTGACACTGACATTTAAATTATCTACGTTTCATCAGACTTCTACTTTGTACTTTGAAACAAAGCATGTTTCATTGGTACTTCACGGCGCGACGCTTCGAAGCTTCCTATTACTATAGGTGCATGCTGTACTAATGAAATTGTAAGCTTTGACTAATCAGCAATATTAGAATTATCGACCGGGAAAGCTGTCATGGGCTTAAGTTTGTCAAACACGTATGTTTTTAAGCGTTTTTCCGGGGGGGGGGGGTTATAATAATCTCATTCACGAAAGTTTGTAAACCGACAGTATGTTCAAAATGATATAATTCAGAAACTCCACTTAGACACAGAACGGTATTTTTTTAAGTTTTTTGCCAAACAACATAAACAGCCATTTCACCCAAAGGCTATTTACCCTTGGGATGGCACAAGAAGTTCCTTCTAAAAATCTTTGTTGTTATCCATAAAGGGGAATCCGGTTGATGGATTTCTTTTTGTTCTATAGGTAAGTGCTGTTTGGGTAAAGCGGCTTCTATCAATCCTCCACTTTTTTCTAAGCCCCTGGACGAGCAACTGTTGGTTTGTCCATTCATAATATAGCTTGAAACTTTCAGAATCAACTTCTCCTCTTCATTTCAGCTAAGGAAAACATCTGTTACTAAAGCAAATTTTTAAAGTTGTATCATGTTGTACCATCATTTTACATTGTGGTTTAAGCCAGTACGAATGCAATAAGAATTTGGTTGGCTAAATCCCAAATTGCCAGTCCATTCTCGTTCGTTCAGTATCCAGGTAGATACCTAATATTTTGCACCACGAGAAGGTGAGGATTGAACATTTAGGTCAGAAGCCTTCGTCGGTTCTCCTCATTCCTTTAAAAGACTACATGGAGGTCTCCTCCCAGTTATACAACTTTGTCCCTAAGCACCTCCAGCAAATTAACTGTGTTCAAACCAATTTTAACTTTTGATCAAAGACCAGAAACCGCAGATATGAGATTCCTGAGAAAGATTAGGGGACTGAACGGATGGCATCAGTATCACATTAAAAATGAGGATATTCAGAAAGAACTTGCCATTGTTAGCATTCAGGAATGCGTTAGTAGAGCCTATCTCAGATGTATGGTCACCTAAACAAAATGGGAAGAGGAAAGATTAGCAAAACAAGTGTTCTCTGCCAGGTTGGCACACTCTCTCTCGATGAGTCTTTGGACTCCCTGGAGGTGTCACATAATAATAATAATAATACTTTTCTCTCCACATGAACCAAACCGCCTAAGATGGTTTACTCATGTAGAGAGAAGATCACATATATACCCAATTATACTAATAACCGAGTACGGGAAGTTGCAGAGAAGTTGGAGTCTTGACAGGTAACAGATTGATTTGAAGGAAAATTGTTGATTGGAAGTTAGGTTAGTAACAGTGTAACTTTTTCATGTAGTGCTATTAATTATCTCATAATTATCTTGTACATTCCCTGAGGATACATATCAGGAATTTGATGATGATACAAATTTTTGATACAGTCAGATGCCAGAGTTCTTTGCCATCAGTGTTCTTCCTCTCCCCAATAATGTTTGATCAAATCATGGTAAGTTTCGTATACCCATAGTTTCATCGCCATTAGAAATTGGATTCGTGATTGCAGGATCTTTCTGCCTCGAGTTGGCCTCAGGAATGAAATCTTGAAGTAATAATATCACTGCCGTGGTGTCCACACGGCTAACCTAGTGGCGCTGTGCGCTTCGCAACCTTGGGGAAGGAGTGTCCCAGGTTCGATTCCCGTCGAAGACGTGAGGAATTTGAGGATCTTCCTCAGCCATAGCCAAGTTAGCCGGTCTTGGGCGCGGACAGCAGGACATTTTTTCCGCCAGTTTATCTGGCGTTTTTCATGCCGCAAGCAGGCAAACAGGCCCGGTGAACACACACGGATCTACAGCCATAAATACTTAACCCCCCCTCCCATGAGGGAGCTCAACTCGCCCCAATAGGGACGGGGGAGAAAAAGGAAGGAAACTCCATACGAATAAATAAACTGCGGTGGTCAGAAAAGTATACTAAAAAAAGTCTTCAGAAGGCAATACATCAGAAATATTAACCAAGAATTTCAATTTTTCAAGAAGTTCATTTAGTCTACCAATTAAATCCAAGTAATGAGGAATAAATAAATGCTTCATGTTAATCAGCGAAGTGGTCAATAGATTTTCACTTTTCTGTATGTATATCATTATAACTCAATAAATTCCAAAGTCATCATATTAAGGAAATAGATAAGAACTTGATAGTAACTACTACATGGAATCTTTAAGGCTACGAAACGCGTGTTCTAGTATTAATTTACTTGTCTTACATTTAATAGGAACATTCATAAGTATACAAGCAAGATAGGGGAAAAACTGTTTTCTTCAATCCATTCCATGTATACGTCTCTGTGCGTAATGGGAAATCAAATTGTCCAGTTGAACTAGACTCGAATTTTGGAGTTATACATAAGTAAGGAAACGATCCTGTCCTATCCTATTCTAATTTATGCTCACGCGTAGACCTACACATTTTATCGTGTAGGCATTCGTTACCGAAATCTACGGAATAGGTTGGTTACTTTTTATTTCTGGAGATGTCCTATGTCTGTAGATGCGTGTGTTCACGGGGCCGGTTTGCCTGTTCTGGAGGACGAAAAACCCGAGTTTAAACCCTATCTCCGTACGAGACCGGCTAACTCACTTTTCGTTGAAACAGACCAGAGAAAGGTTCCTCACGTCACTGACGGGAATCGAACTCGGGTCTTTCCGACCAAAGCGCTTCGTCTATACTATCAGTTTCCAACTGGTGGTACTTGCTGGGCATGTACCACCAGTTGGGAACTGATGTACCCCCGAACATGGTACCTACACGTTCGGGGGTACATGAAAAATAATTAGTAATGGCGGAAAAACAAGTAAAGTAATATATTTTACGTTAAGATAGGCACTGAACAAAAGTGTCAGTATTTAAAAACAGCTATTTTAAAAACAAGGGGTATAACTTATAGAAATGGATCTAAAAGGGGTATATGCAAGTGGAAAAAAGGTTAGGAACCACTGATCTATATAGACTGAGCTCCGGAAGCTCTAGACACGATATAAAATGTTTATCAAAATTTACCCCGTTTAGATGATAAAGCGAGAGACACAATACAAGAAGACTTTCTCATAATGGCGTGCTAGTAAAGAACTTACAACATGCATTTAACCACAACAAATTACAATCTTTCTATCCAGTACAACTGTGTTTCTCTCTTTTGTAGAATCTTATAATATATCAGATCTAGCCATTTTACAGTATCGCTTTCAACCCCGCTTATTGGAAGCCTGAAGAGGCTTGAAAAAAGTTTCATGTTTGATTTCTAGAGCGGGATTTCCGGACCAGGTGAAAATAAATAAAAAAATATAAAAGATCCATAAAACGAAGAACATCTTTGAATTGTTCTCCAAATATTCTTTTATAATTTTTAACTTAATCCAGAGAACGATTTAACCGATATTGATAATTTAACAAAGTAGTTGTGTAAATCTCACCTCGTTCGTTCCTTTAGTTGGCGAAAAGAAATGTGTGCTTGAGTAAAAGAAAAGTCTAGGTTTTAAATTCTACAGAAAGAAACTGTTTGAAGTTGTTTTATCTGCCTTCTGAAGTTTTCAGTCTTACCTTGTTTGCACGTTGCCAAACAGACTTGATAACACTGGACAAAACGGTAGAGAGAGAGAGAATGGCCTTTGAGCAAAACTAATCGGTCAACAAATGATTTACTGGTACAGTAGCTAGTTATAAATTACCCCATTAAATATACTCAAGCCGCGAGCTTATATTTATTGTTTTCCATTGTGGTACTTTTTGTGAGTTAATCTTAAACTGAATGCGATATAATGTTCATTTTTAATAGAATACCGGTCGCAGTGAAACACGCGCACAGTTGGCAGTGAGTTGGAAAGACTTGGATTCCAATCCTATCTACGACTCGTAAAACTTTTATAAGGACTTTTTAAGAGCTCAGCTAAAGGTGAGTTCAGTTAGTTGCTTTCATACAAAGCCTGCTAAACGGCCAAAAGAACACACGCAGTTAACGAACAAAATAAACCTCACGTGGCTTTAGCTGCACTTCCAAATAACTCAACCCAGAGGCCACTGAAACTTATTAAACGTTCATAATGATATAGTGCTTATATAAAATTTTTCAGAAAATATTTTGACCATGAATAAGGAAGCATGGGTTTAAAATATTGGCACCACTTCTGTTCGAAAACCAATGTAAAAAGAGGAAATCAAAACGCATTTTGCTGTATTTTTCACTATCCAAAAACAGTGGTTTGGTTTTTCATCTACGAAAAAAATCTAACAAAGGAAAGAATGAGCATCTTAAATATGTCCGTTATTATACGCAGATACCGGAATACTAAACAGTTTAGCCTAAAATTTAATTTATCAACAGAAGGGAACAAAGATGTGAAATGTTCAGTCTTATTCCCTATAATAATACTGTATATAGCGTATAGAGACAAGCCCTTCATTTTCATCTGTCATAAGCATATTACGCAGATAATTATAATTGAATTTGCATACTTCGTCAGTCAGTGCTTGAACGTAAATCTCGGAGCGACAGCTCCGAGAATACTTGTGTGAAAAGTATTTTAGATGACCTTTACGAGTCCATCAATAGCTAGTTAAGTGCTTTATGGGGGCACATCATGTTTGTATGTTTGCGTTTCCTGAGCTGTTCAGTGAACTTTGATGTTTTCTGTGGAAAATTCTTTGTAAATTAACGTATTGTCCAGATTCGTGTTTCTTTTGAAGTGGATAATTTCATATACCACTTTAGAGTTCCATTATACGAACAGTATAAAGTGTTATTTAGAATTTCATCTACATTAAAAACACGAAATATTCATAATAATAAAGTATAATGAATGTTTTGAATTCGGGAATAGTGTTCGTAGACCGATTCATGGCCCTGGTTTCTTTCGTATGTTATGCAAATGAAGATCGCTCTTTGTGAGATCAATGACATAATAAGCAATTGTTTATTTTGCGGTTCTTTCATTAATGTTTAGTGACTTCTGACAGTCATTGAGTATTAAAAGTTAGCCAGTTAAACAAAGGAAATGTTATCACTACAAAGCCGGCCTGGTTGGCCTAGTGATTACCATACCCACTGTCTAACCAACAGGTTGTGGGTTCGAATCCCTATGTGGCATGTTTGTAAAAGCCTGCTCTAGACGAGTTTGTATAGCTCCTTGAGTTTATAACGCTTATCTTAAAAAAAAAAATGCTATATGCAGATGATCAGATTATATTACAAGATAATGATGACGTTCAAAGATCGGTTTATAAATTAAATAAGACAAAAAGTCCAATCTGAAGATTTCACATAAGAAAAAAAATACGGCTTTTAAAAGCAGTCATATTAGATTTAAAAAAAACTATAAAAGATAAAATAATAGAATAAAATAAATAATAGAATGTCAGTTTAATTTAGGTTGCATAATACCATATTTAAAGGAAAGAGATGAAAGAATAAAATAGATGGGAAAAAAATGAGAAACCCAACTTAAATTTCATAAAGTAATGGCCATCCCCATTCTGTTACCTGGTTCAGAAATATGGTCTGTTTAAAAGATCAAAAAGTGGATTGAGGGCAGAAATGAGATTTTTAAGAACAATTAAAAGATGCCCAAAATTAGTCCATATAAAAAATGAAGACATTAGAAGAGAGAAGTATTCTATTTACAATTTATATGAAAAAATTAAGGAATATTTAGAAAAAACAGAAAAGGCATTTCTTGGAATGAAAGATATCGGCTACCAAAACAAATGGAAAGTGAGAGCAAGATCAGTTGCAAAATGGAAGACTAGTAAAGCTAGAACAGGCGAATGCATAATTCTTGATGAGAAATCTTTTAAGAAGTTGTACTCAGTATATTCTGATCGTGAATTTAAAAAAAAAAAAAGAAAGTCATGGCAATCCTAAAATAAACGAAACTCTAAACGCGACAAAGAATGCCTTTTGAAAGTTCCATATGTTCTCTTTATGGGCTGCACTTTGCTATAGTAGAGTACAATAGGTTCGATAACCTTTTGTGTTTGTTCTCAATGTTCGCTAAGATATCCGCTTAAGTACGTGATCTGTTTGTATATCCTTTTAGTAGAAGCTTTCCCGTTTATAATTTGTGTGAAAAAGTAAAATACAAAGCACTAAGTTATAAGATATCCTGTATGTAATTTAATTGCTTATTTACTCAATACTAGATTGTCTTCAGCGACTGTTTACTGTTTCTGCTACAAACAAACATTTTACGCATCACACAGAGTGAACATTTTAAACTGGTGAAATGGAAGTGCATCTTAAAATTCTCTGAACTTAGAAACTTGTTTCGGTTATTGAGATTATGCGGGTAGATTAAGTTGAAAACAATATGTTATTTACTGTCAGGTTCGAATTATATTTTACTCTTTTACAGACTAGATATTAAAACAGCTATGATTTCTTAAATCGCTGTGTGATAACTATATGGTTTGAATTAAATCACTGAAGTATAATAAATCTGTCAAAATATATATCAGTCTTGCTTATTCTTTAAGGCATTAGGTAGACTTGATGCCCATGTGATGATTTAGTCAATAATATTCAGTAGCCTCTTCAAGTTACCGAATAAAGCGAAGGTGGGTTATAGCGGTTCATTCACGTCGTGATAAGTTTCCCCAGGTGACTGCTGTAATTGGTTGTCGTGGGAAAAGCACTTGAGTGCTCCTTGCTCTGAATCCCGCTATAAAAATCTTATCGGTATAAATATTTCGTATAAGTAAATTCGGGTTAAATGATTTAAATAATAAAAATTCAGAGAAGGAAGCTTCTAAACTTGAAAGTCAGTTACGTGCATGCAGTAAACGATTCTTATCGGCATCAAAACTTCGTATCCTTTGATTTATTTAAATAATAAGAAATTGCAGTTTCTAAACGTGTCTGCTACTTATAGCAAACTTGTTCTAAACCAGACTGCTACTACGCGTGGCAGACGAATTTTCTAACATCAAAAGAATCCATTCATATAAAATAAAACATCATATATATATTATCATTCACAAAGCAAGAGGAAACTCGTTTCCCAGAACATAAAAATTAAACTAATAATCAATTTCTCTCACTAACTTCAAAAATACTGTTTAGGCGTATAACAATATTTCATGCAAACTTCCATGAACGACAAGGATAGAGAGAGAGAAGAAAAAAATTGTCTTCAAAGATTTACAATGTAGAGTAATAATTATACTTTCATAATTAATAATTTCACAATAATATGAAAGGATCTAAAGTACAGCGTAAATATTAACTACAGCCTTAATGCTAATATAAACATTCACTAAACAGAAAATGACACTAATTACTTATGCAATGTGAAGATTAATTTTTATGAAGTCAGCAAACACTTCGTTTCAACATCGCCTCCGGGAATACATTAAAAAAAAACACAAATCATCAATAAGTTAAAAAAAAAAAATACACCTACTTTTGGCACCATTTCAATCTATACGTCAGTAGCATCGGTTGCACTGATATCAAAAAATTTCTTACAAATATATATTTAAATATATTCAAAATATCAAATTAACCTTTTGAAAACCGTAATTGCAAACGATCAACTTTAGTTCTACCTTCGTTTGGTTTGGTTTCACAGAAGCAGGAATAAAGTGGGATTATGGGAAATAAACAAGAACAATGCTGCCTTCTGACGTCCATAATTGAATGCTGTTAATTTAAATGTTTCTAAAAATAATAGTTGTTTTCTGTAGGGCAATTTAATCGTTCGGTAGCTATTTTAAGGCTTGCGTTTGTATAAAGAAGAAATGTAAGGTCAACATCCTTTTGATATATTTGTAGCGAATAGTCTGAGCACTTTTAGGATCTCGCGACTACTAAAAACAACACATTTTCTAAATTCGTGCACTAGGTATAAACCTTTTTTAAAAAAGGAGCAACATTTATCGTTTTTATCTGTAGTTTGTTGATTTTCTCATCACCTATCAGTGTTTCTGAATTAAAATAGAAATTATACCATAATCCATTTAAACTGATATTTTAAAATTTAAACTTAATTCATATTTAATATATTGAAATTAATGTGCATAAAACTATTATTACTTGAAGTCTCTTATTTCAATTAGTTATTGATTGCAATTTATAATTTTGTTCATAAAACCTTATGTTCTCTGTAATTAATATTGAGTGTCTGTTAATAAAATCACAATGATTTTAAATATATATATATTTTTTAAAAATTCTTACCTTTTTTTGTTTGTTTGTTCGTCTTCTTCTCGGGCCAATGGAGTTAGTTATACCACATCCTCGGTTCCTTTTTCCGCTGCCCGCATCAGCTCATCTTTCATTAGGGATTGTACAGTTTCAAGTGATGAACACCGAACCTCCAAGAAGAAAACTGCTCTTCTGGTCCAAATTGCAGAGTTTATTTTGCGGATAATCGTAGCGTAAGGATGCAATGTCACAAAAATCCTAGATTTTTATCTTTACATGCTGACTCATTATTATAGTCGCCAAACTTTATCGGTCAGTCGACGCTGGATATGGTGGTCGTATAGCGCGCGGCGGCCACATGGTCGGTAGAGTAAATGGTAACGGAGTTGGCGTCTAGAACAATGTGCCTCTCCTCCGTCTTCCGGCGTCATCCTCCGTTTGTGGCTGCCTATCGATTGGCGAGCAAAGGTTGAGCGGGAGTTCGCACTTCAGCATTCACCAAACGTGGCGCTGCAGTTACTGTAATGGAAGACGAGGAGAGGGGTCGTCACGGGCTTTGCTTGTGATGCTGGCAGTTCCGAGCAGACGGCGGAAAGCGCTTCCTGTTCCCACAGGAAAAAGTCTTCCACGAAGATAGAATGGGAGGAGAAATCAATTTTTGTTACGAAATGGTGAAAAGAAAAATAAATAACATAAAAATAACTAGAATTCCTTTCAGGTAGAACTTTTGTGATCCTTGTGTATACATCAGCAGACAATATGCACTGAAAACGAGCCGTTATAAATACATCAATTAATAATTTTCTAAAGAATTGATGCACTTAAAGAAAGAGAATCATTCATGTTTATCGATTTCCTTTTTAGAAACGAAGCGATCTTGATTTGCTGTACAGTAACATTACTTAATAGCTTCGCCAGCATACTTTTGACAGTTGTAATATTTACTGATAGCACATTCTGATATTCCTTGGGAATATATAAAGATGGAATTAAAAACAGTCTGAATAGAAAATAATTCGCGTATAATAAATATCCATTATTTGACATCCTTTCAATAGTGATGGAAAGCTTTGAAAATAAACACCTTCGACATGAATTGGCTTGATATTGCTTCTCAAAAGATATAAACGCTATTTATGAGCTCGTGTATTTGCCTTTTATTAGTGCTTTTAATTAGGTTATACTGGCGTACCTGATGTTTCAAACTTACGGTCTGCAGGGAGAGCTTGTCTTTTAAGCAATTCATTACCAAGGCAACTCATTTTGATGATTTGCATTTTCATCAGCCCTCGATCTCATGAAATTTTTTTTACGTTTCAGACGAAAGCATTTTTATCGCAACTCCAAAGAATCCAAGGACTCATCGTGGGAAGGCACACAACCAACAATGTAATCTCCTCTAAAAAAGACTGTGTCTGCAATCCACCGTCCACCAATAATATTTTTTCTCTCTTAATTACGTGCGGTCTCTGGCCGATTTGCATGTGTGCTGGAGGAAAAAACTGCTACCTATGTATGAGATCGGCTAACTCGCTCCAAGTTGGGGAAAAAAACAAAAAAGATTTCGCTCGTTGTGACGAGAGCCAAACTTGCGACTCTTCATTTGAACATTGTTAACTCTATTTAATTAGCCACTGCGAAACTTGCTAATTAAGAATAAGTTAAGATTCAAGCCATTACTTTCTTGCTGTCTTTTCTGGACTTCATGTGGTAAGTGTTTCAAGCACTGCCAACTAGAATTTAACACTAACGTGTTCACTGATGTGCTATTTTAGTCACATATTTTAATTAGTTGCCATATTATTATTTCCCTTTAATCAAAGCAAAGATTTTTGAAAAAAAGTGCAAATTACCATAATTAGTTAACTTATATGCTTAGCTAATTACATGTGTTAATCATCGTAGTACAATACCGAATTGAGCCGGTATCAGGCCAAAAAAAAAAAGTTTTAATACAAACAACCGTGACAATTTTTTTTCGTGCATGTATGTACTCGCGTGGGCAACAAGTTAAGTGGGGGGTGGGGAACGAAAATGCCTATTTTTAAACATATTTTACGAAACATACTTTAGTGGTGTGCTGTAGCTAAATCGCTGAGAAAATTATTATACAGTGTTATCTTAGTTCTGGGAAATATACTTTTCGGAATGGAAATGCATTGCTTAAACGTTTTAATAATAATAAAAAAAAAAAATTGAATATAAGCTGGATTCAGTTATCTTAGGATTCCAAATGGATTTTTGTAATCATCCAATAGAAATAATAGTTATACATCGAAATTTTAACGCTGAAGCCCTGGCATTTCATGACGGGTGAGGGGACTAAAAAAGTCGTCCACAAGGACGATTTTTTTGGTTCTCTCTCTTCCCCTCCTTCCCTTCATATGTCACACGTAAAATCTGGAATCTGCTGCGCGAATCAGACAGTAAGATTGCTTTTTTCTGGTAAATGAGGACTTTTTCCGAATTGAATCTACAGATACAGCCCAAAGGGAATCGAATTTATGACTGGGTGTATCATATTTCTGTTTTACATTGAGCTCACTCTCCTCATAAATTTCATCAAGAAGAAAGTACTCAACTTTCGACTCAGAATTTCTAGAATACGAGTATGTCGAATCGAAGTATAAAGGTGTGATTTTATGTCCCCGAAGCGCAGCTGAAAAACAGCTTGAGCCATTTTTTTTTTTTTTTTTTTTGTACCTCGACATCACTGGCTTCAGTATTTCAACACAATCACAACTGTATTTTATTTACTGAGTTGCACCTCTGAACTGTAGAAGGGTAATCAATCTATGTGCAAATAGGGTAGGAGGTCTTTGTATTATGTATGAAGTTTTGTGATAAAGGAGAAAGGATCTGAAAAAAGAGCATCACGCAATTTGTGTACGAAACCCATCTAAAGTGCATGTGAATAAATGAGGAGAGAGATAAAGTGTTATGCACTGCTATGACCCACAAGATTAATTTTGCTTTAGGATTTATCTTTCAATTGACAAGAAAGGGAAAGCTGGTGTGAAAATCATGCACTATTAATTACTTCTTTAATATGCATTTGTGATAGATATTACAACTGGTCTAAACTCCATAAATTACGAATTTAAGGATAATAGTTTCCCAAAACTTGCGAATCACAACGAATTTGAAGAGATTCATTCTAGACGAGTTAAAACGAGAATCGAATCAACATTCCTATTTTATGTTGTGGGAACATGGGCCATTACTGATATTTCCGAGTTCTCGTGCAACTCATATATATTCACTTGCTTTATTTTACATCTAATAAAGGTCGACACCAGTGGCATAACTACACCAAGGATTCAGATGAATCTTGAATTCTCCCAGAGAACCAAAATTCCTAAAGAAAGCTTAAGTGGAGCAGTAAATGATAGTTACGACACTGCGCGAAGGAATGAGACCATTCAATACTTCTTGCAATATTAGATCTAAAGCCTATTGAATAAATTAATGAATTTCTCGTCCGGACCTGCGGCTATGACGCTGTAGCTTTAATACTAATGTGCTCAATATTATAATTAACTGTATTGTTTTGTGATTTAATTAGTAGTGAGTGTTTAAACACGGGCAGTTAAGTGTTGTAATTTTAAGGTATACTATTATGGTTTCCATAATATTATGCTTGTTTCAGGCCTATCTGTTCGGCAAATTGTTGATAAATTGGGCCATCCCAGCTTAACAAACAGTGATGATATCATAATGAGATGGAAGCTATCCGCAGTGAACGACCCACCACACTCACCGAATGCGAATGTAGGGTGCTACGACGGATATTTAAAAACCGCCATTCATCGGCCAACACGCTGAATGCAGAGTTCCAGGAATCGACTCGAACACGAAGCTGCACAAAAAGATTCAGAACAGAGGCTCACAACATGTTCGTGGTGCCACGAACATTGAACTCCGAGAGGTATCTGGACAACGCAGTGCTTCCTACTTTGTGGCGTTTCTACGGAACTAACCATTGTCTCTTTCAGCAAGACAATGCACTTTGTCATAAGGCTGCTGTTGTAACTGCGTGATCTATGGACATGAACGTGACCACACTTGACTGGCCTTCACAGAGCCTTGATCTCAACCCTTTCGAACATCTGTGAGATGAATTGGAGCGTCGGGTGAGGTCAAGAGATGTCCGCTCATTACATGCTTACAGTAAGACTGGCCCCAAATTCCCGTTGATCACTATTGTGTACTACTTTTGGAAAGAAACATTCCCCTTATGATTGCTGCACTCATCGCAACAAAAGAGGCTCTGCATCTTATTAAGGTGGGCGTCATGGCTGTTTGTTCCTCACACTATGGTGTCCGTTGACTTCTTTTCAAGTGGTGTATATTATTAATAGAGAACTTCAGGTACCCATCAAGAAGAGAGGCCACATTATTGCCTCCGTAGCGCAATTGAAAGAACAGACCTGCGTTCGATACTTGTGACGAGAGGAATCTTTAATAATAATATTATTATTACTCACTCCAGCTATTATACTTTTTTTTTTAATTCATTCACACTGCCTCACCACCTACAAAAATAAGGCTTTCTAATCACACATCGCTGTGAGAGAAAAAGTTAGTTCACATCCCTTTCTTGATTGTATTTATTCTCAACTTCCATCGATGTCCCATCCTCCATAAAAAAATCTCTCTGCTGGTATAACCCTTTCTGAAGTTTGTGATCAACCTCTTGTTTCCTAGTGCCTATAATCTACACATTCTCTATCTGTTGCTCATCACCTACATTCCACCGTCCCAATATCATCTTTAGCGCTTTATTTTGCACCTTGTCCACTGTATATCTGCATCATTTCGGAAACCAGGAAATAAGATCTGGTTTCTGTATGGAACATCCTTATACAGCCTTTTCTGTATGGAACATCCTTATACTGAGCCACTTATATAGCAAATTCGTTAATTCAAATCTTTATTATTATTCTTATTATTATTATTATTTTTTGTTTCCTCCTTATCACTGTAATGAAAGACAGCAACACGTTTATTTTCTCACCTTTAACTGGTTTTTCATTGGGCTATTTTTAATGTGGTGTTTTTGTCTTTCGATTTCTTCGGTTAGTATTGCTTTGGTGAAAAAGCATTTATAAAAATTTCTACTTTATAAATGTTTCTGTTTTATACACGCACATATGAAGAATTTTAGTTAAGAAAAATCTCGCGACATCATGTTTGGGACCCACCGGATTTAATTTTTGTATTATTTTTCAAAACATGGGGTCAAGTTTAGATGGATTTTATCGGTTTAAAACCTATAAAAGTAAAAGCAATTTCTGGGGTTTAATAACTAACTTTTCAACATCGGTATTATTATTATCGCCAGCCGACTGTTGCAAATAGTGTTTGATCAGTACATTAAAATCGTCGCAACGAACGTTATTACAAAGTACCGTGGTTGATCAAGCAACCGGTGAATATTGTGTATTATAATCTTCTAAAGTTAAATAGAATGGTTAGCAACAATTTAAAAGCACCTACTTGGCTTGCATTGCTTTCATTAGTGACGTTGTTCACACTCTAATTTTAAAAGAGAATTTACATTATCAATAATTAAAACAATACTGTAATTAATCAAATTGCAGCTAACCTCCTGTGTCCTCAGGGGGTTAGCTGCAATTTGTACGGAAGTTGTTCGTAAATCATTCAACGAATAAATGGTCCAAATCGATCAACGATGAAGTGTCTTTTGCACCCCCCCCCCCCCAATACAGACTAGCTCCCTCCATTTTGATGAAGCGCGCGCTGCATTTTCAGGGCATCGCGAGATTTATCCTTTACTCCGAACTGAGTTCGAATTCCGCTAGCATGCAGGAACCTTTTAAGGGCTTTGTAGTTGACTTGGCGGATCTCATCTGGAGATGAAATTTTTTTTTTTTTTTTTTTTGTGGAAGCTTCTGTATTTCATTTCACGAGACAGACTGGCCGAAGAAAATGCAGTTAATGTACTGGCCTTCAACCGTAATTTCAATCCTCGTGTTTTTTTTTTTTTTATTTATTGTACCGAAATTCTCCAGACACCTTAACATAACGTATGAAACGACCATATTTCCATTTCGTTCCGAAACTGTTGAATAATAACTTGTAGAGGCATGTACGTAGAAAATGCCTCAACAAGTTATTATTTTACGGTATCTCCATGCAGTCCTGAGACTCATCGCATTATTCATTACAAGTCTTATTACTTTCGGAGTGCTCCAGTTCTTTCACTGATTGAATTTATTGCACAAAATTTAGCAGGTGTTTAATAACTGTGTATTATAAGACAATAATACACTGGTACTTTTGCATATTTCTGTCGAATACAAGTTAGAGATTTTTGATTTACAACTGGAACCGAAGTTACATCAGTTGGAATATAGAACCTAGTTGCTAAATGGCAGGTTTTGGCGATTCTCGGTAGTATTTGGCTGAAGATTTAGAGTGACTCTTGATTGGTAAGAAATTAAATTCTTTGCTTGTTTTCTTCGTAGTTTATACAATTTGCAGGTGCCGTTCTTCCCTGTTACCAGCCGGTTCGAGAGTATCTGATGCCATATACATTGTCTCTCTGTATATATTTTGTCATACTCACACAAGCACACGTACACATGCGGATATTTATAAAAAATAATATCATGATTAACATTAAAAAAATTATCAATCAAAACCAATACACACACATATATATGATTACTCCTAATATCCGTATAGCAAGAAAATTATTATATTTTAAATACAAAAATTATGAAAAATTAAATTAGCGACTATTTGTTCCCGTTTAGCCCCATCTAACTTTTGGAGACTGAGTGGGCAGTTCAATCTCCACTGGTAGCCAATCAGAGATAGCTGGCCCAAGGCTATCACTAATTAATCGGTACGTAGTGAAGAAGGCGGCTAGCAAGTGCTGATTTTTTTTTTTTTAATTAAGTGCCTCTAGGCGATTGCTTAGGTTCGCCTAATGATAAAACCGGCCCTGCCTATTACCCGTGACTTTTTGTTCCTTGATATTCTGTTCTGGAGCAGTGCTTCATAGTGAAATCGCGAGGAAGACGTTATTTGATCGAAAAGATCTTGATTCGAATCGTGTCTAGGGAAGAAATCTTTATAAGGGTTTTTCATTTTCAACTGATGGTCAGTTAGGGGTTTCCTCTCTGGAAACTTGGATCTTTTTCGCCTAGGAAAAAAAAAAATGGCCGGAGAACACCGTAATTATAAGACAATAATACACTGGTCCCGTAGCTTTAGTTGTATCATCCATCATCTGACCAACCAACTACTACGTTGGTTTATTTGGATCTCTCTCTCTCACACACACACACACACACCGACGTGTTTCGTTTATTGAGAGAGTGACAGAGACAGATATGACTATGTTTTTCTGAAAACATAGCTTTTGTTTTTAGTAAAGCTGCATGGTAAGATTCACACCACTATTTCTAAATAGAAATAGTGGTATGGAATAATAAATAAGGGGGGAAAGACAAATTTTAGCCAAGCGCTTGGATAGCATAAATTTAAATTGACTTCAATAGTAGCAATATGTTATTCTTAACCGATAGTTTTAAAGGAGATCATAGTACTGTATTGGTCCAGTGCATATATAGCACTTGGTCGCGCATGCGCAGTTAACTGTCTCTCTCTCTCTCTCTGTGTATATATATATATATATATATATAATAAATTTTTTAACTTGGGGATATTGTATATTAGGATAACCAAGTAATTTTATAAAGTTGGTTATTTTAACTCCTAATCCCAAGTATGCAAACAATTAAGTTTGCGCCTGAAACAAAGTTCAAGTCTAAAGATGGCACAACACCAAGTCAACTCATTGTAAAGGTGGGTAAAGCTCTGATCACTATTCTTAGTCCCATAATGGAAAGCACATCTCAATAGAAGATGTATACTGCAATGCATTATGGGTGGGGTCACTACCCACACCGGTTTCAACCTTTTTTGAGGTCTCCTCAGTGAGTAGCTAGACCCTAAATACCAAGGTTTTAGTTATACGGAGCCTTATCACCTTTACCTATAGAAGTTGCAACAAGGTATTTTTATTTTTAATAAAAATCTCTGGAGGAGATATAGATGTAATAAATTTTTTAACTTGGGGATATTGTATATTAGGATAACCAAGTAATTTTATAAACTTGGTTATTTTAACTCCTAATCCCAAGTATGCAAACAATTAAGTTTGCGCCTGAAACAGAGTTCAAGTCTAAAGATGGTACAACACCTTGTTTGCAACTTCTATGGGTAAAGGTGATAAGGCTCCGTATAACTAAAACCTTGGTATTTATGGTCTAGCTACTCACTGAGGATACCTCAAAAAAGGTTGAAACCGGTCTGGGTAGTGACCTCACCCATAATGCATTGCAGTATACATCTTCTATTGAGATGTGCTTTACATTATGGAAAAATACTAAGCATAGTGATCAGAGCTTTACCCACCTTTACAATAAGTTGACCTGGTGTTGTACTATCTTTAGACTTGAACTTTGTTTCAGGGGCAAACTTAATTGTTTGCATACTTGGGATTAGGAGTTAAAATAACCAAGTTTATAAAATTACTTGGTTATCCTAATATATATATATATATTTAGTTCAGAAAGCCTGGACAGAGGGACGAATTCCCGATGATTGGAGTAGAGCTCTCATAGTACCCATATATAAAAAGGGAAATAAAACTGAATGTGAGAATTACAGAGGTATTTCCCTACTGAGTGTTCCTGGCAAGATCTATGCAAGTACACTTGAGAAACGGTTGGGAAGAAAAGCTTGGTGAAGAACAAGCTGGATTCAGGCCAAATAGAGGCTGTCAGGATCAGATCTTCACTTTACAACAAATAGTCGAGAAAGCATGGGAATATAACAAAGATCTGTATTTAAGTTTTGTCGATTTGGAAAAGGCATATGACAAGGTGTCAAGAGAGAAGCTATTCAATACGCTGCAGTTATATGGTGTCAATGGGGCATTATATCAAGCAATACTTAGTCTTTATTTGAGTTGTGAGTCAGCAGTTAGAATTGAAGGAAGTACAGGAAGATGGTTTAATGTTAAATCTGGTGTGAGACAAGGATGTACATTATCCCCTCTGTTATTCATTATCTATATGGATCACATTATGAAGGAATGTGGTATTAAACCTGATATCAAAATTGGAGATGTTAATGTCAGCTCTTTGCTTTATGCGGATGATGTTATACTTCTAAATAAATCCGCTACAAGTCTGCAAGATTCTCTGACTAAATTGAATAGCTCTTGTAATAGATATGGTATGAAGGTCAGCGATAAAAAGACAAAGACAATGAAAATAGGCAGAATCATTGAAAATGTCAACTGTGTTGTGAATGGAGAACCTGTGGAACAAGTAAAACATTTCAGCTACTTAGGCACAATTTTTACTGAAGATGGTAAACTAAATATAGAAATAGACAACAGAATCAGCAAAGCTGGTATCGTGGGAAGTCAATTGAATAAATTCATATGGAATAAGAAAGAAATTAGTCGGAACACTAAATTAGCTGTATACAAGACAGTGTTCAAACCAATTTTAACTTATGGATCTGAGAGCTGGGTCAGAAGTAAAACACTTGACCAAAGACTAGAGACCGCAGATATGAGAGTCCTGAGAAAGATTAGAGGCGTGAACAGATGGCATCATTGGCAATATCATATTAAAAATGAGGATATTAGGAAAGAACTTGACATTGTCAGCATCCAGGAATGCGTTAGCAGAGCTAATCTTAGATGGTATGGTCACTTAAATAGAATGGGAGAGGAAAGATTAGCAAAAGAAGTGTTCTCTGCCAGGTTGGCAGGAAAACGACCCAGAGGAAGACCAAGATATAGGTGGATTGATACGGTACAAAGTGCCTTAGACGATAGAAATATAAGATCTGATAATGTTGGAGTCTTGACAAGTAACAGACTGATTTGGAGGAAAATTGTAGATGGGAAGTTAGTAATGATGTAATTTTTTCATGTAGAACTGTCATATCCTGTACACCCCTTGAGGGTACATGGCAGGAATTTGATGATGATGATATATATATATATATATATATATATATATGATCAGTCCCATCCAGTAATGATCTTAAACTTTAATACACAATTACTGTGAGTAGTCTAAGAGTTAGATAATCATTACCTTTTGAAGCCACTTGATGAACATCGTTATGTGTGGTTAATGCATTTCATGTTAATGTGTAATCCTTTGGGACAAGATAATGAAATTATTAAATCTTTTTTTGACAGATTGTAGAGCAGTATCTAAAATTACAAAAAAGAAATTTATCCTAAAATTATCTTTGTTATCACCTATGTGTGATTCATCAGGCGTTTCGTAATCAAAAAATACTTTTCTTCGACGTACTCGACTTTCTTTAAAGTTAATTTCTATTTCTAATAGATTTGACAATTCTTTAGCAATCTCAATACTGCTATCAAATCCTGATATTCTCTGCTCTTCAAAGTTTTGGGCCATGTTGCTGGATCATCAATAGTAAATAGTTCACCTTCCTCTGGTGTCTCAGTTTTAGGATCTTCAATACTTATTGTTTGACCAAAGGCGTCATGTTCTCCATTTCCTTTGAGTATTTCAGAACTCTCATTATTAATTAATGTTGAAGCCGAAGAACTGTTTGTAGTTATTTCAGAACTCCCGTTATCAACTGATATATCTGAACAAATATATGAGTTCAACTTCATAAATTTAAACAGTGAATTTCTTTGACGTTCTTCAGCCGCTTCTTTTCCTTGGTTTCGCTTTCGTTTTTCATGCCCACTTGGGTATTTTCTTCCATAATAATCTCTCTCACGACTAGTCATACTCTAGAATTAAATATGATAGATTTAATTATAAAATAAATTAAGAAATTAAAACAAAATTACTTGCCTGATAAATAAAATATATCTAAAATTGATCATATTAGAAAATAAATAAATCTAATATAGATTGAAAACTGCTATTGAAGAAAAATTCTGATGTCTGATAACCTAAAACCAGTTCACAAAATATATTATTATTATTATTATTATTTTAACGGTGTCTCCATGGAGTCAAAAGACTCATCGCGGGAGACCCGACAGTGACACACTAACCATTATTTACGCAATACCTGTCATACCTCTCCTTAAATTCATTCATAGTTGAAGCATTCACAACCACCTCTGGCAAAGCATTCCACCCATTCACAACCCTCCAAGTAAAAAATCTAGTCCTAACACCCTTGTTAACCACACTCTTACACATTCTCTAGGATGGCCCTGCACTCACATCCTGCACTGGTCTTAAAAATATCACCAGTATCAATCGTGTAAAATCCATTTAACAATTAAAAAACCTCTATCATATCTCCTCTCCTACGTCTATCAGCTAGTTTTTGGATCCCACAGATCATCAATCTATCCTCATAGGGAACATCCCACAGACCTGCAACAATCTTTATAACCCGCCTCTGAATCCTCTCCACCACTTCCGCATCACCAAGAAATCCTGGCGTCCAGATATGTGCACAATAGTCCAAATGCGGCCTTATTAATGCCTTATAGAGTGGAACAATAACTTCCCTATCCCTGCTTGTTAGTGTGTTCCTCAACAACCATGTAATTTGATGTGATGTTTTGGCAATCTTTGCAATATGCCCTTTAAACTCAAGTTCTCTGTCCACAATAACTCCCAAGTCTCTTGTCTCATCAACTTCCTGCAGTTCAGTTCCGTTAATATAGTAAACAGCATGCGATGTCATCCTCCCGAAGTGCACCACCTTACACCTAGTCACGTTGAACTGACAGCCATTTACCTCAGTCCATACCGTCAGCCTATTTAAGTCATCCTGTAAAATATTTACATCATTTGAATTGATTATCGCTCTTCCCAATTTTGCATCATCAGCAAACAAGTGGATATTCCCATTCAAGGTATTTCCAATATCATTGATGTAAAAATTAAACAATAGAGGACCAAGCACCGAGCCCTGAGGTACACCACTAGTGACTTGCCTTTTCCTGGACTCAGCTCCTCCGTAAACCACTCTTTGATATCTGTCCATCAGCGATCCTTTAATCCAAATCTTCGGATCCATACCCATTTGCTCTAATTTATGTAACAGAGTTCCATGTGGAATCCTGTCAAAAGCCTTTGCAAAGTCAAGCAGTATCACTGAGTAAGGATTTCCTTTATCCAACTCCACTGTTACTTTATTATAGAAAGTAAGCAAGTTACTTAGGCAAGACCTACCCTTCACAAAACCCAGTCCTGGATTCTAATTTTAACCAATTCCTCCAAAATCTTAACCATCACTCCAGATATATTGATTGGTCTATAATTTGCAACCTCAGTCTTTGAGCCTCCCTTGTGTAATGGAACTATTTTCTCCTCTTTCCACTCTATTGGCACTTTACCAGAACTGAGGCTTAAATTAAACATCCTGGTTAGAGGAGTTGCTAATTCTCTTGCACATTCTCGTAACACATGGGCCGATATGCCATCTAACCCAATGGCAGTGTTAGCATTAAGGTTCTTTAATATATTAAGCACCTCAATTTCGTCTATCTCTATACTCTAATCGGTCAATGGCACATTTGGCACTGCACCATCACTACGAAGATGGTACTTTTGCGAAATGATCACTAAGCAACTCAACTATTTGATTAGCTTCAGTAATTTCCCTACCATCAACACTTTTTAAAGTAATCTTTCCATGGATATTCTTCCTTTTACTAGCCACATAGCGAAAGAACTCTTTAGGGTTTCTTTTGGATTCATCAGCTAGCTTCCTCTCATAATTAGCTTCGGCTTTCCTTACCATACAGGTTACTCTCTTTGCCTGTACCTTTATATTGTTCATTGGAACGCTCATCCTTTTTCTTTATACGTCCTCCATATTTTTTAAGATGTTTTGCAAGTAATGTCACATTAAAAAAAATTGCCATGACAGTACGTGTATATACTTGTTCATAAAATCATAAACTAAAAAAAAAAAAAAAACTCCTTAAAATTATTAAAAACACCTGTTTTAAAATGCATTTTTCCCTATTTAACCCTATGTTGTACGATATTGTTATATTATATATCTTAGAGTAGTTTCAAATACTACTGCTCTAGCGCTACGATCTTATTTCGCTTACTATAACAAAAATAGTTGGTTGTAAAATTATTATTATTATTCGTGACACCTCCAAGGAGTCCGAAGACTCATCGCGGGAGGACACCTACAACTGTCTCAACTACTACACCGAACCTCTGCTACGAATCATCTCCATCAACGCCATCTACCTCCCACCTCCACCTATATAATAATATTTTTATATAATAATTACAATATTAATTTATATAATAATTAAAAAAGTATTCATTTTCTTTTTTCAATTTTTTGCACTTTGCGGGGCCCTGTGCCACCGCACAGTTCGCACACCCATGAATACGGCCTTCGGAACGAACTTCACAATTATTATGAGGTTGAAATTGAAATTTCTCTTAGGAGTTGATCGCGAAATGAGAAATTTTACTTTTATTTATTTATTTATAGTATTTCATATTTTGTATTTATAATTTAGTATGTAAATACTTTCAGTTTTATCATATAGAAATTAATATAATTACTAGTGTTTCCAGGCTAGAGCTGCTACATCTTTTTTTTTTTTAATTTTAACAATAAATGTAATATATATATATATATATATATATATATATATTATTTTTTTTTCTTTCTTTCTTTTTTTAAGTCTTAGGGAGAGACGATCCTCCATGCACCGAATTCCTCGCTGTACTAGTGAATAGCATTCTCACAGTATCAGGTTGTAATCCACTATCTCAACCAAAAAACACTATTTAATGTTACATATTTTTCTTGAATTTAAGGACGTTAAACAAGTGCTTACTTGCTTAGGGCAGGCATATACCCTAACAACGGTTCTGCATAGTATATATAAATTGTGTAATCGTTTATTCTATTAACTACAATACAGTGGCGCACCCATGGGGGGGAGGGTTTCCCCCCAAAGAAAAAGAAAAAAACCTAGAAAATTTTCGAAAAAAAATCTTTTCCTAATTAAAATTCTTTTTTTTTTTTTTTAATTTATGTTGTGCCGTGTCTTTTATTTCTATCCTACTTATGAATTAGCGATCATTGCTGATGCGTAGTGTGTATTCTTAAATCGTCTCTTTACCCCCCCCCCCCCCCCCCCAAGATTAAATCCTGAGTGCGCTACTGCTACAATAATACCATTTGAATTAGATCTATATTCTTACTTGTTCCTAGTTTGGTGCATATGCCTATTACGTTTGATTATTCTTGTATTGAACACGTGAAGTCCATGGACTATAAGAATGGATTTTCATACAGCGTTCATAATAATATTGTATCCTACACATTTTCTATATGCTTTGTCAGAATTTCTGATGTAAGCGCTTCCCTTTCCCTTCCAGGACGCAAACATGCCCACTTATTTAAAACGTTTGTTATTGATCTTTTGTTTCTGATACAGTTTTCGGAAGTCTGTATCCTGTAACTATGTATTTTTGAGCTCCAGAAAAAATGGTAATTATGCGCTCTGTTCGGTTGCGAGGAGAATTTATTTTTTGAATTTTATTCAGAGATTGCTTTTTCAAGAACAATACACTACTAATTAATATTAATAGGTAAAATAATAATAATGCGTTTGATTTGTTATATTTTTGTAATTTATTACAAAATCTGTGGCCAACGTAGGGTGTTCGCTCGATTCTTCACAGTTATGGTGCTGATTTCAATATACATACAGTACATAGTATGAAGTTTGCTCATTTTTTTACCCCTTTCTTTTCCCTCCCTTCCTCGTGAACTAACGAGGGATGAGTGAAAGCGGCGCATCGCCGGAACCCGAGAAAGCACGCACATCAACATATGAAAGCGCCGGAAGTAGATTTGCTACTTGTGGGTTGCTGTGCTCTCTCTCTCTTCAGTTGCTTCCTTTGCTTTGGAAGTGAATACATTCGGAATCCATACTTCAAAAAAATGTGGTTGTATGTTATAATACGTTAGGCAATATTTTAAAGCTACAACCTGAAATATTTTAATGCGTTTAAGTGATCTGCTGCACAAATCTGGATTTTATAAATTAATCGTATAAGGCCGAACGTTGGATGAATGTTGTTGGATGTTTTATATAGCATTTTTACATGAAAATGCAAGATTAAACATTGCGGCGACCTTTATGAACTTCATGGTCTTATGCATATTTTCAAATGTAAATATTTATAATTAATTGTAAGACATGGAAAATGTGCCTTACTGTAGCTTTTGCAATACTTTTTTTTTTTTAAAGATTCATTCACCCCCCCCCCCAAAGTAACCAAAATTTTCTTTTGTGTGTGTTTTAATTAAGTCCGGATTATAAAACCTGGCTTTAATAACTACTGTGCTGATGCTTTAATAGCTTCACATGTATGACTTTTTTGTACTGTATTTTCATACAGTACTAGGGAAGAATATTCATATATTATAAAACCTATAATCAGTAATATAGATAGTGTATTTATGGAATCATCCAGTTGTCTTTAGCTTTTTTTTTTTTTCAAAGCCAGTGAAATAATGTAATTATCACAGGATTGCCATGCAGTCAGGGATACTCATTGCAGGAAGATACACATGCATAACTTTTCTTTGAATTTTCTTATCTCCTTTATTGTACCTTCAGCTTCTATGTAGACTGCCATTTATCATACTACCCTCAGCTTCTTAAAAAGCCTAAATGGTAGATTAAGACAGTGAGAATGACATCTCTTCCAGAAGTGAAACATTTTGTTCTGTGCAGGAGATAAGCTGCTGCAGACTGTACTTTATTTATTTTTTTTAAATGTCAGTCCCACTGATGAAAGGCTGATAACATGTGCAACATTATTACTCTGAGTAGGTTAATGGTTAGATAAGGAACCAAGCTGTAGAGGCCTAATATGGAAACTTTTCAAGCCACTTTAGGCCTCCAGTAAGTGGAATGATGATCTCATACTAGGTGACAAAAACTGTCCACCAGATTTTGACAAACACCTATGTAGCAGTTGGATTAAAATCCAGAGCCTTGGTTTTTGAGAGTTGAAATGTTGTCCTCACTTACAATTTGAGAAAATAAAATATGACAATTTGCTGAAATTTAAATGATATTTATCTGGCATTCTCAAGACAATGGCATCTGTTCCAGAAGTGAATCATTTTGTTCTGTGCAGGAGATAAGCTGCTGCCGACTGTGCTTTATTTGTGATATTGTATTAAAAGTGCATTTAAATTAAATGACAGTTACTCATAATACCAGTGTAGGATGAGCTTTGTTTTCTCTTGAATCCATGAATAGTTTCCCTTCTGTTCCTTACTGCTAGTGGGTATAGAGGTTTGCTATTTTGTCCACAGATTTAAGTTATTACCGAATAACAGTGCATTCTTAGTTGGACAGCTTAAAATGTTATATTTACATATATAAAATCGCACTAGGTATAATTTTTTTGAGCAACATGAAGGAAATATAAGATTTATAAGTTGAAATATGTTTAAAACCTTTGTTTCAGTGCATATGTGTGACCTTAATATGAACCATTCAGCAAAAATTCTGTTTAGCATTCTTCAGACATCAGTGTTATGTCTATGAAACCTAAGAAAAGTGTACCCCCCCTTGCAAAAAAGTATAGAATAAAATTAATATATTGAAGTATATATAATCTCTTTGCATGTGTCATTCCTTCCAGTGTATCCTTTATAATAATATTATTTGTTGAAAACATTTTTCTTCCTTGTTCTCCATGATTCCCTCCCACAATGAGTCTCTGGTCTCCTTGAAGGTGTCATGTAATAATAATAATAATGTACTGCATGGTGAAAGGCTAAATTTTTGTAAAATGTAGATTTTACAAAAATGTAATTTTTTTTTTAAAAAATGGAAGATTTTTTTTCAAAAAAATGTTTTTTTCCATTCAGTGTTATAAATTCATGCAGTACAGTATGCAAATACTATACTGCACGGTTAGTTATCTGGATGGATAACTAATAAAATGGCATTATGGTTAGTTATCTGGATATGAGCTTCAAAATCTAAAAAAAAAATCTGATCTGTATGATCCTTTGGATTACATGAAGATATCTGGATATTTCATAGGACTTTAGTCTTTATTTATTCTCTCATTTCTTCCACTTATTGTTTCTTGTCTGTTTTTGTGTGTTATTAAAATTTTAACATTGTATTTCTGATGATGTTTCTGTGACTGAGACAAAATATTGAAATCTATTAAACCTGTTATTTAATTATTTCTCTTTGTGCTGTAAAATATTCCATTAAAGTATAACATGAATGTTAGCTAGCACCTAAGCTTAAATATTCATTTACTCCTTTCACAGAAGTATTTTAGTAGATATTACTTTTTTTTTTTTTTTTTTTGCTTTTGTGTATGAATCATGTTCATCTTGTTTATGTACTAAATTTAGCATGTTTGGCCTTTGAGAGGGGGGAAGGAACAACTTCTCCCCAAATATTAATATATAAACATATGCTTTATAGTTTCTAAATTGTATTGTTTCAGTTGAAAATGTTGATAAAGTGTATTTTTAAGTATAAATTCCAGAGTAAATGAAGTTTTATTAAGAAAAAAATGAATTAATATTTGGCAACCTTTCTGTTAGTTCAGTTATCATCTTCTCTATCAGTAATCTCTCTTAGCTCTGCTATATATCACATTTTTTTAAAATTTGGAATGTAAGGGCTATGAACTGATTTTGCATTTCCAACCTTCAAAAACTGTAAATGCATTGCAAAAAATGATTAGAATTCATTCTAATCAGATGGATCCTGCATTTTTCATACAAAATTTTTTTCTAACTGCTATTACAAAACTAGAAATCCAGACCAGTATGTGGTATGTATGTATAATCCAGAAATTTAAATTTCTGGATTATATTATGTAAATTAAATCTAACCCACCAACATTGGAATTGCTTACATTTTTCCTCATATCAGTCTTATAATAGAAAAAAAAAAAAAAATCGTTATCCTAACAGAATTAATTAATGCTCAAAAATTCATCCTCACTCACAGCCAAAATCAAATACATTTTCAAATATATACATGTCCTCAAATATACCATCTCTCATCATTGCTTGTGGGGCTTGATGGTTTCTCATGATCAAGTAAGTTTCTTAATTTTTAAACCAATTAATGCTCTGATAGGACAGTTAATCCTATCTGCACAGTATATTATGTTTGTCAGTTGTGTGCCCTTCTTAAAAAAGTGGCCACTACAGTCGAACCTTGATTTCTTTTGTTTAGTGTCTCAGTTCTTTTTGTTTAATGTCAAACCTTCCATTGGCTTACATGTTTGTTTTTCATCACCTAATCTGTTTACCATCATGCATCACTCATGTAATGCTCCCATGAGGTCTGCATGGTGACTGGTTGAGGTAGGCATGGAACACCACTGTCCACTCAGTTGTTCTCCAGGCATTTTGTCATTTGGTTGTGTATAGTACCTTTTGACTTCATTTTTATATTTTTTGGGTGGCAGAGGTAGCATAGTGCAACTTGTGTTTATTTCACCACTGCACATACTGTAGTAAGTTAATTTAATTTTATGTTATTATTAAGAAAGACTCATAAAATTTAACCCTCAAAAATTAAATGGCTCCTAAGAGATCTGTCTTTGAAAGCTGGTTCTTCAGGTAAAACACCAAGAAAGGCCATCAGTTTAGCCACAAAACAAGCAATAATAAAATATCATAATTAAGGACGACTTAGTTTCAAGTTAATTTGTGAAAAATATGGCATGGCTAAGATCACTGTAGGTGCTGGAAAAGATGCAAGTGACAGATTCCTCAACTAGACTTTTTAAAGAGAGAGGAACAGTTGTTGAAATGGAAAGACTGCTGTAAATGTAGATTAGAGAAAAGCAAATGAGAGGTGATTCTGTTTCTCAGGTCTTTATTTGTGAAAAGGCAAGGACTATTTTTAACTTCGAAAGGTTTCAAAAGAGGTTGGGTATTAAAAGTGTTGAGACATGGGAAGGCTGCCAATGTTGGCCAAGAGATAGCAGAGATGAATTTAAAACTTAGTTTTCAGAACTTGTGGAGGGCTATCTTCCACAGCAGGTCTTCAATTTGGATGAAACAGGTATCTTCTGGAAGAAGTTGCCAAGAAGGACATAGTAGTCCAAACTAGCAGGCAACAAGCCATGAAAGACCACTTTACTCTGTTCTGTTCTGTTCTGTTTGTGGGAATGCCTCTGGAGGCCTTAAAATCAAGCATATGCTTGTTTATCATTCAAAAAATCCAAAGATTTTCAGGCAGAAGAACATTACAAAGGCTTATCTTGGGGTTTACTGGAAGAGAGTGACTGTCTCTACTTCACAGATGAAACATTTCCTGGAATATTGGGAGGGAGTTAAGGAGATCGTAGCTTTCTATTCTGACATAGGATAGAGTTAATCATCTGCTCCTTTGAAGAGCCTATTTTTTTTATTTTATTTTATTTTATTTTATTTTTTTATTTTGAACTATTGAATGAGAGCAGAAAACAGAACACTCTACACAGTTTCTTCAAACCTCTGGCAAGAGATTCTCCTTCAACCTCAACAGAAGAAAGCTTTGTCACCACAGAGATTCCTCCTGCAGAAGAAGTGGTGCAGTACATAGAACAACTCCCTGACACTTTTGTGGGAGACGCTTCTTACCAGCACTAATTCTTCTCCTCACCTCACCCCTTTATCACGTCAAGCTTAGAATGTACAAGACCAAGATAAATAAAGCTTTTTATTATTGTTATATGTTTATTATTCACTTCATATGTATAATATATTTTAATTAACATGCATAAAAACATTAGTTACGAACTTAGACATTTCTAAAGCCTTATATTAATAGCTTTGGGGACAATAAATTTTACTTCTCAGTCTCTGACATGGATTACCTAAAATCCCATTGAACATGTAATTTATTTGAAGTCATTTTCAGTTAACATCACTTTTCCCAGAATCAATTAGTCATGTTAAGTGAGGGTTGACTGTATATTGATTTTTGGCATCATATCAATATTATCAAAACAATTACTAGCTCCACATCTTTTGTTAGAATGGTTGTTTCATAGGATTTAGTGAATAATTTGAAAGGTTTATATATTTCTGTCAGGCTCTAAAGATTTGTTGATTAAGTTGTCTTCTGATGATCATACTGGATATTGTGTTTTCAAAGAGTGTCTGTAATACTGATTATGAACACTTTAAAATCATAGCTTATTCTGTTCTTCTTTATTTAATTAATATCTGGTTGAACAGATTCTTTTCCATAGTAAAGTGAAACTGCTTTTTCTTGTATGTGTTTCGTGCTTGGAAACTGAATGTTTCTTGATAATTCAAAGTAATAACCTTGCATTTAATTTTTTCTATAGCAAAAACTTCCTAATTTCTCCCAGTGAGATTATAAATGTTAAATTCTTTATTGACATAGATTAAAGTAGCAAATGTAAAGTTGGCAATACAATAAAAAAAATAAAAAAAATCAGGCTAATGCCTTTTATTCCCATATAGGGAGTAGGCAAGGCTATTTTAGCCCTGTCTTTGTAATTTAATCAGCATGCAGTGAAGAGACAGCTCAACAAGTGCTGCCAACTCATGGTCCCTAATCCTAAAATACTATTTTTAATGTTTGAAAATAGTGTGGTTTGACATGTTAACAATATGGTAATTAACATATATAATTAAAATATATATGTTAATTACAATACAATATTTTGTGTAATTTATATTATTTAGGAATTTAGCTTATTAATTTATATCATTAATGTCCTTTTTGATATACCCTGATGAAGCTATCAGATATTTCGATGGTAAAACTAGGTGGTATTATTTTGTATATATGTTAATTACAATAAACCCAGTCTTAGAAGCATCTGTTACCATCTTTTGAGTAAGTTTTACTTTATTTGTCTCTGTGGAAGGCCCTAAGCTGCAGTTGCTCTCTGAAACAAAATATTTCATGATAATCACATTCTGTGCACTGGCCCTTTCCATCATCCTGTAAAATTCCTAATTTCAGTTTGTGCTATTTTTGGATAATGGCAACAGCTGGTCAGATAACATGTCCTATTTATCTTCTTGTGTCAATTTTGGTGTTATTACTTATAGTTCTTGTAACTGCATTTGACTTTTTACTCAGACTTAAATTTTAAACCTGTATACTTTTTTAATTGATATGCTTATCAATATGCTTGATTAAAAGAGTCTTCCTATAATTTCAGGGCAGTGTCCAGCTACCATCCAGTGATGATGATGATAATCATTTGCATCATATTATAGCACCATTCCCTGAAGTACTTGAACGGACAGCTAAAATAAAGAAAGGAAGTGACAGCCTTGGTAGGTAATATAATGAACTGTGTTTTTAAATTTTATTTTTAACATGCGAATTGCTTTAGAATTTTTTTAATGCACTTTATGTATTCAAAATAAACTTATGGATTATTTTTCTCTATTTTCTTCATCCATTCAAATATAATCATTCCCTAATCCTTGAAATGAATTACACTAAACACATAAAAAAAGTTCTTTCTTTGTTCGTTAAATATGACACCCTTTCTTACATAAGTGTATATTTTAAAATTATTTATATGATAATCTATAGTGAATTTCAATATGAAAGTTCAAAGGTGCATAATTAGAATAACATTGAGGAATTAGTATTGAGGGATGGGGGACTACAGTATCAAGGAAGAGGAAGGTGAGAAGTGGGGGGGGTTCCACAGAGCTCAATGCTGGAACCACTACTATTCAACCTTTATATGAATAATATGAAACAGTATGAGCATTGTCTTAAAACAGAAGGGTAACCAGTTGCATTCTGTTCTTGGGCCCACCCTTCCCAATGTTTCATTTGTTTGTAAATGATATATTATTATTATTATTATGTGACACCTCCAGGGAGTCCAAAGACTCATCGAGGGGGAATGTGCCAACATCATCGACGATTGATCCCCTTCCAACTACTAACCACTAAACTAATATATCATATCAACAGATTGGAGATCGTCAGTTGTTTGCTGATGATTCAAAGTTCGGGAGAATTATAAGTAGCACTGCTGATGTTAATTCCCTTAAGGAAGATTTGAATATACTTTTGACTTGGAAGAAGAAGGTGGGGGGTGGTTGTAGTTTTAATATAATAAGTGCAAGCTGTTGCAGGTTGGAGTGCAGAAATATAAGGCTGTGTACTATATTGATGGTGCCATACTGCAGAAAATGGATGAGATTAGAGATTTAGGAGTGATGATTGACAGTAGAGCAAAGTTTAGAGGGCATATTGCAAAGACTGCATATCGTAGTCCTGTTATGAAAAGAAGTACACTAACATATAGAGATAAGGAGGTGGTTGTGTTACAGAAGAAAGCACGGTCAGACCACATTTGGACTATTGTACTCATATTTGGTCACCTGGTTTTCATTGTGATGTGGAAACATTGAAGAGGGTCCAGAGATAAGTGACTTAGACAATATCAGCACTCTGGAATGTTGACTAGAGAGAGAGAGGTTGAAGGAATGTAGATTGCAGAATTTGGTGGATTGGAGGAAAAGAGGTTATATGATAGAGACATTTATGTTAGTGAGGGGATTTTATCTGATTAATCTAGAGGGGATTATAAAAAGAGTAGAAGGCAAGATGGAAAGAACCAGAGGCCATCCCTGAAAGTTATGTAAGAATGTTAAAACGTATTTTCTTGACCACGAAAACTATGGAAATGACTTCTATTGGGATTTACTGATCAAGTATATTTTGGAAACAAATAGGTTATACCAACTAGTTTCACCAACTGAAGCTGTTGGCATCTTCATGGTACATAACTGATATAAGGCACTTAAAGCTAAAAACTGTTACAAACTATAAATCAACCGATTCCAATTATATTTGACAAAACAGAACGTGTACAATGCATGCAAAGCGCATGCATGATCTCACATTGTTATTTAGGAACGTTCTATAATTGGCACTATAATTTAGTTCTTGTATTTAGAGATCTAATAAGGGTCTTCCAGATCTTGGGCAAAATTAATCCTTGGTTCCTGTTAAGGTTTTGTACAGAATGGGCAACTGTTGTGCTTCTTTAATAATTCGGGAGCAGAAATCCTCCTCCATGTAAGGAATGGAGCTTTTTTCCCATTCTATGATATGGTTAGTTCTTGAGAAATGAAAAGAAGATAGACCCGATTTTTCTTCTCTGTTATTATTGACGTGTCCGATGTGTTCCCTTTGTCTAATCTCAAGGCTTCTTGAAGTCTGGCCGATATAATTTAAACTACATGAGCAGGGTATGTTGTAAACTCCAGCATATTTGAAGAAAAGATGGCTATCTTTTGGAGATCTTAACAGTTGCCTAATCGTTTCTGTAGGTTTAAAAGCCACTCTTATTCTATGGGGTTTGAGGAGTCTTGCAACCGTATTAGAAACTGTCTCCCACGTATAGAATGGCGATTG
The DNA here is from genome assembly GCF_054136105.1 of Typopeltis vanoorti. Classification (NCBI taxonomy): domain Eukaryota; kingdom Metazoa; phylum Arthropoda; class Arachnida; order Uropygi; family Thelyphonidae; genus Typopeltis; species Typopeltis vanoorti. The sequence goes on from NC_143566.1 coordinate 61,361,764, forward strand.
CACTAATATACTGTATGTCGTCTCGTTATCTTTGTTGGAGGTCAGAGAAAAGTATGAATGGCTCTCTGATTGATATCTAATTGATATCTAACAACCTCACCATGAATGGCTACCCTCGGACGAGTCTCCGAGGGTAGCCATTCATGGTGAGGTTGTTAGATATCAATGATAATTTATCTTGGAGATCTTGTTGATCTGTCGTAATGTGGAAGGCTCGCTTTTTTAGCATGTGTACAATGCTAAGTTTCTGAAAAATGTGGTAGGGGGAACTAAAGTGCAAATAACGTCCTGTATTTGTGGGTTTTCGATAAACTAAGAGGCTGAGATGACCATTCGTTTACTTCTTAATTAGGGTGTCCAGAAAAGATAATTGGTTATCTTTTTCAAGATCTAGAGTGAATTTGATTGTATGGTGTAATGAAAACCTACAAATAGGACGTTATTTGCACTTTAGCTCCTCCCACCACATTTCTCAGAAATTTAGCATTGTATGCATGCTAAAAAAGCAAGCCTTCTGACAGATCAAGAAGATCTTCAAGATGAATTATCACTGATATCTAACAACCTCACCCTGAAGGGCTACCCTCAGAGACTCGTCCACAAGATACTTTTCTCTGACCCCCCCACAAAGACAAGACAACATACAGTATATTAGTACAATCGTCATTCCATACATGGGGACAGTTTCTAATAAGGTTGAAAGACTCCTCAAACCTCATAGAATAAGAGTGACTTTTAAACCTACAGAAACGATTAGGCAACTGTTAAGATCTCCAAAAGATAGCCATCCTTTCTTCAAATATGCTGGAGTTTACAACATACCCTGCTCGTGCAGTTTAAATTATATCGGCCAGACTTCAAGAAGCCTTGAGATTAGACAAAGGGGACACATCAACAATAACAGAGAAGAAAAATCGGGTCTATCTTCTTTTCATTTCTCAAGAACTAACCATATCATAGAATGGGAAAAAAGTTCCATTCCTTACATGGAGGAGGATTTCCACTCCCGAATTATTAAAGAAGCCACAACAGTTGCCCGTTTTGTACAAAACCTTAAGATTAATTTTGTCCGAGATCTGGAAGACCCTTATTAGATCTCTAAACATACAAGAACTAAATTATAGTGCCAATTATAGAACGTTCCTAAATAACAACAAGTGAGATCATGCACGCACTTTGCATGTATTGTATGCGTTTTGTTTTGTCAAATATAACTGGAATTGGTTGATTTATAGTTTGTAACAGTTTTTAGCTTAAAGTGCCTTATATCAGTTATGTACCCTGAAGATGCCAACAGCCTAAGTTGGTGAAAAACTAGTTGGTATAATATATATTCGGATCAAGTATATTTTGTTTCCAAAATGTACTTGATCAATAAATTCCAATAGAAGTAATTTCCATAGTTATGTAAGAATGTGATGGAGAAAGGTATAAAGAGTAGATTTTTTACATAGAGAATTATGAGTGAATGGAATGCATTATGCACTACCGAATATGTTGTTAAGAATATGATAAATATGTTGTCAGTTGAATGAACCTCCCATAATGAGTCTGCCATCAAGGGTGTAATAATAATAATATTGTCACTGGATTCCAAGAGCACATACAGTTTGTTCGGAGATGATGCAAAGCTGGGGATAGTTATTAAAAATGCTTTTGAAACGTAGTTGCTCTTTAGGAGGATTTGAATTGTTAGAAAAATGGGTGAATGATGGGGTGCTAATTTAATATAACATAGACTAATATGTAAAGTTTTAGATTTAGAGTTGGAATACTCTGTATTCTATTGGCAGGATTGTTATGTGTCATCCAGTCGTTTTCGACTCTTGGTGATCTTGTGAACAAAAGCCCTCCATCCTATTTGGCCTGTTATGTTTTCTTTCAGTAATTGTAAATTCAAGTTGGTAAGTTCTTTTATGTTATCCATCCAACTTTTTTGTGGTCTTCCTCTTCTCATTCCCTCAATCTTCCCCAACATAACTGCCTTTTCCAATGATTCATCAGCTCACATATCTCCAAAGTACATAAACTTCTGTTTAGCGGTCATCACCCTTAAGGAACATTCTGTCTTTATATTCTCTAAAATCTTATTGGTCATTCTTGCAGCCCATGTGATTTAATAGTCTCCTCCACACCCGTAATTCAAATGAATCAATTTGCTTTCTATATTTCTTCTTAACAATCCAGCTTTCACATCCATACATCACTGGAATTACTGTTGCTTTGACAATTCTAACTTCCCTAGCCTTACACCTCTATCATTCATAATTTTTGTCAGGTTTGATGTTGCTTTTTTCCCCCATGACCATCCTTCTTTTAATTTTATCTTCACATTGAACATCATTTCTGATTCTGGACCCCAGGAAATCATAACTTTCAATGATTTCTATTTTCTCCCTCTATTATAAATTCATTTAAATTGCCAGAAGCCACCACTTTTGTTTTGGTGATGTTTAAATTAAGCTCGGCTTTGTTACTTTCTCTCTTAACCAATAGAATCAACTGCTCCAAATCTTCCTTAGTCAGCTATTCTCATAACATGTTCACTATAAATGTTAAAAAGTAGGGAGACAATATACATCCCTTCTGCAGCCCTTTTTCCACTCAAACACTGTCTGTTTCTTCAAAGACTGTTTTTACTGAAGCTTCTTGGTTTTCATACAACTCTCTTGTCAAGAGAATTAGATATTCAGGTATTCCCATTGATCTCATTACAATCCACAGTCTGTTGCGATTCACACAATCAAAAGCTTTCTTATAATCAATAAAACAAATGAATACTTCCTTTTCTTTCTGAAATTCTCTTGTGTTTTCCATAATTCATTCATGTTTACAGGATTACACTGGAGAAAATGGCAGGGGTTCTTGGATGATGGTTGACAGGAAGTTGAATTTTGGAGCCATGTTACAAAGGTGGTGAAGATTACCCAGTGGACTGCTGCAATGGTGAGAAGAACACTGAGCAACAGAGATAAGATATGGTAGTTCCATTTTGTAGAGTTGATTGGACCACAGCTGGACTATTGTGCAGAAAACTGATCACACAAATTTGAAGTGGTTGTCAAAACTTTAGAAATTGTTACTAAGATAGATAACAATGATATTAAGACTTCAACATGTTGGCTGTGAGGAGAGATTGAAGAAGTGTATTTTGCAGAGTTTGCTGAATAGGAGGAGGGCTATATAATAAAGATAAGTTGTTGTTAGGTTTACCAAATAGACATTAGACAGACTTTCCAAAGGGTAGCACAGAGAGAAGGAGAAAAGACGAGGTCTGTCCTGGAATTGCACATGGGAGGAGGCTGAGCAAGGAAGTGAGAAATCAGTTTTTTCACAGAGAGTGTTGGGGGGGTGCAAATGATTTTTTTTGTGTAGTATAATTGGCTTTGTGGACCTAGAGCAAACCTAATTGGACTCTTGTCACTTTGTGAATGTTCAATTATAATAATCAAAACAGTAATTATAATGAAAAAAATTATTATTTCAAGTTTTTTTTTTTTCAGTAAAAATGGAATTATAACAAGGGAGGTGGAAAACATTATCATCTTAACCTGAGTCTTGTTGAAGAACAAAATTTACTGCACTGCATTGTAGATGTTGAAAGTTTATTTTTTCACTTGGTTAGAGTATAATAAAATTAGTTTAATCGTTTATCCAAGTGTGAGCAAACAAAGTTTGCGCCTGAAGTATCTTCAGGACTAGGGTAAAGTGATACAACACCAGGGCAACTCGTTGCAAAGGTGGAGAAAGCTACCAACACTCCTAACTCAGTATCTCCTATAATGCAAAACACATCTCCTTGCGGATATGTCTAATGTTATGCATTAAAGGAAGGGCCACTACCCAGACTAGTTTCGACCTTTATTGAGGTCTCTTCAGTGGGAGCCAGGCCCTAGTGGAAATACCAGGCAGAAGCATTAGTAGGTCATCTCTACCTATAGGAGTTGCCAAATGGTGTGCCACCCTTTTTTAATAAATTACTCTGAATTTAGAGAAAGATGTTGAAAGTTTATTTTTTCACTTGGTTAGAGTATAATAAAATTAGTTTAATCCTTTTTTCAACATCTTTCTCTAAATCCAGAGTAATTTATTAAAAAAGGGTGGCACACCATTTGGCAACTCCTATAGGTAGAGATGACCTACTAATGCTTCTGCCTGGTATTTCCACTAGGGCCTGGCTCCCACTGCATTGTAGTCATATGATTAAAATAAACATAGCTTTGCAAGTTCTTATAATTGTTTATAATGCAATTTGAAATTGTTCATAGTTGAATTTTCAATTGCTGATATTTCTATTATTTTACTGTCATGATGTCTTTGGCAAATTTATTATTTTAGAAGCTGTATTGAGCGATGCTGCTTTTGTAAAAAATTAGAATGCTAGATGTTATAGCATGCTTATGAAACATTAATGCATTTTAACTAACACACTGCAGATATATTTTGTTTTGCTTAATTGTGTAACTACAAATGGCCCAACTGCAATCAAATTGAAAGAATTTAACATAGATCTTAAATAGATGCTTTTAATAGAGATCCTTAATACAAAATATCATTAAATTCCATTCAGCCATTGTTCTGAAATTTTATTTTATTTTTTTGCTAAATTTTGCTAATTAAAATAATTGTATTGAAACCAAAATTGAACACATGAACATATTCTTATGTCCATCCTAAATACCAAATGTTAATACATTCCATCCAACCAAAGCATAATTATTGCAACATACAATGTCAACACACTTTATTCCTTTGTGTTCCTAATCACGTGGTTCAACAAATTTTTTAAGGGTTGCAAATAAATTCCATCTATCTAGAGTCTTGAAATACCCTGTGAACAAAGGGATAAAATTAATCTGATTGATGCATACACATTTTGCTGAACTCATCCATAAACAAAGAGAAACTATCATGAGATGTTTTCTTATGTTATCTTCTTAAAATATCTAGTCGATAAATAAATTGTAGATGAAAAAAGACCAGACAAAATTCAAGTGGTTTTGCTCCAAAGCATTAGATATAAAAACCACATTACCTGTGGTCACTCTTACTATTCCAATATTTGGAAAGTACTTAAAATAAATTTGTGATACTAGGGGATTCAATGATTCATAAAGTAAAAAGTAAAGTTGTCTTTAAAGAATGTTTGCCAGGAGGTACTTTAGAAAATGTGACTAGAGCTATAAAAAGAGGTGAGAATGTAAATGAAATCATTGTAATGGTTGGGATGAATAATTTGAGAAGCAGTGTAAATCGTGTGACAAGGGATTTGAGGCAGATGTTGAAGATTTAGATTTAAGAGCAAGAGTGTGCTGCCTAGATATTATAGTGGAGAATTGAGAAGGACATTGATGAAATAGTAGCTAGATTAGAAGGATAGATTAGATAGGAGCAAGGAATTATATGCTGATGATGGTTTGCATTTAAATAAGAATGAGAGTAAATGTTTACAGAAGTTACTGTTTAATGAAAATGTAGGGATATCAGATCAGGGAAATGTGAGTTGCTAGGATGGAAAGGAATGAGGATGGCTGTTAGAAATAACATTGACAGAGAGGCAGGGAAAAAATGGAAAATCAAGGGAAAAGCTTAAATACCTTCCTCTGCTTATATACACCAATGCAAGAAGTATAAGGATTAAGTCAGAAGAGTTTATAGCATTGGTTATTACAGTCCACCCTCAGTTAATAGGTATATCAGAAACATGGGTGACTGGAATGGTGATATCTTGATTGGAATTGAAGTTAATAGGTATAGTACTTCTAGAGAAGACAGAAATTATAAAAAAGGAAGGGGATGTATTACTTCTTCTTCTTTTGCAGCTTCTCCCACTTAAGTGGGGTCACTGTTGATGATGAGTCTCCTCCACATCCTCCTGTCTTGGGCTGTCACCACATCCAAGTTCTTCATCCTCAAGTCCTCTTCTACCAGCTCCCTCCATCTCTTCTTTGGCCGCCCACGCTTCCTCCTTCCTTGCGCATCCATCTGCATGACCCTTCTTCCCACATATTCGTCCTCCCTCCTCATCACATGACCAAACCATCTCAACCTTGCCTCCTATATCTTTGCTCCTAAGTTTGTAACTTTCACTGTTCCCCTGACATAGTCATTTCTCTGACGATCCTTTCTGGTCACACCGCACGTCCACCTAAGCATTCTCATCTCTGTTACTTCCATCCTGCTGATGTTATTTTTCCTCAGGGCCACAGTTTCTATAGCATACGTCATAGCTGGCCTCACTACTGTCGTATAGATTTTGCTTTTCAGATTGATCGGCACCCTCTTATCGCATAACACTCCAGCCATCTCCCTCAAGTTCCTCCAACCTGCTTGTATCCTGCATCCCACTTCCTTCTCAGCTCTTCCATCTTCTTCCACTGTTGAACCTAAGTATCTAAAGTCCCTCGCCTTCCTGATGACATTTCCTTCCAGCTCCAGGTCTGTCTACTGGCCGCTGCCCAATATGCAACACATATACTCTGTCTTACTTCTTCTCAGTCTCATACCTCTCTCTTCCAGTACTTTTCTCCATCTTTCCAGTTTAGTTCCCGCTTCTAATCTTCTCTGTATTACTAATGATGGCAAGTGAGTTGTCCTTGTAAGTCTGTAGAAGTAGAGGGTAATTGCTTTCTCTCTCTCTCGGATCTCCTCATGTCTGAGGACTCATGACCTTCCTGATGATGCTTCGCCATTTATTTCTCTCCTGTGCTTCTCTTATTGCTTGTTCTAGTTTAAGTCCAGTGATTGATATTTGGTCAATCCAGTTGTAGGGTGGTTTCCCTCTTTTTCTTTTCCCACATGGTTTACCCTAGATGATTATTTTTTCCAGGCAGTTGTCTTCCCTTCTACATATGTGTCCAAAATATTGGACACACATATACCTATTCCCTTGTCAATTATGTTTATCAGTCTTGTGTGGATATTCAGTTCTTCTAGGATACTTTTGTTTGTTCGATTTTCTGTCCATGACAATCTTAACGATCTTCTCCAGCACCAGAGCGCAAATGCCGCAATTCTTCTTCTGTCATCTTTTGTTATTGTCCAAGATTCAGAAGCATAGAGAAAGATCGAATAAACTAAGGTTTCTACAAGCTTAATTTTGATCTTTTTGGAGATGTACCTGTCTTTCCAGATCTTAGTTAAATTATTCATCGCTTTCTTAGCTAGTGCTGTTCTTCTTATCTCTTTTTTACATCCATCTTTTTTTGTTATCACTCCAAGGTAATTGAAATTGTCGGCAATTTCAATTCCTTCTACATCTATCTCTTCTGAATTGTTTAAAACCATTATTTTGGTTTTGTTTTGATTTATTCGTAAACCATGGCTTAAGTTTTCCCATTCTAATTGATTTAGGATGGATTTTAATTCCTGTTCATTTGTTGCTATTATCACTGTGTTATCTGCGTATCATAGGTTAGTGATTGTTCAGCCACCTAATTTCATGCCTCCATTTCACTTTTCTAGAGATCTGTTCATTATAGTTTCGCTGTAAAGGTTGAATAGTAATGGTGAGAGTATGCATTCTTGTCTTGAACCTTTTTCAAATTGGAATGCAGGAGACACTGAGTTTTTAATTCTTACTGTTGCTTGATTTTGTTGATATGAGGTCTTTATGAGGGCTACTAGATGGTTTGGTATTCCTGATTCTTGCATGATGTCCCATAAAATATCCCATCTCATACAGTCAAAGACCTTGGAGTAATCTATAAAGCATAGATAAAGGCTTAAGTTGAATTCCCTGCTTTTTCGATTATTTGTCTGATGTTAGATATATGATCTCTAGTTTCTCGACCTTTTCTGAATCCTGCTTGTTCTTCTGAGATCTGATGGTCTGTAAAACTTGGTAATCTTTCCTTAATAATATGCAGTAAAATCTTGCTGGTATGTGAGATAAGGGCAATGGTGTGGTAGTTTTCACATTTCTTGTGATTGCCTTTCTTGTAGATTGGGATAATGGTGGAAGTAGTCCAGTCATTTGGCCATTTTCCAGTCTTCCAGATTTTGTTTCATAAATCATGTATCCAGTTGACTGCATTCTCTCCAAGGTTTTTCAGCATTTCAGCTGGTATTGAGAGAGTGATTTTGAAAGTGTCTGATGTGAAATAAATGTTCAGAGAGAGAGAGATTTAGTTGGGGGATGCTACAGACCTGGGAATAATGAACAAGTTGAGAGAAGGAAATGCATAGGGAAATTAGTTTAGCTAGTGAAAAAAGTTATAATGAGAAATTTCGATTTTTGAAATATAAAAAATTGCAAAGAAGAAATAGCTTATGAGAGAAAGGAAAGAGAATTTCTTGAGTTCTTAAGGCATCACTAACAGTTAGTGATGGAAAGAACTCATGGGCAAAGTGTATTAGATTTTGTAATAACATCAGATAATGTAATTGTCAACAACATATCAACATTGCCACCAGTTGGTGACAGTAATCATATAGTCCTGACCTGGGAGGTATGAAAGCATGTAAAAGCATCCAGAACTATAGGGCAGGAGATTGTGGAAAACTCAGAAACAGCTTGAAGGCTTTCGGTAGGAAAAAGAACTTGAAGGAAAAGAGATTAAAATGGTATGGATCATAGATAAGAAGTATTTGATGATGATTAACATGAGTAACAGATTGCGTGCGTAAATCAAAAAAGATTAACAAAAGAGGTGTTAAATGGATGAATAGAGAAATTAAGAAACAATTGCAGAAGAAAAGATTATGGAGAAAACATAAACTTGAAAGAAATGAACAGTTAAATGCAATCTATAATGTGCAGGCAAGAAGAATGACAAGTATAACAAGAAAAGCGAAATCAGATTATGAGAGGAGACTAGCGAAACAGGCTAAGAAAAATGCTAGGGAGTTTTTCTATTATGAGCTAGCAAGAGAATGAATGATTATGGGAGGATAACACTGTTGGATCAAGATGGCACAAGAGTAACCAAAGGAGAAGTTATTGTGGAGTTTTTCAGTGATCATTTTGCTAAAGTTTTTCATACTGATGGTAGTGATATTATTCTAAGGAAACAGGAAGTTGAGGAATCAATACTTCAGTTCAGTTCCTCGAAGGTAAATGAGGTAGAAGTCTATGATTAACTCATCTTGATGTTAATAAGGTTATTGGATTGGATGAAATTTCACAATGTGTTGTGAAAGAACGTGCTAAGGAACCGACACTTCTGTTGACTTAGTTGGTTAATTAGATTCTAGCATCCTCGACAATCCCTAATGAGTTGAAAGAGGGCAGGCAAGATTGTTCCATTGCATGAAGGTGGAAGCGAAACAGATGTTTCAAATTACAGACCAGTTTGCATTTCTGGAGTGGTTTTAAAGGTCTTGGAGAGATTGGTTAGGAATATAATACAGGATTGGGTGGATAAGGAAAAGATGGGTTTGTTAAAGGGAGGTCTTGTTTTACTAATTTACTTACATTTTATAATAAAGTGATTAAACTTCTGGATAAGGATAATTCATATATGGTGATAGTTCTGGAGTTTTCAAAGGCATTTAACAGGCTGCACATAACAAACTGGTGTATAAGTTGGCAAATAGGATTGGGGGAAAAAAAAATCAGTTGGTTGATTGGATAGCCAACTGGCTTTCTAATCGATATCAAATGGTGTTGTATAGAGGAGCCATGTCTCTCAGGAGGAGAGTTAAGAGTGGAGTCCCACAGGGTTTTGTTCTAGGACCGCTGTGTGAATACCAGTTTAACATCGGTAAATGTAAGATTTTGCACACTCTGGATCTCAAAAAAAAAGTAAAGCTATGTATCATATTGGAGACATATTACAGAAGGTGGAGGAAGCATGGTATCTTGGATATTGGTGGATAAAGAATTGAAGTTCAAGGGACACATTGCAAAAGTGATAAAAACAACACAAATAAATACCATATACTAAGTATAATACTAACAAGTAGAGATAAGGATGTGGTCATTTCACTGTACAAGACTTTGATTAGATCATATCTGGATAAAGTTCAGAAACGAATATCAAAAGCAATATTGGGATTGTGGAATGCTGACTATGAAGACAGGTTGAGAGAATGTAAATTGCAGACTCTAGTAAATAGGCAGAAGCAGAGCAATATGATTGAGACATATGAATTGTTAAGGGATGCTTATGAAATAGATACCCAGGATATTTTTCAAAGGATTGAAGGAGGGAAGGGTTAGAGACAACTGGTCATTCTTGGAAATTCTATAAAGGTGTGGGGCATAAGAGAATGTGGCATTACTTTTTTGCATGGAGAGTGGTTGGTGAGTGGAATGTATTTCTGAATGAGGTGGCGAGTGCACAAACATTGAACCAATTCAAGACAACATATGATAAACATTATCGCTGTTAGAATGCATCTTACTGTTGCCTCCCTAGACTTGTCAAGGGAGGAACTCCAGGAAGTGTTTGTATAATAATAGTAATAATAATAATAATACTTCATGATATGATTGTATATCTGCCATTCATGTCATTAATAACAATCAGAATAATGTTATTACAGATGTGCAGTTGATATTGCTATAGCTAGTTAAATAATAAGTAATTATCAGCAGTTGGTAACTGTTTTTTAACCACTGATTAGATTGGTGTGGTGCCTGGATGATTGTTCAAGTGATATTACCTGCAAGGCAACTGTGTTGAAATAGGGTAACATCTATCATACATCAATATTGTTGTACAGAACCTCTGCTGAAGCTAGTCAAGGGATGTGAAGATTGATTAATGATGACCAGATTTAGTGTAAAATAATGCCTTGGTTTTTATTACATTGATTAGGTGTGAATAACACTTCAGAAACTTCCTTAAATTTTTTAATAAACACTTATGGTTCACATATGACATTTCTCTTTTCTGACAAAGTACAGAATAACATTCCTTGGGTGTATGATAGGTTAATCCTGACTTGTGTATTATCTTTGTCATATCTTTGATATGTTCTTATATATTACATAGAATTTTTTGTTCTAGATAGCATGTAAAAGTGTGGTGAGAAGCAGATTTTTTACATGGAAAATTGTCAGTGAATGGAACACATTACCAGAATGTGTTGTTAATTCAAGGAAAGTTAAGGATTTTAAGATTCTATATGATAAATATGTTGTCAGTTGAGTGAACCTTCCAAGATGAGTCTGCTGACTCCATGGAGGGTGTAATAATAATAACAACAACAACGTATGCCAGATATAACAGTAGATGTTATAAATACCTGGATTAAGGGGTGGCAAACATAGTTTAAGAGGATGTAAAAATCTTGATCTTAAAGATTGGAGTCATATATTTTGACGTTATGTCTTTAAAGTATTTTAGAAATTTTGTCCATTATGTGTTGGGTATAAGGAAGGGTTATTGCAACTTTGTATTATGGTTTTTTTGTTCTTGTGTGAGTAAGTTGATATGATCTTTTGATTGTCTTGTGCTTATATTCATTTTGAGATAGAATATGGTTTGGTATTTACTATGGTGTGCTGAAAAGTTGTGATAATCACCATGAAGGAATTGAGGTAGAACCATGTAACTTGCGCATTATTCTATATATTCCCCACAAAGTGTTATACACACATTCTTTTTGGCTGGGATTCAAACATTTAGGGATCCTCTTTGAGAGCTACTGCATGTCCAGATGTTGGTGGATAATGACCCCAACTCATTCCCTGAAAATCCCCCAGAGTCTTTGCAACGTTTTTGACTGGTATTCGTTTATCATCAAGGATTTTAGCATGCACTGCATCGATGTTTTCAGGTGTAATCATTGTGGAAGATCTTCTTGACCTTGGGGGCATATGTTGTCTCAGGATGCCAACTTTTAAACTTGGCCACCCATCTGGCAACTGTTGTATATGCTTGGACACAGTTCCCTAAAGTATAGGGAACTGTGTCCAAGAACGTATCAGGACTTATCTTTAGAGATAAGTTGAAGGAAGTTTTTTTTTTCTCCCTCACTTGGCTATGCTACTAATTATATATTGGGTTCTATTCTTTATCCAAGTGTAAGCAAACAAAGTTTGCACCTAAAGAACCTAATATACAATTAGTAGCATAGCCAAGTGAGACAAAAAAAAAAAAAAAAAAAAAAGACAAAAAAATTATCTCTAATCCAGAGAATTTTAATACTAGGGTGTGACACCCTTTAGCAACTTGTATAGGTAATGACTTCTCCATTACTTCCACCTTAGTATCACCACCTCTGGGTCTGGCTCCCACTGATGACACCTCAATAAAGGTAGAAACCGCTCTGGGTAGTGGCCCTTCCCTTAATGAATAGCATTATGCATGTCTGCAAGGAGATGTGCTTTGCATTATGGGAGATACTAAGGCAAGTGACGAGAAATTTTACCACCTTTACCACAAGTTGCCTCAGTCCTGAAAGTAATTCAGGCACAAACTTTGCTTGCTTACACTTGGATAAAGGATAAAACCCAATATATAATTTGTAGTATAGCTACAAATTATATATTGGGTTTTCATTATTGTATATTCCATTCTCGTAGACAGGCTTATACGTTGGTTATGCATTATTAAAACACTTAAGGAATAGAACAACGTAGTTAAGAATATAAATTAAATTAAACTTTAATAAATATTTTCCGATATTTCGGCAACGTCACATTGCCATTTTCTAAAGGAACTTACAAAAAAGTTATGTGCACGTAGGCACTACAACACAGAAACTGGGAATGAAGCTATTGTTCTCCTAACAGTCCTGATGGTGCCCTCTAGTGGGCTAAGTAGGTGTTCTTGGCCGTTGAGCTGAAGGTCTTCAGATGTAAGCCTCCCAAATTTGGGGCAGTCGCATACACCCAAATTTGTTGAGGTTTGGAGAATTTCTTAAGGCTGAGGCTGATTCCATAAAGAGTCTTTCAAATTTGTATTTGCTACGGTGTATCACTGTAGTTTTCTTCCACCGTATTCTGTGGCGTGTATCCAGAGCATGGTCCGCAAGCCCAGAATGACTGTATTTGTGAAAACGGATGTACTCCTTGTGTTCCGAAATTCTGATTAAGTCCTTGTGTTCCAAAATTCGTTTGGCAGGGAAAATTCTACAAACAAATAGAGGGGATAGCCATGGGTTCACCACTCTCCCCACCCTTGGCCAATTTCTTTATGGAGACCTTTGAAGAAAAAGCCTTAGCCTCTGCCCCACAAAAACCAACCATATGGCTTCGCTACGTTGATGATGTGTTCGATATTATTATTATTATTATCATTTTGACACCTCCAGGGAGTCCAAAGACTCATCGAGGGAGAGTGTGCCGACAGCATCGAACGATTGGCCCCCTTCCAACTACTAACCGCGCTCAAACTTACTTAACTGAGCCATTAGTAGCAGAGGCTCTACCAATCGACCAACATATTTGGCCACATGGCTCTGAAACACTTCTCTCCTTCTTAACACACTTAAACAACCAACACCCCAGAATCAAATTCACTCTGGAAAGAGAGGAAAACAACAGCCTCCCTTTCCTAGACACACTAGTCACCCGCCAGCCTGATGGAACCTTGGTTTTCTCAGTTTATAGAAAACCCACCCATACAGGCAGATACATTCACCAACAATCCCACCACTCCCCTCACAACAATATGTAGTGGTGAAAACACTATACAACAGGGCTAAACTAATCTGTTCTAACGACATGGCCCTAACCACTGAACTAAACCACATTCTCAACACTTTCTCAGCCAATGGCTATCCCCCCCCCCCCAAAAAAAATCAAAAAAATATTAGAACCTACAAACCACAGATCCCCCCCCACACACACACAACAAGGATTACTCTAAATCCATCACCATTCCTTACATTCGAGGCACCTCGAAAAAGATTACCAAAATCTTAAAAAAACATGACCTGACCTCCTGTTACAAACCTTACAGAAAATTGGCATCCCTTATCCGCTCCACTAAAGACCAACCACTTCCCCTAGACCTACCTGGTGTTTACCAGGTCCCTTGCAGTTGTAAACTGTCTTACTTTGGCCAAACAGGCAGGACAGCGAATATCAGAATTTTGGAACACAAGGACTTCATCCGTTTTCACAAATACAGTCATTCGGGACTTGCGGACCATGCTCTGGATACACACCACAGAATACGGTGGAAGAAAGCTACAGTAATACACCGTAGCAAATACAAATTTGAAAGACTCTTTATGGAATCAGCCTCAGCCCTAAGAAATTCTCCAAACCTCAACAAATTTGGGTGTATGCGACTGCCCCAAATTTGGGAGGCCTACATCTGCAGACCTTCAGCCCAACGACCAAGAACACCTACTTAGCCCGCTAGAGGGCACCATCAGGACTGTTAGGAGAACAATAGCTTCATCTCTTCATTCCCAGTTTCTGTGTTGTAGTGCCTACATGCACATAACATTTTTGTAAGTTCCTTTAGAAAATGGCAATGTGACGTTGTCGAAATATCGGAAAATATTTATTAAAGTTTAATTTAATTTATATTCTTAACTACGTTGTTCTATTCCTTAAGTGTTTTAATAATATTATATATTCCAAATTAAATGCATGTAAAATCCCCAAACCTTCAAGATTCACCTCGCAGATAATAATATTAATTTTCCATCTCTAGTCTGAAAAACACTACACACCTACTTTACAAAAACTTAAATTGCAACAAGTGTTACCCATCTCAGTTTTCACAATTAGACACTCAAAGTTTATTAACTTCTATCTTCTATCTGATTAGTAAGTCTACTTCTCGTACTTTTTTTTTATGATATATTTTTTTTAATCTGTTTCTTTTTATAGTAAAACATTCTTGCTTTGTTATTTAAACTGAATTGTGTCCTTAACATTTTCATTTGTTAAGGACACATTTGTAATGCATATATACATACTACCTTACAGTAGATCATTATCATGCTGGTTTTCAAAATTATCTGAATTTTTCTGATGTCGTATTTATGTTACACAAAGGGAAAGGAAAATCTTCAGAAGAATTTATGAATTTTGAATCTTAAAAAGGAAAAAAAATTAATGATTATTGAGTTTAGGCTCCATGCACTTTGAAAAATATTTAAATATTTTAAAGGACAGGAAGGTGTAAAGAGCACCTCAGATACCTTCGGATTAGATATTAGCTATAGTGTTTATGGTATATTAGTAAATTTTCAAACATAGCATTTTTCACTTTATGAACAGATGAAGTTATGTTGCAGTGTTTTTTTTAAAAAATTTGTTTTTTTAAAGGTATATCAGTAGATGTGATAGAAGCTCTAAATAGCATAGTGGTGAAGGAAATTCTGCAAGGAAGTGTAACAGAAAAAGATGGTCAAGTTGAAGTGGGAGATTTTCTTCTCTCAATCAATGAAAAGAACCTAAGAGGTGCTACACAAACTGAAGTGGAAAATATTTTACAAGAAGTTGATAGTCTTTCTTGTGATATTGTGTAAGCAACTAATTTTCTCTGGTTTCCTTTTTCCTTTCATAGATACTACTTACATCATAATTAAACTTTCAACAAATTTGGCAATACGTAATAAGAAAATGGATTCTGTTCATAATATTCATCTGGCACATATAATCAAAAATTATAAAGGATATTTTGATAATTCAGCAGAATTAAGGTGGTACAAGTTCTCCCATCCCCATAAGTTTATGTTATAGAGTATTTAAAAAAAATATATATATATATATATATATATATATATTCCATCCATATTTTATTATGTAAAGAGTGTGTATATGCATGCATGCATACATACATACATGTTATTATTATTAGTAGTAATAACTGACCTCCATGGAGTCAGAGACTCACTGTGGGAGACTGTATACATGAAGCATCTTTGGGATATTTATCTGAATAGCTGGCTTCCTATCAGTTACTCATTGTATTGCATATACACATGCACTGAAGAGTCATTTCCTGCTCTAATTTTGATATTTATTGCGGTCTCATCAGTGGGAACTAGACCTGTGGTGATTTGCTGAGAACTGTCTTGATGGCAGAAGTCATATTTCCTTCATATCTTCTTGATTTCTTCCATCCTGTAAAGATTTAATCCCATTGCTTGGAGTTTACAGGCACTGGCTTGTCATTCCTGTGCTGCATGCCATAAAAGGCACATGTATTATATCTGTAGGTGTGTGTATTCATGAAATTGGTTTGCATACTTGTCTAGGGGATACTTCCACCTCCAGTATGAGATTAGCTTGCATTCATTTGAAAAGCCTTATATAAAGGCTCTTTACTTGTTGATGGGATTCAAACCCAAGTCTTTTCAGCCAATAGCATACATTGCAACACATCCTTATGATGCAGTTACTAAGGTTCTTATTTCGCATATACAAACATAAAATGTATCACTATATTCTGCATTTGAAATAGTTGTTTCAACATGCAAAATTTTGTTATCTTATACTGACAGATATTATGTTTATGGATGAAAACAAAAACATAATATCTTGTCAAATCTAAAACTCAATTAAGGTATCATTACTTCTCCTCCTCCCTCCCCCACCTTCTCAACAGTTTTTCTTTATTGATCTGTCACTTCTCATGTCTTCAGAATTGTCAGCTGTGATATTTCTGTCTTCTAACTACTGAGCTGTGATATTTCTGTCTCCTAACTCGTGATCACATCATGATAACTCTCACGAAATGGAGAGAGGCTGGACACGTCATTTTATGCATTGTGAGGATTTGGATTCCTTTTGGTGATCATAGATTAGATCTATTTACATATTCTTGAATGATAATAATGTCCAGATTCTTAATTTCTTCATTTTTAAGGGAGTTTTTCCATAGACACATATTAATATTATTTCACTCCTCTAAGGTGTCCATAATGCCTTCTTCCAGATTGCATACTTAATCTGTTTATTCATTTCATACTTGCATTATTCAGTCTCTTGATCCTTGGAATATATTTAGACATTGCCTCTCCTAGATAGTTTTTGAGTAGGGTCCAAGCAGTATCGATCTCTTTACTATCCAGTTCCTAATTCTAATACAAATGGAAGCTGTCTCCTGAGCTTTTAATAATCAGCAATTTTGTACTTTTGTGTTTATTCCTTTCTCACAGAAGTCGTTATATGCCTGGCCACAACTCGTGATCACATCATGGTAACTCTCACTAAATGGAGAGAGGTTGGACACCTCATTTATAATAACATCCTGTAATGAGATAGTATGATCTAATACTTTCGATCTTAACATCCCCTCTGTTACATGCTGCCTGAGGTAGTTTTTTGTCAAAAATGAGAAATTCATTCTCTTTTCCCTGGATGTTATGTCTTTATTCCAATCATTCCAGTCTGAATTACCATTACCATCACTACCTTCCACATAGCCATGCCTGTAGTAATAACTAACTGAATATTTCATTCTGTCCTCATCTACCTCACGCACATACTGAAAATCACTCTACTATTTCTTCCTTGCAGTTACATATTGCAGAGGTGTAACTCCTCTTCTTCATCAACAACCTTTTCTCTCTATTCCTGTCCGGATAAATTTTGTTTCCCTTATTTCTTATATTTCTGGCGTTCATGAACAGTGGTTTAATTGGGCCATACCAAGTCCTACTACTAATATCTTCTCATATACAACTCTTTCAGACTCCCCCCTTTTTTTTTGATGTTCAATCTGCTTATATGATGTATATTTACATTTTGAATTTAATTCCTGTTTTAGCAATATCAATGCTAAAATAATCAAATTCTGATTTGTGTAGTTGCAGTAGTTTCCCACAAATTGCAAGCGAATGCAACATTTCATAGTTTTGTTTATGACCACCTTTTTCCTTTTTAATTCTTGCATTCCTCACATAATGAGGAGGGCATATTTTTTGTTTATTATTATTATTATTATTATTATTATTATTATTGCACCCTCCATGGAGTTGGTAGACTCATTGTGGAAGGTTCATTCAACTGACAGCATATATATTGTACTGAATCTTAAAATCTAACACTTATTGCATTAACAATGTATTCTGGATATGCTTTCCATTCACTGACAATTATCCATATAAAAAATCTACTACTTGCACCCGTCTTCACCATACTCTTACATAACTTCCAGAGATGGCCTCTGGTTTTTCCCCTCTCACCTTCTACTCTTTTATAATCCCATCTCGATTTATCCAATATAATCCTCTCACTAACTTCAATATCTCTATCATATCACCTCTTTTCCTTCTATCCACCAAACTTTGCAATCCACATTTCTTCAACCTTTCTCCATAGTCCAGAGTGCTGATATTGCCTTAGTCACTCGTCTCTGGACCCTCTCCGATGTTTCCACATCACATTGAAAACCAGGTGACCAAATCTGAGCACAATAGCCCAAGTGTGGTTTGACCAGTGCTTTATACAGTGACGCAACCACTTCCTTATCCCTACATGTTAGAGTACTTCTTATCATTGCAGCACTACAATGTGCAGCTTTTGCAACACTTGCAATGTGCCCTCTAAACTTCAGTCTGCTGTCCACCATCACTCTCAAATCTCATCCACTTCCTGCAGTATGGCATCTTTAATATAGTACACAGCCTTATATTTCTGCACTCCAAAATGCAACACCTTGCACTTATTAATATCAGTGAGACAGTTGAGTGTAAGAATGTATATAATGTTCCCGAGCCAGTACTAAGGACAAGTAATCAGAATGGGATAGTTAGA
Source organism: Typopeltis vanoorti (assembly GCF_054136105.1). Taxonomy (NCBI): domain Eukaryota; kingdom Metazoa; phylum Arthropoda; class Arachnida; order Uropygi; family Thelyphonidae; genus Typopeltis; species Typopeltis vanoorti. The sequence goes on from NC_143566.1 coordinate 61,380,383, forward strand.
ATAATGCATCAAGATAGGGTGGGACAAAGGGACCTCTGTATTTCATGTATACTAATGCCAGGAGTATTAGGAACAAGGAAGAATTTTTGGCCTTGGTTGACTCTTCCTGGCCACAGGTTATTGGCATTAGTGAAACATAGCTGACGGAAGATGATATAGTTAGTGGAATAGAATGTGTAGGTTATAGTGTGTTTAGGAGGGACAGAGAGAATAAAATGGGGGGAGGAGTGTTATTGATGATAGCTGATGAACTACAGCCAAGTAGAACTGAAGTTGTATTGCAGGGTAGTGAAAAGAGCTCATTTGAGGCAATTTGGTGTGAGATTGAGAACGGCAGAACAAAATATACAATTGGGTGCTGCTATAGACCAGGTGATGGAATAGATGTGGAGATAGTATGCATAAACAAATTGATGAAATGAGTGGAAGGAGGGTAATTATTATGGGGGATTTCAACTATGGTAACATTGATTGGAAGGAGCAGAGGACACATGTGAGGAAGGAACTGGATTTTATTCAATTATTAAGGGATAACTATCTGCGACAGCATGTAATTGAAAATACTAGGGGTTCGAGAGTGCTTGACCTGGTAATAGCACCTGAGAATTTGACTGTAATGAATATTATGTTGCTACTTATTGGTAAGAGTAATCATAAGGTCTTGACCTGGGAGGTGACTAAAGGTGTGGAATTTTCAATTAAGACAGGGTATATGTGGAATTATCGTGCTGGCAAGTATGACAGGCTTAGGACATTGCTTGGTTCAGTGCCATGGCATGTCAAACTGCAAGGGCTGGATGTCGATAGAGCATGGGAAGTGGTCAAGGAGCATTTACCACGTTATGGCTGATTGTATACCTAGGGTCCAAATAGTGAAACAAGTAAGGGATAAATGGATGAATAACACCATTAAGCTTGAGCTGAAAAAAAAAGAAACAACTGTGGAGGGAATTTAAAGAGAAAGGTGACCTGCAGGCACACAAATGGTATAAAGCACAGGCCAGAAAGGTAACAAGTGTGGTAAGAAAAGCAAAAGCGGATTATGAAAGGAAACTAGCTATGCAAGCTAAAGAGAATCCCAAACAATTTTTTCAATATGCTGCAAGCAAAAAAAAAAAAAAAAAAAACTGTACACGGCAGAATGATTTTAAGGAATGCCGATGGTAAGGAGGCACTAAATCAGTCGATATAGTGGAATTACTGAGTGAGCACTTTGCAAGAGTATATCATCCAGGTGGTGACATTGAAAGAATGAAGGAACCATTAGTTTATACGGGAATTGTGATGAATGAAGTGGAAGTGAATAGTCTATTACAGAACCTTAATGTGAATACATCTGTGGAATTGGATGGTATACCGGCACGAGTCTTACTTGAAGCAACTAAAGAATTATCAGTGCCCTTGACCACGTTGTTTAAGCTGAGTCTCGGGTCTGGTTTCATCCCAAAGGTGTGGAAAGAGAGGAAAATAGTTCCGCTGCGTGAAGGAGGATCCAAAACTATTGTTGCAAATTACCGACCGATCAGCACATCAGGAGTCGTTCTCAAGGTCTTGGAGAAAGTAGTCAAGGGAAAAATACAGGAATGGATTGATGAAAATGAGATACTGTATGGGGGACAGCATGGCTTTGTGAAGGGTAGATCATGCCTCAGTAACTTGCTCAAGTTTTATAACACAGTGACAGCTGAACTGGATAAGGGTAATGGGTTTACAGTGATACTGCTGGACCTGGCTAAGTCATTTGACAGGATTCCACATGGAATTCTAATCTGTAAACTGCAACATATGGGATTGGATATACAGGATATACGTGAGATGTATAGGTGGGTGGTTGATGGAGAGATATCAGAGAGTAGTTTATTCAGGAGTAGAGTCCAAAAGACAGTCTGTGACTAGTGGTGTGCTGCAGGGTTCTGTTCTTAGACCACTGCTGTTCAATTTGTTCATTATCGATATAGGGAAGGATCTAAAAGGAATAGTTCATTCGTTCGCTGATGATGCAAAGTTGGGTAGGGCAATAGCGAATGCAGAAGATGTCAAAATCTTGCAGGATGATTTGGATAGATTGGAGTTCTGGGCTAAGGAGAATGGATGTCAATTTAATGTGACAAAATGTAAGGTTATGCATTTTGGGGTGAAAAGATTAGCAGCAGTATACCACATTGGTGGAACTGTTCTCCAGGAGATTGATGAGGCCAGGGACTTGGGAGTGTTGGTGGATAGGAAGATGAAGTTTAGGGGGACATTGCATGACTAAATCAGCTCATCAAATCACTTGGTTGTTGAAAAATACTTTGACGAGCAGATACAAGCAAGTTATTGTACCTCTGTACCGGGCTCTGATAAGACCTCATCTCGACTACTGTGCCCAGATTTGGTCACCTCGGTTTCTTCTTGATGGGGAGGAGGTGGCGGGGATCCAGAGGCGCGTTCTCCAAGATGATAGCAGGTGTATGGAATGAACCTTATGAGAACAGGTTGAAGATTTGTGGGTTGCAGAAGTTGGTTGATAGGTAGAAGAGGGGAGATATGATTGAGACATTCAAATTACTGAAGGGTTTCTATAGGATTAATTTAGAGGATATTTTTGAGATCGGGACTGGTGGTGGGAGAACTAGGGGACATCTATGGAAGCTGAGCAAGGGTGTTAGAGCTGGGTTCTTTGCTTTTAGAGTGGCAAATGAGTGGAATAATCTGCCAGAGTCTGTTGTGGTTGCTCTGACAGTGAATGAGTTCAAGGCAAGGTATGATAGATACTGTGAGAATGCCGAATAGTTGTGTAGACATGATGTTTAGGGCCTCCCTCGATGAGTCTAAGGACTCCCTGGAGTCGCCCGTAATAATAATATTAAAGCTACAACCCCCACTCGTTTGTCCAAGTGAAAAGTCTATTGAAATATTCCTGAAAGGAATAAACATCAGCAGTGCTATTTATAATTCTTCCCAACTTTGAATCATCAACAAGCAACTGAAGATTCCCAGTCAGTCCACATTATATATCATTTCCAAACAAGTTATAAAGGGGGCCCAAGAACAGAACCTTGGGGCATGCCACTGATTACCTTCCTTTTTTGAGATGCTGCTCCATCATACACAACTAGCTGTTATCATTGAAAGAGCCAATCTCTGATCAGTGAAACCATTATACTATCCATAGTCCATTACTATCCATTCCAAATTAAACATGAATTAATTTGTCTACATTTTCTCTATAGTTTTGCCACCTTATTTTTAATATTTTTGCCAAAATAATTGTTAACATGATTTAACCTGTTTACATTTTCTCTGTATTTACTAAAAGCATGTGCAGATTTATTGGTCAGGAATTTATTCACCATAGTTTTAATGTATTTATCTTTATAATGAGAGAATGCTTGCTTTTTTGTGTTTGTAACTGCTTCACATTTTTTTTTTTCACTCCTAAGAGTGCTTTGGTCAGATCTTTCTGTAGGGCCTCTAAAGTTTGATTTTTGTTTTCACACTCTTTCACTTTTTTTTTGTGATATATGCACACTGAAGTTAGTAATTCACATCTTCAAGCTGTTCAATGTGTAATCATTTTTACAACTTTCTTATAAATTTGCCTTTTCAATTTGATAGTCATTTTTATTCTGCTCATTACAACATTAATTTCTTCTTATTTAAAAATCCTCTAAGTCCTCCTGTTCCACTCTGATTTTACTATCATCAGAGTGGTCCAGAGAAAGTTAAAGAGAAAGCACACAATTCTTATGTAGTCCATCCACTTGAACTTAGTACATGTTGGTACTGGAACATGATGTTAGTAATTGCTAATTCATGCTTAGGGAACAAATCAGACAGCTATTTATTATTATTTTAGCTCTGTTTTTTTTTGCTTCAGATTTTCCCAGAACACTTCTGTAAATCTGTGTTCATTTGTGCTGTGTGTTGATCTATCATAAACAGCTTTTGTTGCGGTTTAATTAACCTTTCTAATAGCTCTTGTTTCTTCAGTGTTATGACTTTCATTGAGGTTGCATAAATAAGTACAGCAAGTTGTATTAAAAAATTTTTCATTTTGAAATTTACCTCATGTAAAATGATAGTGAACATCATTTATCTGTGTTTAGGGAAGCATTCAGTTATTCTGGATGTTGTTTTTTTCCCACCATGAATTTTATATGGATTATATATATATATATTATTATTATTATTAGAATGCTGGTTTACTCGGTTTGTTATCATATTTGTTAAATTTTAATTACTAAACGCTGAGGATTTAAAATCAGAACTTTAATAGAACACAACTAGTTTTGTTGGAAGGCCAACTTCATCAGGTGTAACAGCATAAAAATATGTAAAACAGAAAGACCATAAAAGCATTGCATTTCCAATATAATGGAACATGACAATTAACTGTAATAAAAGTTTAACTGGGAGATTGAGTTCTAGTTAAAATGTCACGCTCATGCATGTATGTGAATTTGCGTGTGCCCCAATATTGAAATGCAGAACTATGCAAGTCTGGCAAACTGTAACTTAGGTTACTATTCATGTGGGAGGCATCAAGAACTATTTCTTCCGATTCCAGTATTCGTCTCTCGAGTTCATCGTAACATTTGTGAACGTTAGTTGTTAAATTCCAGTCTTGATGTTGGAGGCCTTCAACATTGGTGTTTGCAGAAAACAATATATGGCTGGACAAGGCACGGGCCCGAATTCTGTTCTAAGAAATGTCTCTCTGGTGTTCTTCTAAGCAGAGAAGGATTAATTTTTCAGTCTGACCATAATACAGTTTGCCGCAATCACAAACAATTTTTTAAACACCAGGAAACTAGGGAGCTTCACAACTGCACTAATAATCTTCTGATAACTACTACAGAATTACCAAGAAATATCTGCCTTTCTCTCCGCTCACTTCATCCACTTATTCCCTGACTGTATGGTCTTCCAAAGATACTCCTTTAAGACCTATTGTCGAAAGTATCGACTCACCTACATATAACTTGTCGAAGTATCTCGCTTCTTCGTTGAAATGCCCACTGGTAAATCTTCTTTCATTAAAAATTCTGCAGACTTTGTATCTAAGACGAAAGATGTCAAAATCAACAACTCCGATATTATGGCCAGTTTCGATGTTGTATCTCTCTTTACTAATGTATCCTCCCAGGATGTTCTCACTCTGTTAAAAAAACAAGGTTTCAAAAAAGATCTTCACATTAGTATCTCACTGTGTTAATTACAGCTATTTTAAATTTGAAAGCTTGATTTACAAACAAAATAACGGATCAGCCATGGATAGCACATTATCTCCGGTACTGGTGCACATCTTTCTTGAAGATTTCGAAGAAAAGGTTATTTCTTCTGCTTTGTTGAATCCAAAGAAAAGATATGGCTGCATTATATAGATGATGTTTTCCTGATCTGGGAACATGGCTGAGACTCTTCAAATATTCCTTAATCATCTAAATGACACTCATTCAAACATCAGATTCACCTCAGAGTTAGAAGTGGACAGTTCCCTTCCTTTTTTTAGGTATTAAATTAACAATGACACCTGAAAAAATTGAATTCGCAATCTTTAGAAATCCTATGCATGCTGACAGGTACCTGCATGCGGACTCTCACCACTATCCACCACAGAAATTTGGTGTCATCTCTACTCTTGCCCATAGGGCCAGATCCTTGTTATTAGACAAACAAAAGCTTCAAAATGAACTAAAACGCCTCCAAAGTATCTTCAAACAAAATGGATACTCTGAGAAAAATATAAACAGACTTCTTTTTCACCATCTTCATCAACCACCAAATGAGGATACAACTAATTTCAAAGCCTATATCTCCTTACCTTATATTAGTTCTCTCTCCCAAAACTGGCAAAAATCTTAAAGAGATACAATATCAAGATTTTGTTTCACTACTTTACCCAAGCTCTGGTCTATTTTAAGCCATCTGAAAGAGAAACACAATCATCTTCAGTTTCCTGGTGTTTATAAAATTGTTTGTGATTGCTGTAAACTGTATTATGGTCAGACTGAAAAATCAATCCTTCTCTGCTTAGAAGAACACCAGAGAGACATTTCTTATAACAGAATTTGGGCCAATGCCTTGTCCAGCCATATATTGTTTTCTACAAACACCAATGTTGAAGGCCTCCAACATCAAATAGACTGAAATTTAACAACTAACATTCACAAATATTACAACGAACTCGAGAGACGAATACTGGAATCGAAAGAAATAGTTCTTGATGCCTCCCACATGAATGGTAACCTAAGTTACAGTTTGCCAGACTCGCATAGTTCTGCCATTCAGTATTGGTGCACACGCACGCATATGTGTGACGTTTTAACTAGAACTCAGTCTCCCAGTTAAACTTTTATTACAGTTAATTGTCATGTTCCATTATATTGGAAATGCAATGCTTTTATGGTTTTTCTGTTTTACATTTTATGCTGTTACACCTGATGAAGTTGGCTTTCCAACGAAACTAGTAGTGTTCTATTAAAGTTCTGATTGTAAATCCTTGGCATTTAGTCATTAAAATGTAACAGATATCTATGTATATATATGTTCAATTCATTAGTTGAACAATTTTTTGCCTTTGTCACTCTCATACCATCTGCATTCAGAAGAGTTATTTCATATTCATTGCAGCATGATGAAGAATTCTATGGGGTTGGCTGTAGCTTTCAGAGCCAGTTTCTTGTCATGCTCAGATTTAGCTTTCCATACAACAGTTCTTACAAATCTCTTGCTTAATTAAATTACACATCCATTTCACTCCTACTATAATTATTCTTCGAATTCTAGGAATACATTCTGTGCATCATTTAAGTATTATTTTGAACAGTTCCCATGCACTGTTGATAGTTCTTCCTGCTTTGTAATTCAGCATGTAACTTTTCTGAATGGAGCATTCATAAACTTTGTCACTTCCCAAGTGAGTACCTCATGATCACTGTCACCAACTGCAGGCAGAATAGTTACATCTTTAACTGAAACACCCTCTAATACTATAATCGAATCTAACTATCATTGACCTTGAGTTGCTTCTGTCACATGCTGCTTGAGGAAGTTGTCTTGAAACAGCTCATTAAATTCACTTTCATTCTTCTCATGAGATTTTTACTGCTATCCAGTCTGTGTTTGGATAATTAAAGTCCTCTAAAATGATTACTCTTTTTGTGCCAATTGTCTTTCTTTGGTGATGCATTTCTTCATCACTCTGTAACAACACCCCACTATGTAAATAAATAATGAATTACACGATAACTACAGTAATTAACTTAATTAAATAAAGGTACAAATATTTTGTATTGAAATTAACAGTAGATCATCAGTGTAGACAACAAGCTATTCAAAGGAATGGAATACAAAGTGCATAACAGTTGGTGGATTATCAATTAAAAACTGTTGTTGCGTACTAGAAATTAATATGAAATAAATATTATTAAATACTTCTTAAAAACTATTTCTTTGATGGTTACATAAGATAAGAATCTCTCCACCTTTTGGGAGAGAGAGAGAGAGAATCATTTTGATTCAGATTTTGTCAATGTAAAAGGGCTTCCCAACTTTCTTTGAAAAGGCGTTCATATTTAAATTTGCATCTATGGAGAAGACGAGCTTTATCCCACTGGATATTGTGTTTAGTGTCAATACTATATTATGCCAGACTAGATTTTTCAGGTTTCATGTATTCGATATAATATCGATGTTCATCCATTCTTTTTTCCACAGAACAGCCTGCTTGTCCAAAGTATGTTAAATTACATTCACACGGTATCAGTTAAATGTCAGCTAATGATAGATGTGACAGCTTGTCTTTTGTAGATGGCAACAGGTGAGAAATTTTGTTGATAGGAAAATATGTGGGAATGAGATGATACTTCTTCAAAATTGTGCCAATCAGTTCTGAGATTCCAGAAATATAAGGTATTGGAACCCTGTGGTCTGTTGAAGAATCCTGAGGTGTTGAAACATAGTAGTCAATTATCTGCTGGATTTGATTAGGGTTGTAACCATTAAATTCCATTAACGTTTTGACAGTGAAAAGTTCTTGTTGTAACCTTGAGGGAGAGGAGCACACTTTGTGTGCTCTATTAATTAAAGACTTGATAACACCAATTTTTTGAGAGGTGTGATGAACAGACTTTTGATGAATGTATTTGCCAGTAAAGGTAGGTTTTCGATAAACACTGGTTGATAAATTACCAGAGGCTGTGCGTGTAAGAAAGATGTCCAAAAATGGTAAACTACCAGCCTTTTCTTTTTCCATGGTGAACTGAATGCGTGGGTGAAGGCTATTGATCTGTTGTAGGAATGTAGTAAGTTCCTCTTCAGAATGAATGCAGCCATTAAAATTAATGCAGCAAAGACATTAAAGTTAAATTAAAGAAATTAAAGTTAATTACTGTGGTTATCGTGTAATTTATTATTTATAGTTATGCTACAGGTAGTACCTTTAAAGATTAGACTCCACTATGTATTTGATCTTGTTAGATTCCATCTCACACTAGTAACTGTCATACTAGTAACAGCTTTCATGTGGAAGTGAGTTTGAGACCATCTAGACCAGTGCTTCCCAAACTTCTGGATGTCAGGGCCCCCTTTGAAAAAATTAAAATATTTCATGGTCCCCCTTGAAAAAAATCGTAATATATAGACATATTAATATAATATTTATTGTATTTATATTCAATACAAAACATACACAACAAATATTGCAAAAATCAAATGCAAATATTACATTTTTAGCATCTTACATACACATTTGAAATGGCACATTATCTCATATTTTTATATAGTTAGATACTGTATATGGTTATTGTATATTTGCAGTACAAGCACATGAAACGTAAAACGGTTAGTAATAAAGAAAGAATTAAAACATAAAAGAAGTTTAATAACAATTTAATGTGATGGATGCAGTTTCAATACTGCTACACCAATATCAGGTGAAATATTTGAAACTGCAATTCTTAGATTTCTGCTTTGAAATGAAACTTATATGAATAAGCATATATTTACTAATATTCATTAAGCGCCGAAATACGCAGGTAGCAAAATTTGTGAACCTGCACCAATGTGTGATTTTTTTCTATTAAAATATAAAAAATAATATAAAAGAAATAATAAATAATAAAAATTAAATATGTTTCTTTTAAGATAAAAAAAATCGACTTAGTATTAAAAGTTTTTAAATTTGTTTTCATTATTTCAGCCACCCTTCCCCCCCCCAACAAAACTTCCCAAACTGTGGGCCTCCTGAGGGAGCCGCGGCCCACAGTTTGGGAAGCGCTGATCTAGACCATTCAAATTATCATATTATTAGCAGCATACTCCTTCCTCTCCTATCTTGTGTATCCTTAAAAATACTGTATCCTTTACACTTGATACCAGTTAGTATGTCTGATTCTGGACATACCTGTTTGTTATTCAGTATAATAAACTATTCCAATTGTCCATAAGTTTGCTATAGCATAGCGTGTACATTATTATTGTTGTTGTTATTATTATTTTTATTATCAACAGACCTCTGAGGAGTCGAGACTCATCATAGGAGGTTCCACTCTCACATGCACAGCTCATTACCTTGACTTAAATGCATTCACCACACTCTCAGGCAATGCATTCCAATCATCCACCACTCTCCATGCAAAAAAAATTACTCCTTACCCCTTGTTCATACCCACCCTATACAGCTTCTGGGGATGGCCTCTCATTCTTTTCCCTCCTCCCCGTCTCCAAATATTCTTTGAAAAATCTCATCCAAATCTCGATCATGTCTCCCCAACTTCCTTCTAGCAAGTTGCAAACAACTGTATATCACCATTTAAGCTCTTGTCATTTACATACAAATTAAACAACAGTGGCATGCCACAAGTGACTTTCCTCTTCTGGGATATCACCTCCCCATACATAACCTACTGATACCTATCAGACAGCTATTTTACAATCCAACACACTGATCTACTATCCAACCTCATCTGTTCCAGTTGAAGTACTAGTTTGTCATGTGACAATCTATTATCACTATATACATTATCAAAAGGATGATGAGGTGTTGGAGAGAGCTCAGACATTTGAATAAGTTGGTTTCTGGGAAGCAAAGATGGGATAGGGAAAAAAAGCGCCTTTGTACAGTTTTGTCAAAAATGCACTCTTCACCCAGATCCTAAGTTAATAATGAGACAAACTGTTATTTTAATAGCAGCAAAAGCCACGTTCTTGGAACTCATCTTTGATAGAAAGCTTGTATTTCTTGCATACATTCTTATACTAAAAGGAAAGTGCAAGAGAGCATTGAATGTCCTTTGCACTTTAGCCTCTACTGAATACGATGCATAATCTTCATTGCTTCATCTTTATCATGCACTTTACATTCAAAGCTGGATTACTGGTCTCAAGTATTATTATTATTGAGGGAGGCCCCAAATCATGTTCATCACAACTATTCGACATTCATTCACAGAGTATCTATCATACTTTTCCTTAAACTCATTCACTGTCACAGCACCCACTATAGACTCTGGCAGCTTATTCCACTCATTCAGCACTCTAACAGTAAAGAACCCTCTAACACCCTTACTAACCACACTCTTGCCCAGCTTCCATGGATGCCCCCTAGTCCTCATACCACCAGCCCTGTTCTCAAAAATATCTTCTGAATTAATCTTATAGAAACCCTTCAGTAATTTGAATGCCTCAATCATATCTCCCTTCCTCTGCCTATTAACCAATTTCTGCAACCCACAAATCCTCAACCTGTTCTCATAAGGTTCATTCCACAGACCTGCTATCATCTTGGTCACTCGCCTCTGGATCCTCTCAACCTCCTCCCCATCAAGAAGACACCTAGGTGACCAAATCTGGGCACAGTAGTCGAGATTTGGTCTTATCACTCAATACAGAGGAACAATAACATGCTTGTCTCTGCTCGTCAAAGTATTCTTCAGCAACCAAGTGATTTGATGAGCTGATTTGGCCATTTATGCAATGTGGCCCCCTAAACTTCAACTCCTTATCCACCAACACTCCTAAATCTCTCGCCTCATCAATTTCCTGGGGTACAGTTCCACCATTGTAGTAAACTGCTGCTAATCTTTTCACCCCAAAATGTATAACCTTACATTTTGCCACATTAAATTGACATCCATTCTCCTTAGCCCAGACCTCCAATCTATCCAAATCATCCTGCAAAATTTTTACATCATCTGCATTCACTATTGCCCTACCCAACTTTGCATCATCCACAAACAAATGACCTGTTCCTCTCAGATCCTTTCCTATATCATTAATGAACAAATTAAACAGCAGTGGTCCAAGAACAGATCCTTGTAGCACACCACTAGTCACAGGCCGTCTTTTGGACTCTACTCCTGAGTAAACCACTCTCTGATATCTCTCCGTTAATCACCCTCCTATCCATCTCACCAACCCTATGTCCATCCCCATATGCTGCAATTTACTGATTAGAATTCCATGTGGTATCCTGTCAAAGGCCTTAGCAAGGTCCAGTAGAATCACTGTAAACCCATTATCCTTATCCAGTTCAGCCGTCACTGTGTTATAATACGAGAGCAAGTTACTGAGGCATGACCTACCCTTCACAAAACCATGCTGTCCCCGATACAGTATCCCATTTTCATCTATCCAATCTTGTATTTTCCTCTTGACTATTTTCTCCAAGACCTTGATAACGATTCCTGTTATGCATTTTTGGAAATTATGGAGACAACTACCGTGTTTGAATAAAAACTTTAGTTTAATATTACTAAAATTTACAATTCGACATTTCGACCTTTATGTCAAGGTAATCTTCTGGAGCGTACAAATATACACAAGAAACAAGCTATACTACAATCAGACTGGTTCGTTAAAGACACTGACCAACCGCTACCACAATTGTTGGCCTGACCTCTGGTGAAAAAAAAAAATAATAAAAAAAAAAAATAAAATTAAAAAAAAATAAATAAATAAAAAAAAAATAAAAAAATAAAAAAATTATGCATTACCGCTAGAGTCCTATTATTTGTGTTGTCTACTATATACATATATTAACATCATTCCAGCCAGTTGGAGTGGAATGGTTTCTAATACTAACGGATTGGCTAGAGTCCTGACTTATGTTGAATCTTTCATATTAGGTTGGCTGAATGTGTGCCATCCAGATCCTTGGAATTTTCATACCATCTTTATTGTTGATATTTGGGTGGTTTATCAGGATTTTGCAGGATTCTTTAAATTTTCTTTCGTACCACGTTTTTGTGCGGTGTAAGGAGCAGGTGCTTTTCCAGTTGATTTGGTGTAAAGTGTTAAGTGCGTGGTCTGAGAGGCCTGCTTCACCATAATGGTTATATTTAATGTGTTCTTTCTTGCGTATAGGGATTGTGCGTCCTGTTTCACCAATGTACGGTAAGTTACAGGTGCAGCGGATGCAATAGACTCCAGGATTTGCTAATGGGAGGAGAGGATCCTTAGAGGAGCTGAATATGGTTTTAAGTTTAGTGGGTGGTTTAAAGGTGGCATTGAGGTTATAATGTTGTAGGATTCTGTTGATTTTTTCCGATAACCCTTTAATGTATGGGATGGCTATGGTTTTACTGTAACTAGATTCGTTTTTGTTGTGGTTTTATAGAGTATTTTATTGACAGTATTTTTGTTATAGCCATTATTTATGAATGTGTCACTAATGATTTTTAGTTCTTGTTTCAGGGCTTGCTAGTTAGAGCAAATCGTTGTGGCTCTGTTTTTAAGGGTGTTAATGACTCCATATTTTTGTGCTGGGTGGTGGTATGAATTCACATGTATGTATTGGCCTGTGTGTATCGGTTTTCGGTAGACCGTGAAGGAAGACGTGTAACTAGTGTGTCTAGGAATGGGAGCGAATTTTGGTTTTTGATTTCGATGGTAAATTGTATGCATTCGTGTTGTTTGTTTAGGTGGCTGAGGAATGTGTTTAGCGTTTGTCGCCCGTGCGGCCAGATCGCGAACACATCGTCAATGTATCTGAGCCATATTGTCAGTCGAAGCATGGTGGAATCAAGAGCCCTTTGTTCAAAGGTTTCCATGTAGGAGTTTGCGATTGGGGGGGATAATGGTGAGCCCATGGCTGTGCCTTCCTTTTGTAGGTAGAATTTGTTTTGCCACACGAAGTAACCGGACTTTAGTACGTGGGCAAAGAGAGCCGTAATGTCGGGCAGAAATTTGTTCTGTAGTAGGAGAATTGTGTCATTGATGGGGACATTAGTGAAAAGGGCAGAAACGTCAAAACTGACTAATAAGTCGTCTTTGTCGAGTGTTATGTTTTTGATTTTGTTTATAAAGTGTTGTGTGTTTTTTTTTTTATGTAGGAGGGGGAATGACCTACCAACTCCTTGAGTGTTGCTGCTAATTTCTTGGCTTGGTGGTAATTGGGACTCTCTATTCCTTCCACTATTGGTCGAAGGGGCACATTTAGTTTGTGTATTTTCGGAACCCCATATATTCTGGGGGGGGGGGCGTAGTGGAGTTTGAGTTTTTTAACTGTGTCTGGTGGCCAAGAAGTGACGGATTTTAGTAGTTTTTCTGTTTTGTCCTTTATCCTTTTTGTTCGGTTATAATTTACCATTTTATATGTGTTGTTATCGGCTACTGGTTGGTTCATTTGCAGTATGTATGTTGACCTGTCAAGGACAACAGTGGCACTGCCTTTATCTGCTTTCGTTATTATTATATTTTGTTTGACTTTTAATGATTTAATTGCTGCTAATTCTGTTTTAGTCAGGTTGTTCTGTATGGTTTTCTTGGTATTTAGGACATTACTGGTTTCTAGTCATATTTTGTCTGCTATGTTGTTAGGTAGGGATCGGCAGATGCCTCTTTCAATGTAGTAGATAAAATCCAATTTGTTTACCTTTTTAGGTGCTATTGCGTAGTTCAGCCCTTTATTCAGCAGCGTGAGTTCAGTGTTGTTCAAGGTGTGGCTTGATAGGTTAATCACATGGTTCTTGCTTGTCGATGGTTGGTTGCTCCTTGTCTCCCTTGTTTGTTGTTTCTCGGGGAGGAAGTCCTCTGATTGGCCGCCATATTTTGCTGTTGTTTCAACCTGTGGAATTTTTTTTTTTTTTTTTTCTCGAGTTTTCTTTATTCTTTTCCAGGGTATGCTTGGCCGAATTGTTTCCGAATTTATTTATTTATTTATTTTTTATTTTTATTTTATTTATTTTATTTTTTTCACCAGAGGGCAGGCCAACAATTGTGGTAGCAGTTGGTCAGTGTCTTTAACAAACCAGTCTGATTGTAGTATAGCTTGTTTCTTGTGCATATTTGTACGCTCAAGAAGATGACTTTGACATAAAGGTCGAAACGTCGAATTGTAAATTTTAGTAATATTAAACTAAAGTTTTTATTCAAACACGGTAGTTGTCTCCATAATTTCCAAAAATGCATTCGGATCACCATGCAAGCCTAAAAGAAAGGATTCCTGTTATGCTGATTGGCTGGTAATTTTCAACAGCAGCCTTGGAACCACCTTTATGCAGTGGAACTATTTTCCCCTCTTTCCACTCCCTTGGAACTGACCCAGACCCGAGGCTCAAATTAAACAAAATGGTCAAGGGCACTGACAGTTCTTTAGCCACTTCACGTACAACACGAACTGGTATACCATCCAATCCCACAGATGTATTGACATTGAGGTTCTGTAATAGACTATTTACCTCTACTTCATTCATCACAATTCCAGTATAAGCTGTTGGTTCTTCCATTCCTACAATATCACCACCTGGATGATATACTCTTGCAAAGTGCTAGCTCAGTAATTCCACTACATCGACTGATTTGGTTACCTCCCTACCCTCAGCATTGTTTAAAATCATTCTGCCATGAACGTTTTCCTTTTACTTGCAACATATTGAAAAAACTGTTTGGGATTCTCTTTAGCCTGCATGGCCAATATTCTTTCATAATCCGCTTTTGCTTTTCTTACCACCCTTGTTACCTTTCTAGCCTGAGCTTTATACTGTTCCTGCACCTGCAGGTCACCTTTCTCCTTAATTTCCCTCCACAATTGTTTCTTTTTTTGCAGCTCACGCTTAATGGTATTATTCATCCATTTAACCCTTACTTGATTTATTATTCAGGCTCTTGGTATACAGTCAACCATTGCCTCCTGCAAATACTTCTTAACCACATCCCATGCACTATCAACATCCAGCCCTTGTAGTTTTACATGCCATGGCACTGAGCCAAGCCCACTCCTAAGCTTGTCATACTTACTAGCCCGGTAATTCCACATGTACTCTGTCTTAATTGTATCTTAAACTCCTTTAGCCACCTCACAAGTCATGACCTTATGATCACTCTCACCAATTGGTGGCAACATGGTCATTTTAGTTACAGCCACATTCTCAGATGCGATTACCAGGTCAAGCACTCTCTGCCCCTTAGTATTTTCCATTACATGCTGTCCCTTAATAATTGCATAAAATCCAATTCCTTCCTCCAATGTGCCCTCTCCTCCTTCCAGTCATTGTTACCATAATTGAAATCCCCCATAATAATTACCCTCCTTCCACTCATATTTTCCATTTGCCTATGCATACTATCCCCACTGTCTATTCCATCACCTGATCTATAGCAGCACCCAATTGTATATTTTGTTCTGCTAGCCTCTATCTCACACCAAATAGCCTCAAATGTGCTCTTTTCTCTATCCTGCAGTTCAACTTCTATACCTCTTGGCTGCAACTCATCAGCCATCATCAATAACACTCCTCCATAACATGCTATACCCATCACATTCAATCCCACTTTATCATCTTCTGTCAGCTATGTTTCACTAATACCAGCAACCTGTGCCCTGGAAGTGCCAACCAAGGCCAAAAACTCCTCCTCCTTGATCCTAATACTCCTGGCATTAGTGTACATGAATTGCAGAAGCCCGTTAGTCCCATCCCTACTTTGATGCCTTATAGTAACTATCCCATTCTGATTTGTTGTCATTCGTACTTGCTCGGGCATATTATACTCATTCATACACTCAACTGCCTCCCTAAAGTCTGCATATCTACTCCCCCCCCCCCCCCCTAATAAATTTAGTTTCCCCAAGTCTGTACATCCACTTCATTCATCAACACTTTTTCAAGCCTCTGTACACCAAATCCATTCAAATGTAAACCATCCATCTTATATAAATCCTTTCGCCCATCGAACTCACTTCTGTTAAACTGTGAATGAAATTATTATGTATATTTTGTTCTTCATTCACATTTAACATAACCTATCATATATTAAGCATGACTTGTTTAAAAATTATTTGTTAATCCCTTGTTTAAGAATTATTTTTCATGTATTATTCCTGAAATTCATCAGCTATTATTTGATTAAATAATTTTAATGTATATTTTACTATTGGAAGGACCCAGTGATAAATATAATTTATCTTATTTACCTTATTCCTTCAATAATATTATGAGAAATTATATGTATATAATTTAATGTACCTTATATATATACTGTAATATATATTTTATTATTATTAATTGTAAATGAAATGAAAGAGAAAATTAAGTAACTGTAATATTTTATTAATAATTTTCATTACTCAATGTAAAAGTATAGCCTTATGTAACATTAACATGAATGTTTATGCTTTGTTCGTTGCCATGGAGAGAGAAATAAAATGGAACGCGCGTGGGTAGACCGTGAGCTTCGATAACAAGGAGAGAAAAAATATATATGAAGGGTAATATAAGAGTAAAGAGGGGAGAGTTTTTGAAGCAGGAAAAAGGAAGGATGAAAGTAAATAAAAGGGACTGAAGGGCAGGAATTCAAGAGAGTAGTATTTAAAAGTGTGCTAAGACGAAGTGAAAACTTATAGATAGCTGAAAGTAAAGTCAGCAGTGGCATTAATAGGAATTTGGTGCCGTATTTGGATAATTAAAGGACTGGAAGGTTAATGAAGGATTCAGAATAGATCCAGTTAGCTTAGAATTACTACTTATTTCTATATTGCTTTTAGGAAGAATTGTACGGAGGTTATTTTGTTGTGAAGTAGTAAACAAGGATATCAATCTGCCCTATAGTTGCTGTCGAGAATTGTGAAGCGCGACAAATAATAATCTAGTTATGACCTTGAAGAATTCTTTTAAATGTGTTCCATAGGTGTAATAAATATAATTTGAAGATGTGCTCACATTAAATCTGACGTGCTGAAGATAAATTCCGGTAAGGACAGTCATATTTTATTTGTTTCTGTGTATGAAGATTTGAGTGATAGTTCCATTTCGCTTATTCTAACATTTACTGTGGCATATCGCTGAAGTTAGAAGTTAAAAATAATTTGCCTGGAAATAATATCTGCCGTATTTGATGACATGATAAGTGCCTGCTGAGAGTTAAGTTTGGAGTATAACTGAGAGATATGGGCAACTAATTAAACAAGAATTTCTGTTGTATTAATCTGAGTAAGGAATCTTGTAATAGAGAAAACTGTGAAACTTGTATGTGAAGATTTTGAAGACTTAATTAATAAGAATGATTTGACCCAATGTACTAACTTAATTGTCATGTCTCAATTTAGAAGTGGAATTCGTGTATTTATCATATAACCTTATATTAAATGTTTTGTTTTATTTATTTCAATACTGTGTTTGCCTGATTCTTTTTTATTGCACCGTTCATAAGTAATTCGAATCTAGCGGGAGCCTCAAGTGAAAAATATTGAATTCGGCCTGAATGAGTAAGGAGACTGCTAATTTAATTGAAAATTGATTCTACTATTTTATATAGACTAATCTAAATATAGGGTGGCGCAGTATAAATATAAATTTCTCTATTTTTGTATTAGTGATCAATTGGTAATTAATAGATTTTATTAATAAGAGTACGTTACAACAAAATGTCGGATTCGAAACTAGAACGCACGTTCCAACAAAATGGCGCAGTCGACAGGATGTGATTTAACTAATATAAATTAAGAAATTGAATTTAGCTTTGTGATAATAGTCGTAGAAATAATCCCTGAAATCTTAAAAGTAAAATAAGTAAATCACAGTGAACTGGTTATGAACTAGAGTCAGGCAAAGAAAAAAGTTTGTTTTAAGGTAAAAATTGTATTAATTTAATTAATAATTCATTAATTACTATGGCTGTTACATCCAGCTCGAAAATGGAAGATGATGAATTTTTTAAAATGGTGAACCCCCAACAGTTAATTCCCCAATTTTCAGGAGAGGAATCAGATGATGTGTTATCATATTTTACTTATGTTGAGAAACTCAGAGAAAAGGCAAATTGGACTGACTTTCAGTTACTAATCTTGCTTAGAAATAAATTAATAGGTAAAGCAAAGACATTCTTATATTCATCTCCAATACTTATTGAAACATTTGAATATTCAAAATTTAAAGAGACTTTACTATCTCAATTCTGTAAACTGAGAAGTGTAGGACCTAATCTATGGAAGTTACAAAAGATTACACAGAAAGATAAGGAGAATGTTATCGATTTCTACAATCGCCTGATAATTCTTTCTAACAGTCTAAATGTATGCAATGCAGATAAACCTCATTTGGATTGGGCGGTCTATCAGCAATTTCGTAAAGGTGTTAAGCCAGAACTCAGAGAAACAGCTTATAAAAAGAAGATCACCACACTAGAAGAATGCCTGAAAGCTGTCAGAGAAAAGGAGCAAATGATTGGTGACATTTATCCCTCATCCAATACAGCTTTTGTCAATGTTGTGGATAAAATTAGTATTCCCTTGGACCAGTCTAAAGTTGCAGGGAAGAATAGTAAGGAAGAAGAGAAAAGAAAAGATACTGATGCAAATCCTATTAGTGTTAGTCACATGACTGTGAATGAGGATCAAACCAACAAGAAGTTGATGAAAGATGTACAGAGCTTAATTCACCAGGAAGTTCAGAAATTAAATCAACCTATTATGGATAGTCTTAATAAAGTGATGAAGCAATTGGCAACATTCACTCTACAATCTAAGGAAGACCAAAACCCCACAACTGATAAGGTTGATAAAAGAATTAAATTGGAAGTAGAAAAGCAAAATCAACCTATTTTAACAAATTTGAGTGAATTAGTACAAGAAATGAAAAATGTTAAACAACAAATATCATTTATGTCTCAACCTCAGCTCCCAAATGCTATAATTGCAATAAAGTTGGACACCTTGCTAGAAATTGTTTTCTTAACAAAAGAAACTACTCTAACAAAAGCTGGGATTCAAAGTATGGACACATACCCCACAGAGGATATAATAGAATGCAGAAACACCAAGGATCTAATGAACAATTGATGAGAATTAGAGGAGAAATCCTAGGTTCTAAGTGTAATATTTTATTAGATACAGGATGTAATGCTTCAACTATTAGAAAAGACTGTCTCCAAAGGATAAGACATAAATTAAGGAATAATATTACCAAACTTAGACAACCTGTAAGAATTACTTCTCTTTCAGATTCAAACTTTGTAGCATATGAAAAGGTTCGAGCAAGAATCTACCTACCAGAATTTAAACTAAGTGTCTGGCAAGACTTACTTATCATCCCCTCAACCGCTGACATAAGCTCCCACATCATATTGGGAACAAATTTCTTAGAAAGATATCAGTTCTCCTGTGCTTTTTTTAAAAGGGAAGTATGCCTAATGGGCAGGAAAATAAGTGTCAGAACAAATGGCAGTTATATGCATAATAGAACAAGGAGGCAGAGAGAAAGGTTTCATGTACCTGAGAAAAGATTTGCCCCAAATAATGTGGAGCTGTCTGTAATTGAACCAACTGTGGAGAATAGTAATACACAGTCTGTTATGCCTTATCTACCAAAATCAAAATGTAATACTGATGAGCATTCTCAACAACTAATAGCCAAACCTGAACCTAAAGTTATCAATAAGGAACAAACAACAGTTGAGGTAAATTGTGCCAGGGTGACTAGTCTATATAACAGAACTAGGCCAAAAGAAACAAATTACCAAAATGATAGACAACTAAAACTCAATTCTAGTGATAGAGAACATGATTTCTACTCCAAAAGAACACTATTTAAGAGTTATTTAAGACCTATAGGAAAAAGTGTAAGACTTAAATCCTCCACTGAAAGGAACTTGTGTGAAAAATTTTTCTCAAAAGAAAAATTTTTCAGAGAAAGGGTGAGCCTTTGTTAAACTCTGAATGAAATTATTATGTTAAGATTTTGAAGACTGAATTAATAAGAATGATTTGACCCGATGTACTAACTTAATTGTAATGTCTCAATTTAGAAGTGGAATTCATGTATTTATCATATGACCTTATATTAAATGTTTTGTTTTATTTATTTCAATACTGTGTTTGCCTGATTCTTTTTTATTGCACCGTTCATAAATAATTCGAATCTAGCGGGAGCCTCAAGTGAAAAATATTGAATTCGGCCTGAATGAGTAAGGAGACTGCTAATTTAATTGAAAATTGATTCTACTATTTTATATAGACTAATCTAAATATAGGGTGGAGCAGTATAAATATAAATTTCTCTATATTTGTATTAGTGATCAATTGGCAATTAATAGATTTTATTAATAAGAGTACATTACAACAAAATGGCGGATTCGAAACTAGAATGTACGTTCCAACACTTCACACATCCACAAATTCCACACTACTCTTCATGCATAACCCGTGCATAAAGTCATTTGCAATTATGGCCCTCCTTCTAAACACTTCATTGTCTTACCGCGGAAAAATACTCACCACCCTAACTCTCTCACTCTTCTCTTTTGCTACTTCAAGTCATTCCCTCACATCCTCTATCATTTCCATTTTGTCTTCTTTCAAATCATTTGTTCCTGCCACGACTATCATTTCTTTCACCCTCTGTTTTTGCGCTCTAATAGACTCGCTGACGTCCTTGATGTTCGCACCTGGTTGGTACGATTTCGTCAAACTCTCAACTATCACACCTCTTAATAACGAATCTCCGTACAGCATTCACTCCTTCATTTTGTTTACGTTTATGAACATCTCTTATTTTTCATATCAGACTTTCGCCATTTATTAGTTTGTACGTTCGATGCACATTTTTGCATACGCTCCAGCTGCCGCTTTGCCCTATGTATCGCTCTGCTCAACTGTGCGATCTCACTACTTGCATCTATCTTACCATTTTCATTATCATTTAAATCATCCATTTACACTTTCAACGTTGCTCTCACACCTATCTGGTACTACCTCATAATTTCTTATCACATCACTATTTTCTGTATTCTGACTTTCTTTAATGATATCACTCTTGCCACCTGAAACATGCTTCAGATCCTCATTCTCCTTACACTTTCTACACATATTTCTGCACATATTCACTCCACTATCACCATCTAACCAGACTCCAACCACTCTCCGCAAAGCATACATCTCACAGACAGTGCATTGCATAAACTCTTTTATATCCAAATTCTTAAACAAACATGGCGACCTGGCTGCCATTTTTTTTTAATCGGTGCCATGTGGATGCTATTGTATCTTAAAAATAATAATTGAAATAACACAGAAAACACAAAAATCACACAGACACACTAAGATACGAAAAGCAAACAATACTATGTAAAATTCTAGTAAAATTGCCAGTGATAACATAAAATACTACTGATCTTTTCAGGAGCTCTTGACAAGCCAACGATCATATCAGTGCGATACCTACCGACTGAGTAGTTTTACAGTATGTTTTACATGACAGCGTCTGTAATGGTTGGATCCCAATAGCTGCTGGTGTTTTCTTGCACATCCCACACAGATAAGAAACAATTGTCTCTTAGCTATGCCCTAAAATTAATCTCTTCCAGAGCAGCTGGGTATCACTCTGCCATATGTTCCTTGATATGGTGTTAAAAAGATTATGCAACTCTTGCCATGAATGCTAACATTACCTGCACCAAACATAACAGCATTCCTACAGGTTTGCATCCCCCCCCCCCCTGAAAATTTTACGCAGGCACCCATGAGTAGTAGTGCTGATGTTAATTCTCTACAGGAAGATTTGAATAGACTTTTAGCTTGGACAAATGAGTGGGATTGCAGTTTGCATATTAATAAATGCAAAGTGTTACACTTTGGGATACAGAAATATAAGGCTACATACTGTATTGATAGAGCTGTACTTCAGGAAGTGGATGAGATTTGGGATCTTGGAGTGATGGTGAACAGTGGAATGAAGTTCCGAGGGCACATCATACATGTTGCAAAGACTGCATATTGAATTGCTGCTATGATGAAAAGTACATTGACATGTAGGGATAAGGAGGTGGTGATGTATCTATACAAGTCATTGGTCAGACCGCATATGGACTATTATGCTCAGATTTGGTCATCTGGTTTTCATTGTGATGTGGAAACACCAGAGATGGTCTGAAAATGAATAGCCAAACTGATATCAGGACTTTGGAGTGTTGGTTAGGAAGAGCATTTGAGAGAATGTGGATTCCTTTAAGTTAGTTAAGAGATTCTATCAGACATTTTGACATTATGTCAAAATATCAAAACTCCAAAATAATTAGCTATATAGTCTTGTGTATATTTGTTATACTGAGGCCTGCTTATAAACATGAGTAGTATCTATTCTCTTCTTCTTTTGAACTACTTCTACAGAAAAAAAGCCAAAGTACAACTAGTTTTCATTTTACTTACCTTCGTCTAAGCCCAAGCATTTGCCCCATTCTAACAGAGTAATCATGTGATCATTGTTTGCATCACAGCTATCCAAGAAAGGTGGTCTACAGTGTTCCATTCTCTCTCGATTATATATATATATATATATATATATATATATATATACACACACACACACACACACACAAAAAAAATATGCCTTTTAAAAATTCCAGTTCAACTAAACTTTTTTTTCTTAAGCGAAGCATATTGATTTTTTATTCAACTTAGTCAAATAAGAAATTATAAAAAGAGCGGATGTTAAGATGGAAAGAATGAGAGGCAATCCCTGAAAGTTGTATAAAGATGTGGTGAAGAAGGGAGTGAGGAGTATATTTTCACTCACTAACACATTTTTTGTGTTAGTTAGTGGAATGCATTGCCATGCAAATAACTTCAAAGCTTATTATGATAGACATGTTGTTGCGTGGGTCTCCCATGATGAGTCTGTCTCCATGGAGGTTACCAAATAATAATAATCTTTGGCTTGAGACAGTATAACTTTTGCTGTCCTTGCACGAGTAAATCCCTAATTAACCAATCAGCTACACAAAAGCTATTTTTTATTGCAAGATTGTATAAAGAGAGAGCACTGATTCATTAACCTACTATAAATAAGAATGATTGCTTCAAACTCTTTCCAATTTTGGGAAGTAATCTTGCTTGAATATCTCTCACTGAGGTTGTTAATTTTTGTTCTACCACAGCTGAGTTTATTTTTTTTTTGTTTTGGACTTCATTGGTATACTGTTGAGTTTTCCTCATAATTCTAATAGCTGATATTTGTAACATGCTTTCCCGAATTAAATTATACTTGCCAAGAAATTATATTGTTTATTCCTTGACCCAAGTGTAAGCAAGCAAAGTTTGCACATGAAGTATCTTCACAACTGGTAAGAAATTTTGCTTACATTTGGGTAAAGGATTAAACTAGAATATAATTTCTTGGCAAATATAATTTAATTTGTAACCAAGTGATAAATATCTTTCTACAGTTTCTGATCCATAGTGTGGATCAGAAACTATGTACAATACCTGTGTAGAAGTATTTTAATAATAAGGTTAAGCACTTTTTTCCTACTTATACATGGATAATATATGATTTCTGCATTAATTCAACCTTGTCTGGCTCCCACTGATGAGATCTTAGTAAAGCATAATGCATAGCATTATAAATGATGTGGGCTTTGCATTATGGGATATTAAGCCAGTTGATGTAAAGTGAACAGCCTATGTATAAGTACATAGTCGTGAAGATAGTTCATGTGCAAACTTCATTTACTTACATCTTGGTAAAGGATTAAACAAGAATATAATTTCTTTCTTTTAAGGTTACATGGTGATCAGCATTGATAGGGACATAAAAGGCCAGAAGAAACAACAAAAAAATAATACCTCATTATGTCCCTGCACTCAGAATTTATGGCCTGCCAAAAATACACAAAACAGACATGATACTATGTCCGATTGTTGAAGGAATCAACAGCCCAAATTACCACATAGTCAAAAAATTAGTGGCCACACTCAAGGAATTGGTAGGTCAGTCCCCTTCCTACATAAAAAATACACATTTCATAAACAAAATTAAAAACATTACACTCAACGACCAAGATTTATTAGTCAGCTTTGACATAACTTTCTTTTCACCAATGTCCCGATCAATGACACTATCTTACTTTTACAGAACATATTTCCACACTACATCACGGCCCTCTTTGCCCACGTACTCTTCTCTGGATATTTCGTGTGGCAAAACAATTTTTACCTTCAAAAAGAGGGTACAGCCATGGGCTCACCACTATCTCCCCCCCCCCTCCAATTGCTAACTTTTATATGGAAGAGTTTGAGTAATGAGCTCTAGAGTTAGCGTGCCTAAAGCCTAAAATTTGGCTCGGATATGTTGATATTTTTGCCATTTGGCCCCACAGCTGCGAAGCACTAAATACATTCCTTAGCCACCTGAACAAACAACACAAGCGTATCTAATTCACCATTGAAATAAAAAAAAAAAACTCTCTTTCATTCCTAGACACTCTTCACACATCTTCCCTCAGGCTCTCTCTCCTTTTCAGTCTACCGCAAATCTACACACACACAGGCCAATACATATACAAAAATTCTTATCACCACCCAACACAAAAACTAGGCATCATAAGCACCCTTAAACACAGAGCTCAAACTATCTGTTCAAATGAACATTCTCTAAATCAGGAATACAAGATCATCAACCATACATTTATAAAAAATGGATACAGTAAAAAAAACTATTCACAAGATCCCCCACAGAGATACTGGTAAAAACATAAAAGATTTCAAGAATGCTATTGCCATAGCTTATGTTAGAGGCATTTCTGAAAAAAAATAACAGAACACTACACAAATAGAACCTCAAAAACTCCTTTAAACCCCCAACAAAATTAAGACATCTACTCAGTTCTTCCAAAAATCCTTTTCCACACCTAGCCCACCCAGGGGTATACAAAATACAATGCACATGTAATCTACCATACACAGGGGAAACAGGGTGAACCATCCCAATTAGGAAGGACGAACACAAACGACACATTAATTACCTCCATTTTGGAAAAACTGGCTTTCTGACCACGCACTCCAAACATACCAAGTCCCTTGTCCCAAACATACCCTTGTTAAGTCGGAGTGAAATTTAAGTTATAGAAAATTACGTTTCACATGGACGTAACGTATTTCTCATACTCTTGGGGCAAATAATGATTTATCAGAATAAATTAGCACTGTATAGAAATCAAATTCTATACAGTGCTTTATAGATAAATATATATCCTTTCTTGAAATTAAAATGTTTTGTTTAAAAGCTAAATGTTGTATTGCCTGAGATTAGTACCTACTGCACTTGCTCATAAAAATTAGCGAACCAAAGGCGGGGAGATAGATAAAAATTGGTCATGACTGCAGGTATGAAAAAAAAATATAGTAGATGAGATTGAACGCTGACTGTATTCTAATTCTTTGGTGTTACAAGTTTAGTAAAATCAAGAATTCAGGGTGGCGCCGCAGAAAAAAAATGATTTCTCTGAATTTGAATAAGGAATTAGAACCAGTGCTGAGACAAAGGAATAGGCATCCGCCATTAGCATTTCCTTTGTCTCACAAATCCACAGCTTCACTCTTATCGGTAGATTGAACAGAAATAACATTGTGGTTAAGAGATTTATGTATTACTAGAGAAAGATTTAGCAGAGTTTATTGTACTAAGAGGGATTCTATCTGGGACACAGATATAAGTTGAAATAAGATTAAGATCCCGAATTAAATAAAAAGTTAAAATGAGAAAAAAAATTTTACACCCTAAACCACATCAAAACCTGGTTCGAGATGGAATTCAAAGAAGCATGTGAAATGCTTAAACACAACTCAAATCCGAACAAAAATGATGGCCTAACCATTCCAAGAATGTGGAGGACCCATCTGCAACCTTTATAGGAACCAGAACAAGCCAAAGAAAAATCCCAATACAAGAAGACTTGAAGTGTTTTTTTTTTTTTTCCCCTTAACATTCCGTAGCAACTTGAACTGTACAAGGCCTGAAGAAAATCATTATTATTATTAATAAACAGGACCTCATGGAGTCAAAGACTCATCTAGGAGGTCCTTTTATCTCACACACATTTCATCATACCGTGTCTTAAACACATTCAAACTACTTGCAGACACCACACTCTCAGGCAAGGCATTCCAATCACTCACAACTCTGCATGAAAAAAACCTGCTTCTCACTCCCCTACTCACACCCTCTTTATACAGTTTCCAGGGATGACCTCTGGTTCTCCCCTGATCTCCCACTATTCTCTGTAGAACTTCTCCACCATTGATCCTATAACAACCCCTTACCAACTTGTAGGTCTCTATCATATCTCCCCTCTTCCTTCTCTTCACTAGACTCTGCAAATTACATCTTTTCAATCTTTCCTCATACTCGACATTCCAGAGGTCAGAAACTACCTTAGTCAGTCGCCTTTGGACCCTTTCCAACATCTCATCATCCCCATCATAGTATAACAATTTGAACTGTACAAATCCAGAAGAATCTTAGTACATGAGGACTTTAGCAGAGTTTATTGTAGTTTTTTATTTATTTTATTTATTAATTATAATTTTTTTATATTTATATTTTATATATATATATATATACATATATATATAATTATTATTCATCTTTACTTGGTAGAAAATATTATAAAAATTAGTTTGAATGACTATATACCGAGATTAAAAAAAACAACAAGGTTTAATATTAAGATACAACTAGTTTTGTTGAATGATTCAACTTGTTCAGGTATCACAGGCAAAGAATTATGACAGAAAAAATGAACAAATAAAAAAAACAACAGAGACATGATAAAATTATATCAACAGATCTAGTATAAAAGACAATAGTACATTTTAAAAACAGGAATGCGAGTTTTAGTTCTAAATTAAAGTTGAGGCTAAAAAAAGATTAATTAACAGCGTAGATTTAATTTACTTCTGATGATGACCTCAATACAGGAGTCGAAACGGCAAATTGTTATTTTATTAATAAGTAAAATAATAATTTCAACACGTGTGTTTTGTGTCCCTAAATTTGAAATATGAAAGAATATAATTTCTTGAAGTAGAATTTAATTTGTAAGTGAAAAACTTTCTACATGCTTTCTCAGTTTTTAATGGTGATTTTGTTTTCATTTTAACCTTATAGTCATATTTAAAATGATAATGAAGCATAACCCATAATTCTGGTTATAATTTCTGTTTTTAATAGTTATTATGATAAAAAAATTATTCATAAAAATTGAGACACTAGTTAAAGAGGATAATCAGTTAACACAATGTAATTAAATCATTGGTGCACAAAAGAATCATAGACTAGTTTTTCTTTTGAATTCATTGAGTCGAATTAACTTCAACATGAAGTAGTAGTTAGGGAGCCTCTTTTTAATCCTGGTTTAATTTAGTACCTAAAGTAATGGAAGTATGCAGCACCCCTTAACATTTGTAATTGTAATTTGTAATTGTAGAACATATAACTAATGTAGTCTGTATTTGCTTATTGCCCACGAGGGTAAATAATAATAGTAATAAACAAATTAGTAATTCAAAAACATAAATGCATAAGTGAGAGCTCACCATGCTATCATTCATTATCACATTATTGCTACACACCTTGAGTTCAGTCAGCTACCAAGGTGCAATTAAATGAAGAAGCAATTTAAATCCATAAGTTTATTTGGCCTCCTATGCAAAACATATTTGTTAAAAAAAAATCATTCCATGATGAAGATTTTTATTTCAGATTCTGGCTCAGCACATCAGAATACCTTAGAATTATTGAAACTAATTTAGTTACAAAAAAAAAAAAAAAATCATTGACCAATGTTATTAACATATCAACAGTTAAGATGACTTAATCAGAAAAGTGGATATCAGTACAAATAGATGTTATCTAAATAAAGTGAAATGGTGTGTTTGAAGTTCTGTTAAATAATTGATGGCAACTGAATCTTTTCAATGGCAAGCAGTTTCAAGTAGAGTTGATGTGGAGAATTTCAAAATGGGAAATTGGATGATGAAACTTATTTGTGCCTGTTTTATTAAGTTTTACTAAGGAAGAAGTAGAGGAATTTTTTGAGTCATTGGAGACAGAAGCTGATATAAGAAAGAGGTAAAAGCTGATTCTTATTGGAGATTTAAACAAAGGAATAAGAAGAGAACTGTAGTCATGTATTAACAACACCACAAACTTTTATCAACAAAGATGTTTTATTATAAAATATTTGTGGTGTTGTTAATACTGTGAAAAATAAGTCATGAACAACCATCAACACCTAAGCTATCTGTTAGATTGTAGTCATGTAGAAATATTTTGGGGAGAAGAAAAAAAGAAAAGCTTATAATGATGGTATGGTCCTACAGGATTTCTGTTCAGGACATGGACAAATAATTATAACCACTGTCACAACAAGATGTGCACAAATTCATATAGAAAGAACTCACAAAAGAAACAAGAAAATTCTTATCGCTGTCAACAATAACATAGTTAATATCTTCACGCTTGTTCAGGACACGAGCATACAGAAGATTTGAAATAGGAAGTGATGATCATTTAGCTTTAAGCAGGATAAAAATGAATATCATATTAAAAGAGAAAAAAATGTATGAAAGTTTTAAAAAAAAATCGGCTTTGGGAAGGGTACTATAGAGTGAGTATACAAATATTACTGAGAAATTAAAATGAAAAAGTTAAGAACAGAACCAAATTTTGAGCCGCTGGCAAACTCTGAAGAAAACATTGATTCAGCCAGGGAGGCATGTGGTGAAGTTGTTTACAAAGTTAAAAATAAAAAAAAAAAAATGAAAATTTCATGGTGAACTAAGGAAACTAAAGAAGCAGTCCAGGAAAAGAAGAAGTCATATTGATGAGTACCCTTTGAGAAAATACAGAGAAAAATGCAAAAGACAACTGTAGCATGTGTGTAAAGATAGCTAAAGAAATATCATAGGAACACTTTAGCAAGAAGATAAATATTATGAAGTAGCAAAATGTTCTGAAGTTTGTTGAAAAAACTCGGAAAAGAAGAAAGGAACGCATAAAAGGAATCAAAAATGATCAATTTTTTCAATTTTGAAAAAGTTGGAAAAAATTTCAAAAATTGTTCAAATTCTTGATGATTAGGTAGTGCTGTCATAGTACTATGACATCTTTGAAAAGGGAAATAAAACCAAATGTGAAATTAAAAAATAATTTCTCTACTTAATGTTCAAGGTTAGATTTATGCAAGCATATTTGAAAAGAGGCTAAGAAAAATTGTGGGAAAAAAACTATAAGATATAACCAAAGATTTGGTGAAGTGGATAACTTTTTTTTGGGTGAAATACAACTTGACTGAGTTTTGGAATACATAGTTGTCTAAAATATCTTCTTTTTTTCCACTGTAAAATTGTATAAAAATTGTTGTAGATTTAAGGTGATCAGTGGCGCACCCAGAGGGAGGGCCAAGGGGTCCGGGCACCCCCCAAAGAAAAGGAAAAAACACTAGAAAAATTTCCAAAAACCTTTTCCTAATTAAAATTCATTTTTTTTATTTATGTTGTGTGCTACTTATGACTTAGTGATCACTACAGATGCTCAGTTATAGGTCGTATGTGATGTGTAGTATGTATTTGTAAAATGTCTACTCAACTCCCCCCCCCCCCCAAAGGTTAAATCCTGAGTGCTCGGCCCCCTCCAAGATTAAATCCTGAGTGCGCCACTGAAGGTGATTGTAGTAGATCATTTTATTTTGTACATAGTACAAATTAAATTCTAGATGATTACTGGAAATAAGATGAATGTGAATTGTTGTCATCTCAAAGCTAAAAAATAGAATCTGTAGTCATTGAAAGAAGGTGGGAGATGAAAGAATGAATCTGAACTTACTCCAACAGTTGTGGTGAAATTGGTGGATGAAAAGCCATACATTTTTATGATCCTATTCCTTTTCTGAAGACTCATTGCATTTACCATTATCCACACAGCATTTGCCATAACTTTCCTTAAACTGATTCACTAATGGTGGTGTATTGCCCACAACTCTAATGAGCTGTTCCAGTCCTTGCATGCATTGAGTGAGTGACCAGAGAAGATACTGGACAGCCAATAGAAAATTTTTTGAAGAAACTTTTGTGAAAATATAATCACAATGCCTTGAAAATATCAAGAGCTGTAATAAGGCGGTAATTGAATTTCATTGCCAGGCATGAGACAACCACACAAGGAAGCCTGAAGTGTCCTTAAATAGTTCCATGTTTTGTCTCTAGAGCAGGGTTTCCAGACTATCTAAAAATAAATAAAAAATTACAAAAAATGTATAAAATTGATAAAAATTGAAAAACAAAATCCTTAGCCACTCACAATAGGTATACTAATAACCTTTTGTGGGTGGGAACAACATAAAAAAAATAATAGGTTTCTTCATAACTTTTCATACCACATTATTTGTTTTGTTCAATTTGAATCTTAATACTTAATTTTAGATTCAATTTGAATCTAAAATTTAGTTGATCTAAATTTTAGTTGTAATGGTGACATTTTATTCTTTTGATAACATCTAACATTTTTTCAGAGTTAAATATGTACCTGCTGCTGATGCTGCAGTTTTTCATCAGTCTGCTTTGTTAACACTTGAGCAAGAAACAGAAGTAACTTCTCCATCACCACCACCACCACCACCTCCCCCACTTCCGCTGTTATTACCACCTCTAAAATTGCCACCTCCACCACCTTCAGAATCACCACCAAGGTATATATTACTTATTAATGCATATATATATACAGTATATTACAGTATATCTATGTATAGTAATTTTTCTATATAACTAGTTAACCTAGTCAACAAATCCTTATATTCACATGGCTTAGGTTCTGCGATGGATTATCTGAATTAATCTGGATTATCATAATATTTGCTTAAAAATAAATATTTCAATTTTTTTCCATTCTCATTTTCCTTTGCATATTTGGCCTATCATGGCATAACTTGGCTCTTTTTGGAAACCTAATTAATTCTCTGATGGGATAGGTGATTCTATCTGCAAGGGTGTCATAGCTGTCAATTGCTTGTATTCTTCTGGCTAGTTTTCCTGCTTTGCATAAAAAAATACCCATTATACCTGAGTTCCTGAGAGAAAAAATCTTCCACATCCGTATCAAACTGGCTAACTCACATCTGTATGAGATGGCTAACTTATCTACACTTGAAATATGCTAGGTGAGAGTCGAAGTCATACTTTTTCAACTAAAGGGCATCGTCGAAACCAACTGAGCTATGGAGATGGCATTGCTTTTTTTTTTTCTTCCAAATTATTTATGAATAACCATCCTTGCATTCAATTCACAAAAAAAAAAAAAAAAGGGGGAAAAGAAAAGTTTGTAAGAAAAGAAAAAAAAATCTGCGTTGTATTTTATTAAAATTAATGAAAATTATCATTTCCTGGAATGTACCCTCAAGAAATATAGAAGGTGCCTGTGTGATGGCCTAACACAACTAAGATTTCATTTTTGTTTTGACTTATTTCAGTTATCTAAGGCATTTGTTTCTAAATGCAGTTCTAACTATAACAATCAACATACTTTTCCATATTCTCCATGCCTCTACATAATCTTGCTTTTCCTCTAGTTCATTTTTTTAATGGTTCTTTGCTAACTTTCATTTTTCATTCTATTTCAGTGACCAGATTAAGTTAATTCTAGTTGTACATTATTGAGCATTAATATGAAAGACTCTCACTACTTTGAACTCTTAAGGACCAAAGAAATACTTTGTTATTGTGGAAAGTTTGTTATATTAATTTCCTTTAGCATGCATCATTGTTATGATGCTATGTTGGAAACAACTGAATAGAGACTTTTAGAGTTGATTCACTATAACTGTGTTTGCTATAATGAGAGGTGACTATAATGTCATGTTTTTTTCTAGTTCCACCTCTAATTTCATCTTATTTCACAATTTTCTTCATGGTTCTCATATCCATAAATTTAGTTTTTTTGATGAACTGTTTTATTTCTAATTGCCAAATATTTATGAATAACCATCCTTGCATTCAATTCGCAAAAAAAAAAAAGAAAAGGGAAAAGAAAAGTTTGTAAGAAAAAAAAATCTGCATTGTATTTCATTAAAATTAATGAAAATTATCATTTCCTGGAATGTACCCTCAAGGAATATAGAAGGTCTGTGATGGCCTAACACAACTAAGATTTCATTTTTGTTTTGACTTATTTCAGTTATCGTATGCATTTCAAATTACTGTACAGTTCAAATTAGAATGAACAATGCATATTGCATGATTCAGGTCAGGTGTTTCTGACTGATTTTTCTCTTGTTCTACGTACGTTTCTTCACTTGCCTCTCACTATACCATTCTTTCTTGTTCTGTTGTCTATTTCCATATTTAGTTTACTTTTGTAAACTAAATTGTGCCAAAGTTGTTAAAATGCTTGTATACTACAAGTTAACAAAGTTGAGAATTCAGTAGATTAATTTTCATACAAAATTTGTTTATTTGGTTATTGAATTTAGTTAAAATCTCTTTAACTCAGTAGTAAATCTGTTAAGTCTTGAAGCAGCTGTATTTAAAAGCATGACATCATCTACATAGACTAGAGAACCAAACTTAATATCTACTATTTTCACATCACATTTAGTATCACATCTCATCGAAATGTGCTTTATGAAGATTATAAATAAAGCTCATCCTTTTAAATGTTGTTTTAAATCTTTGTGATTCAAGTACTATATAGTTTGTGAAGTTTGAATTTTTTTTTTTTTTTTTTTTTTTTTTTTGCTCGATACCTTGTCATAAGCTTTTCAAGATCTACAAAATTTGAGACTCTTGTTAAATCATCACACTTTCTAGATAACTTGTATTTCCTGAATATATCATGTTTTTGTTCCTCTGTTAATAGCATTTTAAGTGTTTTTATCTTTAGAAAAAGAAAAAAAAAGTGTTCTCTTAGTAAAGTATTAATAAGGTAGTATGCAATTCATTTAACTTGTGATTAGGATTGTTAATTCCTAATCCTGTGGCCTTCTCTCTTTGGGAAGGTTGCAACTAATTACTAGGGAGATATGAAGCAAGTGGTTTCCTGTTGCCTTCCCTGCCATAAGTATTTATGACTGTAGCATATGTGTTCATGCAACTGGTTTGCCTGTTTTGAGGGATGAAAAACCTGAGTTACTGGAGGAAAAATCCCTCCACCTCCATATGAGACCAGTTAACTTGCCTTTAGTCGAAAGAGACCAGATAAAGGTCCTCACATCATGGGCGAGAATCAAACCCAGGTCTTTTTGACTAAAGGGTTTCGTCTATACTGACTGAGCTATGGAGGCTCGATTGTTAATTATATACTAAAAATCAATAATCTGTAAGACAGTGTGCATTACTAGATGCAATAATGTTAATGATAGGTAGCATCCATTAGTGTTATGCTAATGTGCAACAAAAAGGGAGGAAACAAAAATAAACATAATCTTGAATACCTGAATAATGCATAATTCATCAGCTATTATTAATAGCATTTATTAGTATTAATAATTAATACTAATAGCAACATTATCAAAAGAATTAGAACTCATGATAATAGCATTAAATGATGTATAAATATGCCTACAATGAAACGTGAATAAATCAAAAATAATCTATCATAGAAATACTTTGGAAATAAACAGAAATAAATCAAGAACAGATTCAGATATTAAATTGAACATGCATGACCATAAATTGCAATTATAAATTTGATAAAGAAATAGGATGAGACGTGTTTAACCAGACTAAAGATGTATTTGAAAGAAATATATCAGATTGTTTAAAAAGAAAGATTTACAAATACACCCTCTGTCCGAAAAGAAACCGAACTTTTGATAGAAAATAAAACACAGGCCAATTATAATTATTCAAATAATTTATTTCAATCAATATACTCTCCCTCAGCATCATTACAGTTTGTCACTTTCAATTAATTCATTAAATGAGTTTTTTATATCGGTTTTTGGGATACTGTTGAAGGTTGTGATTACTGTCACTTGGACGTTTTCAATCATATCATATTGCTTTCCTTTCATCGGCAAATGAAGTCGGGGGAAGAGAAAGAAGTCACAGGGTGCTAAATCAGGTGAATACGGAGAGTGATCCAACACACAAATTTGTTTTTTTGCTCAAAAACTGTCTCACAATGTTTGAATGATGAGATGGTGCATTATCGTGCAAAAGTGACCAGCTGCTTGCATTACGATATTCATGCCATATGCGATGAATTCTTGTTATCAATCGCTTCAAAACTTTGAGATAAAACTCACCATTGACCATTTGGTCAGGCAGAACGAATTCTTTTTGGATAATGCCCTTGGAATCATAGAAATAAATCAGCATTGTCTTTACTTTGGGCATCCAAAAAAAAGTCACTTCTCCAAGTGACTTTTTTTTGGATGCCCCTCTTCTGGTGGTCTCCACTCAGCACTCTGGCGCTTCGTTTCGGGCTCATACTCAAAACACCACATTTCGTCACCAGTAACAATCACAAGGAAGTTTGAGTCCTTGCAAGTGGTATTAATGAGGTTCTTGCAGTGTTCAATTCAATACATTTTTTGGTTGTCAGTCAACTTGTGGGGAACAAATCGCGAATTCAATTTACGAAGGCCCAAACTCTCAGTCAAAATGTTCTGCACAGTTGATTTTGAAATCTCCAGTTCATCTTCAATCAATCTCACGGACGATTTCGGATTTTTTATGATGAAATCGCTCTTTTTGGAAGTTAACTTCGCTCAGCCCAGTTTTTGGACAGCCCAGCTTTTCATCATCCTCATGTGTCTCATGACCACTTTGAAATCGCTTAAACCACTCATAAACTTGAGTACGGGATAAGCATTCATCATATATGCTTTTTGAAGCATTTTGTTGTATTGGTTTTCCTATCGCTGAAACCTTATTTTTACTTCTTCCTATTATCTACTCTGCAGTCGTATCTATGCTTACCAAAATTTTGAGTTTGTCCCCTTTTTGGATATATGCAAATTTGTTTTATTAATGCTGCGCCAGCTTATATCCTATAACAGAGTGGATTTCTATTCAGTGAGACATTCCCAGATTCTTATCCATAAACTCATTAGTAACCCTTACTGACAGTCATGGCTTTTAGACTAATTCTTTAACTATCAATTCCCTCCCATTTATGGTTCAGAATTTTATGAGTGGTGAGTTGACTATCATATTCAGGCAAGACTCAGAATTAAATAAAATACATGTTTATTTTAAACTTGAAACACATTTATAGTTATATTATACCACATATTCAATAAACTCAGTCATGCAAAATCAATTCTAGATTATAAGGTCAATTCACACTAAATTAGTTCAAAATGCATATTAAACAAAATTAAGCATATCACTAAGCACAGTACTACCAAAACAATAACTCTCTCTCTCTCATAAATTTCATTTCTAAGCTCTGTGGTTTAATATCAAAGCAATCTCAATTCAATTGTACCTGTAACATATATCACACAAATTTGACTCTGTCTCTCTCATTAATAATCGGTCCAGGACAATATGCCAGATGGACATCAATTATGTTACATATCACAAAATTCTACTTAGAGTTCATTAGTTAGACTGTCCAAACATCAATCATATCAAAGTAATTTCTTCTCTCCAATGCGAACTAATTAACATGAAACAAAAAGTCTACTTTACCATCACTGAACGGGAATCAGGTCTGCTGGTCTTTTCTACCCTTTTTGTTACCTGTGAATTGGATCTTCCATCACGCCACGTGCAGGGTCTGGTTACCAATCGGTAGGCCTATCTTTGTATACAGCATCGTTTCCGCGTTGTCGGAGGTTAGCTGCGGACATGCTCGTGCCTGCAACCGCTTCCAAGGAGAGCATTCGCTATCACGTGCTGATTCTCCGTCAGCAGCTCACTGAACAGGCTGCTTGAATTTCCCGCCGTTACACATCACTGTCTTGTGCACAATCGACTCGAACAGGAAGGCCACGGTGAAAGTAAAGGAAAACTCATCATCGGCCTATAGAAGAGAGGGGGGTAGAGTACCGCCAAAGTGAAGAGAAGTAGGGAAGTGACAGAGAGGTAATGGAGGGGTACTGGGGGGAATGGGAGAGGGAAAAAGGAGAGGAAGGAGAATAGGATAGGAAGGGTGGGTGGGGAGGTGAGGAGTAGGGAAAAGAGTAAAATAGGCCTCAACTTATCCTACATATCCTACTAGCTCCATGCTATCAGATGATAACTGTGCCATTGCCTGTCTCCTAAGATAGAAAAGACCATGGAGGTAGCCGGCACCCAGAAAAATAGGAACAACAATTGATGAGATGAAAAAAAGTAGCTTCCTTGACCTCACAAGCCCCTTTTATTTCTCTTGTTAGCACCCTCTCTTTACTTCTGAATTTCTGACACGGCACTATGATAGTCTCGTCCCCAGGTTGGTCCCTTACTTTCTCCCTGCTTTGGGAGTGCCCTTTCTCAGAAGGCAAATGTGAGTTGCTTTCTGTGTACGTCACTGCCTCGGGCTTTTCGTTTAACATGCATGCGACCATTAGACCTTTGTTCACAGGTTACTCAGTGATTCACAGTATAATAAATCATCTCAAATGAACGTGATATTTACAAATAATTCTCTTCTCATAAATAAATAAAACAATATAGTGTTATGATATCTTACAATTTGATGCGTTTCGGTAAAACTTTTACCAAGTTTAACACAAAAGTGAATCGCACATCTCTGTTTGAAACTCATTTTCCGACTGTTCATCAAAACACACTCTCACTCTCGGCACTATAACTTGGCTTCTAATGAAACAAATGTCCTAAACAGTCGACACAACACTAATGAAGGTTGTCGCTTTCGACAACAGGTGGTGGCACTAGTTTCTTCTATTTTCGAAAAGTTCGGTTTCTTTTTGGACAGAGGGTTTAGTGTGTACTAGTGATGCACGTTGTAAAAACTGGAGCCTTACTAAAATGCAATCTGAAAAGATGAAAATAACATGCGATTACATAAAAAGATTAATAAGTTTGTAAGAAAATAAAAAAATGTAATATATAGTGCAGCAATAATAAGACAGTAAATTTATTTTAATAAATTATGGAGACAATTACTTTGTTATGGTAATAACTCTGTTTAATATAAACCAAAAAATTGCTTAACAATTTGAAGTCTCGATTTTCATATCAAGGTCATCATCTAGAGCAGGGTTGTATAACTTAAATGCTGCCATGTGCAATATCATGTAATTGTTACACTTATATGGACTGCATTTTTTAAAACTGGATTTTTAGGGAAAAATAAAATGTATATAGAGTTCAATAGATATGTTTATTGAAAATAGCATTTTAATGTGATACATTACATTTTTTTGAATCAACAATTTTTCCAATAATTGTTGATTCAAATTTCCACCAGTAAATTGGAAATTGCTGTTATTAATATATCTCTCAAATTTGCATCCATGAGATATGTGGGTAAGTTGTGCAATGTCAGAAAGAACGCCAGAAAAATAAGTTCTATTTTGAATAATAATTGGCAGTGTTTCATAAATTTTAGGGTTTCATTATTTATTTTTGAGAATGAAGTGTGTCTGAGTGATTTTTGGTGTGAATTTTATCAGAATTATTAGTCTAAATTACCGTTTTAAATATCACAATGCTGGTCACGAGGTCAACCACATGGGCATCGACTGGTGCTACTAGGCGAATTCCATGAAAGTCGAGTAGCATTGGCAACATAGACTTTTCAAAACTGATTTGATGTCCTGAGTGCAATATGTGTGCATGGCAGAACATAAGAGATGTCTTTGTGGAGAGGCAGAGAATTAGTGAAAGGTGAGAGAAAGTATGGATTTGTTGTAAGTGCCATAACTGTTGGACAATGATACACAGAATGCAAAACTGACTGAAAAGATTGATAGTGTACATGAAAGAAACAGAAATGAAATGAAGGATAGAGAGACTGACGGAGTGAAAAAATGCAGGAATGTAGAAGTGAAAGTTATGAAAAAAAACCGAAATGAAACGAAAACAGGAGAAACTGAGGAAGTGAGATAATGCAAGGATGTAGACGTGAAAGTTACGGAAAAAGTTGCGAAAAATGGAAGTGAAATGATAGTTGGAGAAACTGAAGGATGAAAGAATGCAAAGATGTACAAGCGAAAATTAGTGATAAGGGGAGATGAAAGAAAGTATGAATGAAGAAAAGGAAGTAAAGTGCGGCCGAACGAGAGGTAGCAAGATAGAGAGTGAAATTGTCGGAATGCAAGATTTAATGAAACAGATATTGGGAATGAAAAATGAAATGAAGAATATGTTGAGTGATGTTAGGCTTCTAGTGGAAATTAATGAAAGTATGCAAGAAAATAGAATGAAAGAACAAAGAGTAAAAGAAGTGATGAGTGATTCCAGGATAACAGTATATGGAAACTCCATAATTAGCGGGCTAGTTACTGACAGAGTCGTCCATAAGGTCTGCTATCCGGGTTGGAGAATGAGTACAATAATTAAGGCATAAGGAGGAAATGAGCGAGAGAGTTAGTTGTGATTGTAGGGACGAATGATTTAACTGGACATAAGAAGGAGGTGAGGACAAATATCAGGAGACTATTGAGAAGAGTGAGAGATAACAGTGTACTAGGAAAGGTTGTCAGTGTTTTACCCAGGTATGATGAGTTGCGATGGAGAGCCAGAATCATGAATGGTATGTTGGCAGAGCTGTGCGAGGAGAAGGGAGTGGAGTTTGTGGATGTATGGTATGTGTTTGAGGGAAGAATGAAATTATACGGGCATGATGGGTTGCATTTAAATAGCTTTGGAGTGAGTGTGCTGGAAAAAGTGTTGCTGGATGAAAGTATAGTGTGTGGAAGTACAGTGTGTGTGTGATGCCTGCCAGAGATCAGAAGGAAGAGATGAAAAGAAAAATCAGGAGAGTGGTACTGAAGAGACAGCAGTGCTTGGCAGTGGAAACAGTAGTGGTGTGAGAGAGGAAGAGAGAACAGGAATACAAGAGGAACAGGGAAATGGGGAGAGCTTTGGTGGACAGGGAGACATGGCATAGAGAGTGAATGTTGAAAGTGGCAGTGAATGTGTGTATGAAGATGGAGTATATTGCAATGTGGGTGGAGACTGAGTAGGCATATGTGGTAAGCGGTGATAAAGGTGATTTGGTAGGTGTAGTGGGAAAATCACCACCAACATATGACTTGGATAGGACTGGCTATAGACCTAAAATTAACGGTTGTGTTTGTTTATAAATGCCAGAAGTATCAGAAATAAAGAGGATGAAATGGTTTCACTGATTGAGTTTATTCACCCCCAAATCATTTGAATAAGTGAAACATGGTTGACAGGAATAGAAATGGAAGGGTACAGTATTTTTTGTGAGAATAGAAAGGGCAGGAAGGGAGGGGGAGTGCTGATGATAGCAGGGGAATTAAGTCCACATAAGGCAGACATGAAAGGGGGAAATAGTGGCAATGGATGGTTATGTTAAGGCAGTTTTTTTTTATGACGTGGAGGTTGAGATGAAGACATATTTAGTTGGATGTTGCTATAGGCCTGGCAATGTGGAAAGTGATGATGGAGAAATTTTATAAACAACTTGGATTAGTGAACAAAGGAAGGGTAATTATTATAAGTGATTTTGATTATGGCAGTATGGATTGGAATGAAGAGATAGCATTTGGGAATAAGGAAAGTGAATTTCTCTAGTTCTTGAGAGATAACTATCTCAGGCAGCACGTAAAGAAAGGCACATGAGGATCAAGAGTTCTAGATCTCATAATTTCATCAGAGGATGGATGTAATTGGTAGAGGAGTTTCACATTTTCCTCCAGTTGGTGAAAGTGATCATGAAGTAATCACCTGTGTTATATGCAGGCTTTTGCGATGGAAAGATATATGTGGAATTATAAGGCTGGTGATTATGACAAACTTAGGAGACAACTTCGAGCTATAACATAGAATGAGGAGTTGAGCGGTAAGAAAATAAATGCTGCATGGGAACTTACAAAGAAATACATAACAGCATCAATATCCCAAAGGCCAAAAGGCTGAATACGGTTGGTGTAAAAGGGATGAATGTGGAGCTTAAGCATGAAATCTGGAAAAAGAAAGTCTTTTGGAGGAAGTACAAGATAAATAATGGTAATCAGTCACATGCATTTAAAGAATAAGCCAGGAGAGTAACTCAGTTAGTAAGGAAAACAAAAGTAGAGTATGAGCAGAAATTGACAAATCAGGCTAAGAAAACTCTAGAGAGTTTTTTAGATGTGTGGCAAGTAGGAGGAGGAATGATCATGGAAAGATGAAGTTAAAGGATGAAAGTGGTAGAATGGCTACTGCTGCAGAAGACATTGTTAAGATATTCAGTGATCAATTTATAAGTGTGTTTCATCCTGATCAGGGTGGAATCATGGGAAACTTAAGTATAAAGGACATAGGAGAGAATAGCTTAATTGTGAGTAAGCAGGAGGTATTTGAGGAAATAAATAACCTTGATGGTTAATAAGGCGATAGGATTTGATTAAATATCACCACGCATCTTAAGAGAATGTTCCAGGGAACTGGAAGTAGCACTGGCATGCCTGTTTAACAAGTTTTGCAACAGCACAGGTTCCAAGGGAGTGGAAGGAGGGTAAAATTGTTCCACTGCATAAAGGTGGTGATAAGGCTGTAGCGTCAAATTATAGAGCGGTCTGTATTAGGTCCTGGAGAGATTGGTGAGAAGTAGGATACAGAAATTGGTTGATAACAGCAGTATTCTCTGTGGTTATCAGAATGGGTTTGTTAAAGGGAGATCATGTTTCACTAACTTATGTACTATAACAAGGTGACAAATACCTTGGACAGAGAGATGCATATACAGTGGTGTACTTGGATTTTCCAAAGGCTATTGATAGACTCCCACATGACAAGCTCTTAAATAAATTGAAACAGATGGATTTGGTTAACAGACTTCTGTGTTGGATCAGTGACTAGCTGTCAGATAGATATCAGAAAGTTGTATATGCAGGGGGGGGTGTGCAGTATCTCGATTTGTATGTTAATGATATTGGGTTGGGTTTATCTATTGATATCCAGCTGTTTGCAGATGATGCAAAACTGGGGAGAGCAATGCACAGTCAGGCATTAACATTGCACAAGAGGACTTGAATAGATTGCATGAATGGGCAGGCAGGTAAGTGTAACTGTCAGTTCGATGTTGCCAAGCGTAAGGTTGGGCAACATTGAAGTGTTGAGATTTGGTAAGCAACGATGAGATGCAAATATATACTTGGTGGGGAAACTTTAACAGAAGTAGAGGAGATGAGAGATCTAGGAGTGATGGTGGATAAGGACCTGAAATTCAGGGTCCACATTGCACAAGTTGTGAAAACATCCCATCAAATAATGGCAAGGATGCGGAAAACCCTGACATGCAGAAATAGAGAGGTTATGATTCCATTGTATAAGGCCTTGATCAGGCCTCATATGGATTATTGTGCACAGATTTGGTTGCCGTGTTTTCATTGTGACGAGGATATGTTGGAAAGGGTACAGAGAAGATTCACAAAGGTAGTCAGTGGTCTTTGGAATGTGGAGGACAGATTGAGAGAATGTAAGTTGCAGAGCCTTGTGTATAGGAGGGGGATATGATTGAGACATATAAACTGGTCAGAGGTTGTTATCAGTAGACATGGAAGAGATTTTTCATAGAATGGGAGAGAGGAGTAGAACAAGAGGCCATTGCTGGAAACTGTGTAAGGAGGGTGTAAGCAAAGGAGTGAGAAGCAGGTTCTTTGCATGGAGGGTGGTTGGTGAGTGGAATGCATTGCCTGAGTGTGTTGTGGATGTGGGCACCTTGAATCAGTTTAAGACGCTGTTGGATGAGCATTGTATGCAATGGTGAGTACCTCCCACGATGAGTCTCTGACTCCATGGAGGTCGGGTGTTGATAATAATGAGATTTTGTATGTATTGGTGACTTGTTTAATTTCATGAGTAATGTTGTCCCAGTACATATGTAATATTCATTATGACTTGAATGTATGATGTGGTGATGTGAATGGCAACAAGAGAATTTGCATACTAATCATAAAATACTAGATCATTTTCATGCAGGCATTGCTGGTGTGAAGTTGAAAAGCTGACCAATCAAATTTTAGTATATTTGTTTAGCATGCACTATAGGTGATTTCTGTTAAACTGCAGGAATGTAAACAAACTCTCCTCTTTAGTGAAAATATTTATTTACATCAACAATGACAATATATGTATCTACTGATTTTTTTTAAAATCATTTAATATCATACAAATATTTTTTTTCTTCTATTTATTAAATTTATGCTGAAGACTTCATTAAATCATTGAATGGGCCACATCTGGATCATGGGCTGTATGTTGTGCATCTTTGATCTAGAGTATATATATATGTACAAAGAAACATGCTATGTTACAGTGCATGTAGCATGCTAAAGTTGCACTAATTTGGTCAACTGTTAATTGGCCTGATCTCTGGTTGGGATGGGAGGAATCCTTACTAATCAGAGCTAGAGTCTTAATATCTGTTTGGCTAGGAATTACTAACTGATAAATTTACAAAAGTTAGGCTACAGATTGTTCACAGATAAATAATAACAAAAACGCTATTGATGGTGATCAGTATGTGAAATAAGAACTGAAATTACTATTTAAAGTCCTAAATCGACAGTTTGCTGGAGAACTTGAAAAGAAGTTATGTGGGCTAAATGTGCGACATCCATATTCTTGTGATTTTTTAGGCCACCATTATTGTTTAGAACAGATGGCTGATCGAAATTTTTCAGGTTTCCTTAAATTTGTGTTCATATTAGGTTTTTGTATGATGTAAGGAACAGGTACATCTATGACCTGTAAGGTACATTTATATACTTTATAGGTCATAGATGTAAGGTACATTTTTAATCAGTTTGATGTAGGGTGTTAAGAGCATGATCCAAGAGGCCCCATTTACCAAAATTGCTAAATTTTATGTGTTGTTTGTGTTCTTTTTTATGAATTGGAATTATGCATCCACTTTCACCAATATAAGGTAAGTTACAGGCACAATGGATTCATTATACTCCAAGGTGGGCCAAGGGGAAAGCAGATCCTTGGAGGATTTGAATATGTTTTTTTTAATTTTATAGGTAGTTTAAAAGTAGCATCAAGGTTATAATGGCATGGCATTCTCTTTATTTTATCTGATAACTCCCTTAATGTATGGAATAGTTATGTTTTGCTGTCATCATCATCATCATCATGCATAACAAGGATTTAGGCCTAACATGGTCTGTTCCGGCCTTAGAAGTCGTCATTGAATCGTTTAAGAGGACGTCCTGGTTTTCTTTTTCTTAATGGCTTGTACTTTAAGGCATGGTTTTACTGTAATCTATATTATTTGCATTTTTAGGTGTAGTTTTATGAAGAATTTTATTGATGATATTTTTGCTATAGCCATTGCTTATAAGCATATTGCCACTAATTTGTAATTCTTGCATAAGAATTTTCTTATTAGAGCAAATTATTATAGCTCTGTTTTTTTTTTTTAAGGTGTTTACATCCTAAAAAAATGGATGGAAGAAGAGAATAGAGACCACATGAAGAATAGAATAGTGAACACTGGCATTAAGACTGGACAATCAGATCACTACTTATAGAGCAGAGATGCATCTGATATCTTTAACATTGATATATTTTTTTTTTTTGCAGTACTCTTTCCTCCATTTCTTAGTTTGCTTCAATAGCTCAACGACATTTTGCCACATTCCTGATATTTATTTTCTGTATGCTTATCTTTCCATTACTGTTTTGCTGTTTTTTTTTTTTTTTTTTTTGCAAAGATTAATCATATTTTTCTCTTATTCTCTCAGGCTTTTTTATTTGCTAGAAACTTTTTGATACATTTCTTCACTTTCAGACCTGCCTGCCTGTCTAACTTTCTGAGTCCATCATGATATTCAAATGTTTTTATCTTTTCAGACGACTTCAACACATGCCTATCTCGCTGAATCAGTGATTGTTTTTTCAGAGTCTGCCACTGAGTCTACAAAGTTATGACTCTTGTTTTCAAACTTTATTTTTTTATTCAATAGTATTTCTTGTTAGTTTAAACTTTTCAGAACTTCAGTTCACATTTTTCTTTTAACTGGGACACTCAGTTTTATTAGACTTAAACACTAGGTAGTGGACACTTCCTAGTGTTTTGAGTCTAATCAAATTCCTTGTATATATGCACTCCTGAATCAATAAAATGTCTTAGGCAACAGTAACTTAAGTATTTTCTTATTTTTATAATCTCTACCTGAATTATACACATTTTGCTAGAAAAAATAAAATATGATCCACAAAAATGAAAAAAATTATGCAACCAGAACATCACATTTTCAACATGAAATGATACAGGAACAGCACATAAAGGTGATTAGAAAAATACTGAAGCATTATGAAGAAATTAAAAAAAAAAATAATATTAAAAAAGTAATTGATCGTATTCAAATGGAGTAAAGAATTTGAAAGAGCAACATCATGTAATGTTATTTTAAAAATAAAATATTTGCTATAAATACTGGAATGAAAGAAGAATGAAATGTTTCTTCTTTATAATTAAAAATATAAAGAAGAAACATGGCAT
Source organism: Typopeltis vanoorti (assembly GCF_054136105.1). Taxonomy (NCBI): domain Eukaryota; kingdom Metazoa; phylum Arthropoda; class Arachnida; order Uropygi; family Thelyphonidae; genus Typopeltis; species Typopeltis vanoorti. The sequence continues at coordinate 61,425,214 of NC_143566.1, forward strand.
AATAAAGTAAAGAAAAAGAATCGAAGGAATTTTATAAAAAGCTTCAACAAATAATTAACAACCTAAAAATGACCACATGTTTATATTAGGCAATCTAAATGCAAGAATAGGTAACAATCTAATTAAATGCTGTATGAGAAATAATGGTTAAATCACATCAAACCGATAAACATGGACTAAGATTGATTGACTTTGCCCTATTTAAAAATGGCAAATTCTTTTTATAGACATACACATGTCTATAAATACACCTGCGAAGCAAGAGGACTTGTTAATTACATAATAGGAAACAATTCAGAATTTCCAGAAGTTGTGAGCAGTTCATCAGGGTATTTCATCCTCAGTGTGAAATCAGAAGCTGAAAGTTAAAGAATGAAATGAAAGAACACTAACTGGTGAGCAAGCAAGTGGTATATGAGGAGTTAAGTAAGCTAGATGTCAATAAGGCAATAGGACTTGATTACATATCACCACATGTCTTAAGGGAATGTTCCAGGGAATTTGCATCAGCCTTGGCCTCCTTGTTTAAGAAGAGTTTTGCAACAGCACAAGTCCCAAAGGAGTGGAAGGAAATAAAATTGTTACACCTCACAAAGATGGTGTAAGGCTTAGGCCACAAATTATACTGTATATCTGGAGTTGCAGTTCAGGTATTGGAGAGTTGGTGAGAGATAGGATACAAAAGTGGGTTGATAACAGTATTCTTGTGCTTGTCAGCATGGATTTGTTAAAGGGAGGTCATGTTTTGCCAACTTGCTTATGTACTATAACAAGATGACAAATGTATTGGACAGGGGAGATGCATATACAATGGCATACTTAGAATTTGCAAAGATTTTTGATACATTGCCAGACCACAAGTTGGTAACTAAACTGAAACAGATGGGATTGGACGATAGATAAGTAAGTTGGATACACAACTGGCTCTCAGATAGGCACCAAGTTATGTATGGGGATGCATTATCCCAGAAGACAAAAGTCATTAGTGGTGTGCCAGAGGGACCATTATTATTTACTTTGTATATTAATGATATTTGGATGTGTTTAACTTGGTGATATGCAAATATTTGCAGATGGTGCAGAACTGGGGAGAGTGACGAGGAATCAAGCAGATGTTATCCCTTACAGGAGGACTTGAATAGATTGCATGAATGGGCAATAGTATGGAACTGTCTGCTCATTGTCACAAAGTGTATGGTTCTGAAATTTGGTAGGATGGAATGCAAAGTATACACTTGGAAATATTTTGAAGGAAGTTGAGAAGACAAAAGATCTTGGAGTGATGGATAAGGATCTAAAGTTCAGAGGTCATATTGTACAACTTGTGAAGTTATCACATCAGATTATGGCTATGATGCAAAGGACTTTAATATGCAGAAATAGGAAGTTTTTGGTTCCATTGTATAGGACCATCATCAGCCCTTGTATAATCAAGCAGATGCAAAACTGGGGAGAGTGACGAGGAATCAAGCAGATGTTATCCCTTACAGGAGGACTTGAATAGATTGCATGAGTGGGCAATAGTATGGAACTGTCAGCCACAAACATCCTGCCACAGGCATGGATGTTTGTGATTGTCTGTGGAAATACTAATGGTAGTGGTTGGCGGTAGATTGCGTTGATGTAGTTGCAATCAGTTTGTGAATTGTGAGTGGTGGAAGCAGAGTTGTAGAGTAGATGCCCTCCCTTGATGTGTCTTTGGACTCCCTGGAGGTGACAAATAATAATAATAATAAATTATTGTGCACATAATTCGTTCTGTGATTTTCACGGTGATGACGATATATTGGAAAGGATCCAGAGAAGACTGACTAAAATGGTAACTGGTCTTTGGAATGTGAGATTTGAAGAGACAGATTGAGGGAATGCAATTTGAAAACCTTGTGAATAGGAGGAAGAGAGGAGATATGATTGAGACATTTAAGTTGGTAATAGGTTGTTATTGGGTTAATATGGAATTTTTTTTTTTCATAGAATGGGAGAAGGGGTAGAACAAGAGGACATCCCTGGAAGCTATATAAGTAGAATGTGAGCAGGGACATAAGGAGCATGTTCTTTGCATGGAGAGTTGTTTGTGAGTGGAATGTATTATTATTATCATTATTATTATTATTACATGACACCTCCAGGGAGTCCAAAGACTCATCGAGGGAGGGCACCTACTCCAATGCTCTCCATCTCCACCACTCATTCCACCAACTACTCTCATCATCTGCATCAACGCCATCTACTGCCGACCACCACCACCACTAGTATTTCCACAGACAGTCAGAACCATTCATGTCCAAGGCCAGATTCGAACCCACAAACTTTTGGCTGGAGAGCAGATACACTAACCACTCGGCCAACCAGGCTGGCATCATTGCCTAACATTGTAGTGAATGCAAATACATTGAATGAATTTAAAGCATAGTTTGATGGACTTTGTGTGTAACAGTGTGTACCTCCCATGATGAGTCATTTGACTCCGTGGAGATCTGGTGTTAATGATAATTACCATCAGGTTCAGTCCTGTGCATCTCAAGTGATTAGCCTGCAGAACTGATTTATTGCTGTTTCTTTGAATAATGTAGATTTCGGTTCCTAACATTGTCACTTATACTGCCTATATGATGGTGAGAAGGAGGAGAAACCAGAGACCAAATGTGACAGCATAACATGACAACAGTCACTTGGCATTTGATAAGAAAAGTAATGATGTTTTGGCATCTGATGAAAGTAATTTCCTAACTTAGGAATATATGAATTTGTAGTTGCAGTACTTGCTGGGTTTTTGAGAGCTACATTTATGGAAACTGAGCAAACTGAGAGAAGGTGCAGGTTGGTTTAGTCTGGAAGGTTATATGTTGCTTATTACTAGCTCAGTAATTGTCCTGTATATGCCCATAAAGTCATTCGGAATTACTTTGCAAGTGATGCTTTTCAAATAATATGCTACCTTTCTTTTATCATTCGTTTCTTTTTAAATTTTGAGAGCAATCCAAGCAAAAAAGAAATTGTTAATAAAGAAATATAAAATATTAATGTTTTTTATTATTACTATTTTTCATAAAATTTGTTTTGTTATTTAGTTCACCAGACCTGGACGTACAGGGAAAAAAAGAAGACAAGAAAAATCACTTAGACTCTTATGAAAATGTTAATAATGAAACTAATTTAAAGAAAACAGTGCAGAAAGAGTGTCAGTGGAATAAGCTAAACCACGAAGAGTCTTCTACTGAAGGAGATATTGATTTTATCATGAAAAATATTACTAAGGAGAATAAATCAGTATTTCTGAATACACTTTTGAAATCAGATTTCTCTTCTAATTTAATTCAAGGTTCAACTTTCTTAGAGGAACATACTCAGAGTGGTAAGCTGCATTGTTTTTCACATGTTGTGTGTGTGTGTGTGTGTGTGTGTGTGTGTGTTTTACTATTAATACCACTTTCAGTTTCTATTAATTAATTTTATTTGTTTTATTGTTAATAAAATGTTTTGTAAATGGAAAGCTAGAATTTTTGATGGACCAACTCTCAAGTAGTTCCTTTGAAAATGTGAATGCTGTTTAAAATAGATCTCTTAATGCATATTAAGAGAGATTAATTAACGTATTCAGTATTTTATTGAAAACTGGATTTATTATCTCATAAATAATACAAATTAGATTATGATATGTTACATTGGATTATAGATATTGCTGAACCAAGGGAAAATTAATGTATATAGAAATGCAGCACATCAATTGTTAATAACAGAATGGCTGATTACTATTCATTTGTTGTACATGTGGCATTATATATTAGCCTCTTTCTTACTTTTGCTTGTTGGTGATTGTTGCAATAGTTGAGATTTGCTTGGTACTTACAGATTTAATTATCTGCATGTTAATTCTTTCTTAACATCCCAGCCAAAAATTTTTATAAATATTCTAAATAGCAAAGTATCATTCATTTAAGAGACAAATAATGAAAAAATGAGAATGTCATTTCTTATCAAGTCATCTGCAAGGGTCACCCCCAAGAAAACTATGTTAAGTATGTGGCTTTCTTGGGGAATCAGATGTTAAGTATAGAAAAGCCGCTGCTTTCAAAAACACAGATATTAGGTACAAATATTTACGTTTCTATAAAACCTCAGTATTGTTTCCATTTCCATCACTTTGCTGCTATGAGAACTAAATATCGAAGCTACTTACAGACCAATTCAAAAATTATGGATCCATTTAAGATCCACAAAAGATGTTAATCATTTGCATTTTTGGAAATTATGGAGACAACTACCGTGTTTGAATAAAAACTTTAGTTTACTATTACTAAAATTTTACAATTCGACGTTTCGACCTTTATGTCAAGGTCATCTTCTGGAGCGTACAAATATACACAAGAAACAAGCTATACTACAATCATACTGGTTCGTTAAAGACACTGACTAACTGCTACCACAATTGTTGGCCTGACCTCTGGTGAAAAAAAAAAAAAATTATACATCAACGCTAGAGTCCTATTATTTGTGTTGTCTACTATATACATATATTAACATCATTCCAGCCAGTTGGAGTGGAATGGTTTCTAATAATAGCAGATTGGCTAGAGTCCTGACTTATGTTGAATCTTTCAAATTAGGTTGGCTGAATGTGTTATGCATTAAGGAAGGGGATGGCACACATTCAGCCAACCTAATTTGAAAGATTCAACATAAGTCAGAACTCTAGCCAATCATAACTTTCATGTCATCCTTAGCCCATCCATGGTATGTAATGTATTATAGGTTTGTAAATAACCTTTCGCAGGTGTGAGCAACATAAAAAAAAAAAAAGGTAATTATATTTCAATCTGAATTAATTAGATATGAAAATCTTTGCATTTGATGACTGGCACATCAGTGAAAAAGAATGAATAGTCAGGAATATAAATAATTTGTTGCAGTCAAATAAATATACAGTAATTTACAGTTGTATTATGAGTAGTGCAATAAATTACTATGATAAGGAATGATCTACATGTCATCTTATTAACTCTAGTTATGCATGGGCAAAAGAAAAGTAGGAAGGAGTTTTTTTTTCCCCAAAACAAACCAACTAATAATAAATTACTGAAATATAGAGCCAAAAGACTTTGGTTCGGCATAAATAAAATATTAAAATTGAGGATATTATGGATCTAGCCATATTTTATAGCCAAATATAAAAAAGACACTTAAAAAGTTTCAAAAATTTAATACTCATAATAGGCTCCCACTGATGAGACCTCAATAAAGGTCGAAACTGGTTTGGGTAGTGGCCCCTTCCTTAATGCATAACATTATACATGTCTGCAAGGAGATGTGCTTTTCATTATGGGAGATATTAAGACAAGTAGTGATGAGAGCTTGGTTCACCTTTACCACGAGTTGCCTCAGTCCTAAAGATAATTCAGGCACAAAGTTTGTTTGCTTACACTTGGATAAAGGATTAAACTAAATTTATTATAGTCTAACCAAGTGGAAAATAAACTTCCAACATCTTTCTCTAAATCCAGAGTAATTTAATAATAAGGTTGTACACCTTTTGGCAACTCGTATAAGTAAATATGATTTCGCCATTACTTCCACCTTAGTATCACCACCTCTGGGTCTGGCTCCCACTGATGAGACCTCAATAAAGGCTGAAACCAGTCTGGATAGTGGCCTTTCCCTTAATGCATAGCATTATACATGTCTGCAAGGAGATGTGTTTTGCATTATGGGAGATACTAAGACAAGGAGTGATGAGAGCTTGGTCCACCTTTACCACGAGTTGCCTCAGTCCTGACGACACTTCAGGTGCAAACTTTGTTTGCTTACACCTGGATAAAGGATTAAACTAAATTTATTATAATTTGGAAGAAATTTGTTAATAAGAAGTTTGTAATGATGCAAACTTTCCATGCAGTACTTCCATCATCGGTAATTTGATATGATGATTGATGAGTTATCAATGCCAATGCCCCAGGATTTTGTTCTTGAGCCCTTGCTGTTAAACTTGCTTGTAAATGATATATCATGCAGACTCACTGGGGATCTTCAGTTATTTGCTGGTGATGCAAAGTTGAGGAGAATTATAAGTAGCACTGCTGATGTCATTTCCCTTCAGGAAGATTTGAATAGATTTTTGACTTGGACAAAGGAGCCGGGTTGTAGTTAGTTTTAATATTAATAAGTGCAAGGTGTTGCATTTTGGAGTGCAGAAATGTAAGACTGTGTGCTATATTGAAGGTGCTGTACTGCAGGAAGTGGATGAGATTTGGGAGTGATGGTGGACAGCAGACTGAAATTTAGAGGGCAACATTGCATGTGTTACAAAGGCTGCACATTGTAGTGCTTCTGTGATAAGAAGTACTCTAACATGTAGGGATAAGGAAGTGGTTGTGTCACTGTAGAAAGCACTGGTCAGACCACACTTGGACTGTTGTGCTCAGATTTGGACACCTGGTTTTCAGTGTGATGTGGAAAGATTGGAGAGGGTCCAGAGACGGGTGAGTAAGACAATATCAGGACTTTGGAATGCTGGCTATGGAGAGGGTCGAAGAAATGTGGATTGCAGAGTTTGGTGGATAGGAGGAAAGGAGGTGATATGATACTGACATTGAAGTTAGTGAGAGGATTTTTATTGAATTAATCTAGATGGGATTATAAAAAGAGTAGAGGGTGAGAAGGTAAAAATCGGAGGCCATCTCTGGAAGATATGTAAGAATATGGTCCAAATCTGAAAGAGTGGTGTGAGGAGTAGATTTTTTTTTTTTACATGGAGAATTGTCAGTAAATGGAACCCATTGCCAGAATGTGTTGTTAATGCAAGAGTGTTAAGAATTTTAAGATTCAGTATGATAAATATGTTGTTCGTTAAATGAACCTCCCACAATGAGTCTGTCAACTCCATGAAGGGTGCGATAATAATAATAGTATCTTGTTGGAAGCCGGCCTGGTTGGCCAAGTGGTTAGCGCATCTGCTCTCCATCCAAGAGGCTGTGGGTTTGAATCCTGCCAAGGATATGGATGGTTGTGATTGTCTTTCACCTTCATACATTCATTCATCCAAACACATATATATACTCTGAAGTTAAATTGTTCATATTTGGTCTAAAGTATTAAAACTAAGAACTTTTATTGTTTAAAGACCATAAGATTTAATGATTACAAATACAAATAGCCAACAAGTTTCACTAGCCACTGTCTAGCATTTTCAAGGCTGAACTGGTGTGAAAACAAATGCATCAAGTTACACAAAAACATACACTTTAGTAACTGCTAGGCCGTTACATTTGATAATTCATGTTTGATGGCGTGCATGCATTCGAATGCTTCAGTCAGAATCTGGTACATGACCACGTGTTGTGTAGTTTATCGCATATTGTAGTTCTGTTGAGCCGAGGGAATGGATGAGATATTGCTTTGGTTAAACAGCTTTTAAAAATCTTTCCCATTGTCTTTATCATGAAAGTTAAACAGCTTTGGCACAACACATACACCTTAAGCAGATGACTAATGGCTTTCTTCTTCAGGGATATTGCTTCCTATACACAACTTGTCTTTATCTTCACATTTATCTGTTATCAACCTTTACTCAAATTGAACCATTGTAAGACTTGTGTTAAACAAATGTATCAAAAATGTTAACTCCCTGGTACATTCCCTCACACATGAAGGTGATATATCATCAAGATGACATCAAGTTTACTCAGTTTTTGATATACTGCTTTCTCATTCATCATCAATTCCTCTGCCACCCTTCTTACTACGTTCATGCTCTGTGGGATATCACCTCCACAAGGATGAACTGTCTTTATGAATTGCTCATTTAATATCTTAATTATTTCCTCTACCATTGTTATCATTCTACCATTTTTGCAAAGAGTGTCATCCTTCCATAATCTTCTATTTGTCTACTTCCTCTTTCTTCTACTGGTCATGCATTGAAAAAAATTCAAGGGATTTTGTTATTCATCTTACAGCCTAATTGCTGCACATACTTCACTTTTGCAATCCCTACTAAGCAAGTAACCATCCTCTTGCACTTTGTATGCCTCATGCAACTGATTATTAACACTAACTTATGCTGCATCCTTCAAGATTACATGCCTATTCATTCATCCATTTCACATCTGCCTTATTAGATGCCTCTATTAGATACTTCTTGAGTAGGGTCCAGTAGGCATTGTTCTCTTTTCCATTCCTCATTCCATGATGTAGCTGCAAGCTGTCCTGAGCTTTTCATCATCACCAACCTTAGTTTCACATATCTCCTTTTCTCAGAGAAGTCATCTTATGGTTGGCCACCATTCAGGTTATCACCTCAAGATCATTCTTACCATCCAGAAGATTTGACACCTTCATTAAATAACATCCTCTGATGTTATTATAAATGGGATGTCAGAGACAATTATCTTAGGTAGTTGTCTGAAAAATTTCAGATATTCATTTTCTTTGTTGTTTTATTCAAATTATATATATTACCATAATTAAAATTACCCATAAGGATCATTTTCTTATTTGCTAGGCTAATTTGCTTATATGTTTCCTTCTCACTGCCATTCAAATTTTCAGGTCTATGATAAAATCCAACTAAATGTTTCATCATGTCCATTTACCTCGGAAAAGAATGCCTAAAAAACCACTCTACCACTATTTTCCCATTGCATCTCCACTTTGGATGGGGATAACTCTTCTGCTATCATCAAGAGAACTTCTCCCCATCCTTTCTGCCTTGTCTATCTTCAGAAAAACATTACCCTTCCATCTCTATTCCTCTCAGGATGATTTTTTCAGACCTGTGATAACTTCTATGTAATATTGATGTGTTCCCTTCATCTTATCTTATGTGAAGGAGTATTCAAAGCATTATCTGACAATCCCAACTTGCCATACAGATGATTTGCTATGTAATCTTTGTGTTCTTCAAGTCAGATGTTAGCTGATCTACCAGTCTGTCCAAAGGCTAAACTGCAGGCGCAAGGAACTATACACTCTAGGATGTGCAAGAGGATGAAGTTGGTCTTTAGAAGAATAAATGAAGTTTCTGTTCATTTATTCTTCTAAATAGAATAGTTTTGCTGGGATCCTGTGTGTTGTTTGCAGGACAGATGGGGGGGGGTGCATGCAGTAGTTGATCTATTTGCACCCCTATCCCTCCTGTAACCAACAGTAGTAAAGAGGTGTTTCAAAAGTACCTGAGCTCAGTTTCAAAGACTGTCATTTGAACAAATAGCACTTGCTCTTTGTTCAAATGACAAATAGGATTTAAGTGAGTGGGTTTTCTGTAAATGGAAAAGAATAATAAGCCATTAGGAAGTCATATCACTAGTGTGTCTAGAAAAGGCAGATGATTTTTATTTTACTTTTCTATGATGAAGTTTATTTTAGGATGTTGACTGTTAAGATGCACTAAATTGGTATTTAGTGGCCAAATAGCAAACACATCATCAACATGGCACAGCCAAACCTACTGGTTTAAGTGTTACTATAGTGAGAACTTGGTTTTCAAAATGTTCCATTATAGAAGTTAACTGTGTGTGTGGGCGTGAGGAAGAAATGTGGCTTAATGAAGTCATGGGTCTCTGTCAAAAGAACATTAGTGAATAGTTGAATAAGATCAATACTGGTCATGATGTCAGAATCTGTCAAAGTTAGATTTTTTTTTATTAATGTTTTAAAATGTAAAGAATTTTTAATTGATAAGAAGTGGAGGAGGGGAAGCAAAGTGATTTTGATAAATGTTTGGACAGGTTGTAGGTGGGGCTGTGTATAATTGGACACAAAGAGAGGTATTAGGATTGACAGACAATGCTCTGGATATTCCTTCACATAGGATGAAATGATGGAAACATCAATATTACATAGAAGTCGTTATAGGGTTGAGAGACTGTTTTATTATTATTACCATTCCAAGACCCCCCCCATAAAGTCAAACACTCTTTTCTGTGGCTACTCATATACGAAAATAAGACTTCTTCATTACTTCAACCTTAGTATCACCTCTGGGTCAGGCTCCCACTGATAAGAAAGGTAGTCTGGGTAGTGACCCTTCCAATAATGCATAGCATTATACATGTCCGCAAGGAGATGTGCTTTGCATTATGGGATACTAAGACAAGTGATGTGAAGTCTTAGCTTCTTTATATGAGTTGCCCCGGTCCTGGAAATAGTTCAGGTGCAAACTTGTTTGTTTACACTTGGATAAAGGATTATATGTATCTTTAATTTATAGTATAACCAAGTGGAAAACTTCCAAAAACTTTATCTAATCCAGAGTATGTTAATAATAAGGTGCGACACCTTTTGGCTACTTGTATATGAAAATATGACTTCTGCATTACTTAAGCCTTAGTATCGCCTCTGACACTACCCAGAGTCGAAACCAGTCTGGGTAGTGACCCTTTTCATAATGCATAGCATTATACTTGTCTGCAAGGAGAATGTGTTTTACATTGTGGGATACCAAGGCAAATGTTATAAAGTCTTAGCTTCTTTGTACGAGTTGCCCCAATCCTAAAAATAGTTCAGGCACAAATTTGTTTGCTTACACTTGGATAAAGGATTAAACCAAGTATATAACTTCTTGTTATCTTTAACTTTAAACCATGCAACAAAAGTTTTCTACTGCTTAATTTGTTTCATTTTTGCTTACACATCCTATATGTTGTTGCTTGTTGTATATAACTGTGTATCGTAATTCTTGTGGAAAGGCTTAGATATTGGTTATACATTCTTACTAAATAGCTTAAGGAAATTACAATGTACAATAGAATATACGTTAAAATAAATTTTAATACATTTCCAATATTTTGACAACGTCACATTGCCATTATTACAGGAACTTAAATACAAGGCACGTGCACGCAAGCACAACACACACAGTAAATGAGGAACAAAGCAGGAAGCTATTCTCGCTCCTAAAAGTCCTGATGGTGCCCCTAGTGGGAAATGTTGGTATTCTTGGCCGATTGGGCTGAAGGTCTTCTGATGTAGGTTTCCCAAATTTGGGGCAGTCTCATGCAACCGAATTTGTTGAGGTTTGGATTGTTTCTTAGGGCTGAGGCTGATTCCATGAATAACATTTTGTATTTGAATTTACTACAGTGTATTATCTTGACTTTCTTCCACCGTATTCTATAGTGGGTATCCAGCACATGGTCTGCAAGACCAGAGTGGCTATATTGGTGAAAACGGATGTAGTCCTTGTGTTCTGAAATTCTGATATTAGCTGTCCTGCCTATTTAGCCAAAGTAGGACAGCTTACAACTGCAAGGGACTTGGTATACACCAGTTTATAATAAATTTAGTTTAATCCTTTATCCAAGTGTGAGCAAACAAAGTTTGCACCTGAAAGTATCTTCAGGACTGGGGTAAAGTAGTGCAACATCAGGGCAACTCCTTGCAAAGGTGGAGCAAGAAACTATCACTCCTATCTCAGTATCTCCCATAATGCAAAACACATCTCCTTGTGGATATACTGCATTATTATTATGCATTAAGGGAAGGGCCACTACCCAGACTAGTTTCAACCTTTATTGAGGTCTCTTCGGTGGGAGCCAGGTCCAAGTGGAGATACCAGACAGAAGCATTAGCAAGGTCATCTCCACCTATAGGAGTTGCCAAATGGTGTCCCACCTTTTTAATAAATTACTCTGGATTTAGAGAAAGATGTTGAAAGTTTATTTTTCACTTGGTTAGAATATAATAAATTTAGTTTAATCCTTTATCCAAGTGTGAGCAAACAAAGTTTGCGCCTGAAAGTATCTTCAGGACTGGGGTAAGATAGTGGGGTAAGGAGATGACCTTGCTAATGCTTCTGTCTGGTATCTCCACTTGGGCCTGGCTCCCACTGAAGAGACCTCAATAAAGGTCGAAACTAGTCTGGGTAGTGGCCCTTCCCTTAATGCATAACATTGGACATATCCACAAGAAGATGTGTTTTGCATTATGGGAGATACTGAGATAGGAGAGCTAGCAGCTTGCTCCACCTTTGCAAGGAGTCGCCCTGGTGTTGCACTACCTTACCCCAGGCCTGAAGATACTTTCAGGCACAAACTTTGTTTGCTCACACTTGGATAAAGGATTAAACTAAATTTATTATATTCTAACCAAGTGAAAAATAAACTTTCAACAGGTATACACCAGGTAGGTCTAGCAGGGGGGGGGGAAATGGTTGGTCTTTAGTGGAGCAGATAAGGGATGCCAATTTTTTATAAGGTCTGTAACAAGAAGTTAAGTCGTGTTTTTTTATGATTTTTGCAATTTTTTCCAAGGTGCCTCAGATATAGGGAATGGTGATGGATTTAGAGTAATTCTTGTTGTGAAGGGGAGGGTTGTGGTTTATTGGTTTCAATATTTTTTGGATTTTTTTCCTGGGGGGGGGGGTAGCCATTGGCTAAGAAAATGTTAAGAATGTGGTTCAGTTCTATGGTCAGGGCATTGTCATTGGAACTGATAAGTTTAGTCCTGTTGTGTAGTGTCATAATGACTCCATATTGTTGTGAGGGGAGGGGGATTGTTGGTAAATGTATGGGTGGGTTTCTATAAACTGAGAAAACCAAGGTTCCATCAGGCTGGTGGTGACTAGTGTGTCTAAGAAAGGAAGGCAGTTTTTTTTTCTTCCTCCAGAGTGATCTTGATTCTGGGGTGTTGGTTGTTTAAGTGTGTTAGGAAGGAGTGTATCGGAGCCATGTGGCCAAATAGCAAACACATCATCGACATAGCGAAGCCATATGGTTAATTTTTGTGGGGCAGAGTTTAAGGCTTTCTTTTCAAAAGTCTCCATATAAAAGGCTATTTTGTTTTGCAAGGAAAATTCTACAAACAAATAGAGGGGACAGCCATGGGTTCTTCACTCTACCCACCCTTGGCCAATTTTTATATGGAGACTTTTGAAGAGAAAACCTTAAACTCTGTCCCACAAAAACCAACCATATGGCTTTGCTATGTTGATGATGTGTTCGTTATTTGGCCACATGGCTCCGATACACTCCTCTCCTTCCTAACACACTTAAACAACCAACACCCCAGAATCAAGTTCACCTGGAAGAAGGAAGAAACAACTGCCTTCATTTCTTAGACACACTAGTCACCCACCAGCCTGATGGAACCTTGGTTTTCTCAGTTTATAGAAAATCCACCCATACAGGCAGATACATTCACCAACAATCTCACCCCCCCCCCCTTACAACAATATGGAGTCATTAAGACACTACAAAACAGGGCTAAAGTTATCTATTCCAATGACAATGCCCTAACCATAGAACTGAACCATATTCTCAACACTTCCTTAGCCAATGGCTACCCCCCCCCCCCCGGAAAAAAATCCAAAAAATATATAACCAATAAACCACAACCCCCCCCTTCCTCTTCACAACAAGGATTACTCTTAATCCAACACCATTCCCTATATCTGAGGCACCTCAGAAAAAATTGCAAAAATCATAAAAAAACATGACTTAACTTCTTGTTACAGATCTTATAAAAAAATTGGCATCCCTTATCTACTCTACTAAAGACCCCTCCCCCAGACCTACCTGGTGTATACCAAGTCCCTTGCAGTTGTAAGCTGTCCTACTTTGGCCAAACAGGCAGGACAGTTAATATCAGAATTTCAGAACACGAGGACTACATCCGTGTTCACCAATGCAGCCACTCTGGTCTTGCAGACCATGCACTGGATACCCGCTATAGAATACGGTGGAAGAAAGCCACGATAATACACCGTAGTAATTTCAAATACGAAAGGCTATTCATGGAATCAGCCTCAGCCCCAAGAAACAATCCAAACCTCAACAAATTTGGTTGCATGAGACTGCCCCAAATTTGGGAAACCTATATCAGAAGACCTTCAGCCCAGTCGGCCAAGAATACCAACATTGTCCGCTAGGGGTATCAGGACTTTTAGAAGAAAGAATAGCTTCCTGCTTTATTCCTCATTTACTGTGTGTTGTGCTTGCGCACATGTGTCTTGTATTTAATTTCCTGTGATAATGGCAACATGACGTTGCCAAAATATTGGAAGTGTATTAAAATTTATTTTAATGTATATTCTATTGTACTTTGTAATTTCTTTAAGCTATTTAGTAAGAATAACTGTGTATCATAAAATCTTTTGTATATATTTAAGAAAAGCACCCAGGTGTTGAGAAAGTGGGTGGTTAGGAGCAATTACTTTACTGACATTATTTTTAATAATTGTTTCTTTATATATATATATATTGCCACTACACACAAAAATAAAAAAAAAGACGGCAAAGCCCGTAGCACATCAGGGCCTAAGGATGCAAAAAATGAAGAGAGAGTAGAAATCTGTTGATGTGGTGTTATTTTCGACAGGCTACAACCTTCAACTGGAGGTTTTAGCTAGAAAAGATCAAGTGAGAAAGAGCCTGCACCAAAGAAGATAAGTGATAAAGTAGGATGCGAAATTGGTGGTAGACGACATACTGTGTAGATGAGGGAGTGTGATGTCATGTGCTTTGGAGGAGTAAGTAGTAAACATGGTGTAAGTGGAATGTGGTAATGAGCTTTCTCCTGCAGTAAGTCCTTGGAGTTATTACATAATAATAAAATAATGTTTATACAGGATGCAATAAGTCTTGTGGAAAATAGACATATTTTATTTTTTATTATACCATCTTATGGAAAGTTATTATTTTCTTGGGCATCTCCATGGAGTCACTCTCTCATCACATTAAACTGGCCACACTGTTATTTTTTGTCCTTAATTGCCAGTCTATTTAAATCATCCTGCATTATTGCTATATAATATTCGAGTATTGCTCTACAGAATTTTGCATCAGCAAACAACTGGATATCATTGACGTGCAAATTACATAGCAGTGGCCCAAGTATAAAGCCTTGCAGTACACCACTAGTTCCACTACTTACCCATCTTTTCCTGGTTTCAGTTCCCATGTATATTCTTCTTTTATGTCTGATCATCAGTCACCCTCTTATGTATATCAACAGCTTCATATCCATCCCCATTTCTATAATTTATGTAGCATGGTTCCATGTGGTATCCTGCTGAATGCCTTTACACAGTCCAGCACTATCATCAGGTAGCCATTTCCTTTATCTTAAATTATCACTTTATTATAAAAAGATTATTATCCTCCTGTCCACCTTTACCAACCTTTGCATGTGTGGCCACCCTTTACCAACTTCTTAACCACTATTCCTGATATTGATCATTCTATAATTTTCTATCTCTGTCTTGAAGCTCTTTTTATGCCATGAAATTGTTTTGTCCTTTTTCCACTCGCTTGCTACCCTCCTAATCATCGTATGTTACTCTTTCTTGCAGGCCTACACATTTTACTGAATAAGCTTCCGTAACTGATTATCCTGCAGAATAAGTTGGTTGCTCCTTATTCCCGGTAGTATCCCATGTCTGTCAAAGCGTGTGTTCACTGGGCCAGTTTGCCTGCTTTGCGGGAGGAAAAACCTCAGGATAAACGGGGAAAAAAAACCTACTGTCCATGCCCAAGACCAGCTAACTTATCTAGATTTGACGAGAATCGAACCTAGGACACTCCTTCCCCAGGCATATTGTTACAAAGCATGTAACTACTAGGCTAACTGCGCAGACGGTGAACCTAACCCTCCTAGTACTGAGATTTAAATTAAATGGCATAGTCAATTAAACAAACTAGCTGCCAATTCCCTTGCACACATTCTTGTAATACAGTGGTCGCCAAAGGGGTCGATTGGGGGTTGACAGTAAAATATAAGACATCATTGTATGGGTAATATTTAATTCGGTTAACTTGGATTACCTCCATGACAAAAGACATGGAGGTAATGACAACGCAATTAAGAGTGAATCGTGGGATCAGTACCTCCATCTTTAGATTAGATTGCGCCCTGAGGCAAACAATTAAATATCGCCCCTAATGGATTGTAAGACAAAATATAAGAAAATCTTCAATTACTATTTTGTTTTTATTACAACAGAAACTTTAATGCAAAATAATTACCTAATAATTATTAAACGTTTGCAATATGGGGATATCGCACAGTAAAACTGTTTTTAAGCTCTTCTAAATTTAAATTATAAGCTATGTCTGCCTCTGTCGATATAGTTGCTAGACCAACCAATCTTTCTTGGGTCATTGCTGTTTGCAAATAATTTTTAATTGGTTTAAGCTTGGCAAAACTTCTTTCCGCACTTGCTACGCTAACAGGAATTGTTAGCGTAGCAAGTTTCTGGGTGAAACCCCCTCACTTCCTTATGAGACTGGCTAACTCACCTTTCGTTGAAAGAGACCAGATAAAGCGTGTGTTCCTCACGTCACCAACAGGAATCGAACCCAAGTCTTTCTGACCAAAGGGCTTATGTATTAAAGAAGTAGTCTTTGGACTACTTCTTCATGGATAGAATTATTATTATTACATGACACCTCCAGACTTTCAATAAAACTTGTATTATTATTGACTTGACTTCCAAACAGTCATGATGCTTATTGATGGAGGTCTACTATTTCTGACATTCTGCCTTTCTGCCATCTTTTAAATCCATTCAACTTAGATGCATCTGCCATCTTCTCTAGCAATGCATTTCACTCATTTGATGTTCCATGCAAGGATTTTGATTCTACTATTTGATCATATTTTGGCATTAACTTTTCTGGAAAATTGGAAAGCAATTATCTAAGGATTTTGTAAACTTCAGTATATGTAATTTTTACTTGATTCAAATGTCAAATGTTTACTCATTTGACTGTTTATAATAGTACACATGCATTAGAGTAGATAATTTCTATGATTTTAAAAGTAAGCTTTCTAGTTTTTTTTTTCTCCCTATGTTTATTACACATGGTGGATAAATATAATTTTTTTTTCTGATGCTCACCAAAAAGTTTTTCTATGTTTCATGTAGCTTAAAAAAAGAAATACAGATTATTATTTTGTTGATTATTACAGTGCATTCTTTCCAAAGTTCATTTTTACCCCTCCTAGAAAGTGTAATACCTCCTGTGCGTAATGTCTCTTCTGGGATGAATGGCACTGCACTTTCACCTTCCTTGGGACACCAGTGGAGTCCAGAAAAAATAGTGACACTGTGGAGAGAGCCAGCACATGGTCTCGGTATTAGTATAGTGTGGCGTAAAATGGACATGTTTAATCAGCTTCCAGAGCATATTGTTTCTGGGATTTTTGTAAAAAATGTTCTTCCAGATAGTCCTGCTGGTTCTGATGGTACTCTTAAAAGAGGTGACTGGATATTAAAAGTAAGGTTTTACATTGTTACTTGTTAAGTATTTCATTTTGTTTATCATCTTTTATTTTTCTAATTCTCTTGAAACAAGTCTATATAATGAGACAGAAAAGCATTGTATCAGTTGGTTATGTTTGTCATTTAATGCCCACTTGTTAACACATTTATTTTCAACATTCTGGAATGTACCGTTCAAGGGATGTTGGATACTGTCTTCTCACAACTTAAGATTTCATATACTAGTGATTTACATTGGAAAAAAAATTATGTAGACTGGAATAATTAAATAAATAATTTACTATCTTAATTATTTACAAGTCAATGGTTTGCCATTTCAAACTAGCATTATCAAAGGCACATTAGAGATACACACACTCACCTAAGACAGAATGAAATGACTTTGAGCACAAAGACATTTAGCATGGAGGGAAACATTGTGGATTGCTTAAGTTCCCTTGAGAATATTAGCTAGCTTGAACTGGTGAAACATCATCTTGTAAGTAATTAACTTAGGTAGTAAATTATTTATTTTCGTATCAGAATTTGTAGTTTTTTATTCTCGAAACATTGATATGAATCAATGTTAGAACTTCAGAAATGCTAACATATAAATTTGCTTGCCAAATTTTCTGCCAATAGATGTGTTCCGTATTATTTAAGTGAGTGAAATATGAGAAGAGAAAATATCATATCAATTGGCAGCAAAGAAAGACTATGTCAGGTTATTTGAATTTGTTGGATTTTGTGCAGTACAGAGTATGTGAGATGCATACTTTGCAAAAATTAAAGGAAATGTGGAAGGAAATTAAAACCAGAGAGAGAGAGATTGTATTAAATATTTAAGCATTGAGTGCCTATTAGGTGACAAGAATGAAGTAAGTGTTAGCTGAGTGGACAGTTTCAACAGTAGAATGGAAAATGTTGGAATTAAAGTTGAATGTGTAGCCATGGAAATAGAGGATAATGAAAATGATATAAATAAAGAATAGCATGCTTGAATCTTATCCTTCATAGGATAAAGTATGAAATTGCAGATGTGGCAAGAGATTAACAGGGCTGAGAAGAGGAAGAAGCATGTCAAAGTAATAATAAAGCCTGAACGAACAAGAAAAACAAGCTAAGGAGAAAATTATGTATGGAGACTCAATGATCAAGAGAGTACTTAATGAAAATATAACAAAATTGTGTTTCCCTGCTGCAAAAATTGACAATTATATTATGTTAGTCGTGCCATACAGATGCAAAAAGGTAAGGCAAAAGGACCTGATTGTCTTAGTTGGCACAAATGATTTGAGAGGTAAGAAGTATTCTGTGAGAGCGGATGTAAAAGAGTTGTTAGAAGAGGTAAAAATGAAGAGCAAGAAGATGAGGATTGTAAGTCTCCTACCATGGTATGATAGAGGCGAATTGAGGACAGCATCGGTAGCAAGTGAGTGAATGAATGTGTGAGTTGTGCATTAGCAATGATGCAGGATTTGTGGATCTGCAGTCCCAGTTGGGAAAGAAGGATTGGTATAACATTGATGAACCGCATGTAACTGGTTTTGGTGTTAGGTATCTAGAGAGCTTTGTTCACCAAGCATGCTGAATTCAGTGGAAGCAGAAGTGAGTGTGGAATCTGGTCTCTCAAGCAAAAATATTTAATAGGGTCAATTCAAAAGTAAAGGTGGGTGGGGGCTTAAAGGGATGCTGCAGTTTCCATATACTAATGCCAGAAGTATCAGGAACAAGAGGAAGAAGTTTTTGGCATTGGTTAGTACAACTTGACAAAAGTCATAGGCATTAGTGAGACTTGGCTAACAGTAGATGATGTAGTTACTGGGATAGAATGTGAAGGGTTTAATATTTTCAGGGATGATAGGATGAGGGAAGGGTACTGCTGATGATAGTGGATGAATTGCAGCTAAAACGAATAGCAGGTAGGTGGTGGTGGGGGATGGCTGTTCATTTGAAGCAGTCTAGTGTGAGATCAAGGACAGTAAGACAAAATATACAGTTCGTTGTTGCTATATGCTGGGGGTTCCACAGATGATCTGAAAGACATATATCGGCAAATTAATAAGAGTACAGGTTGAGTGATTATTATGGGAGACTTCAACTATGGAGATATAGACTGAAAGGAAGAAACATCACATGACAGGAAGGAAATGGAATTTATACAGTCACCAAGCAATAACTTGAGGCAGCATGTGATGGAGGGGACTAGGGGGTGTGAGACTATTGGACCTGGTCATAAGATCAGAAGAGTTATCCATAACCAAGGTGGGCACATTGCCTCTGATTGGCAGAAGTCACAATGTGTTCTTGACTTGGGAGATTGTAAAACATGACGAATATTCTGTCAAGAAGGGGTATATGTAGAACTACAATGCAGGTGATTATGACAATCTTAGAAGGAAGCTTAAATCTGTGCCATGGCATAAAACACTATAAGGAAAGGATGTTAGTAGAGCATGGAAGATAGTTATGGGTCAGTTAGAGGAAACAATATTAAATTGTATACCTAAGGTAAGGCTGGTTAATCATGTAGGACTTAGATGGATAAGTAATATCATTAAGCATGAGCTGCAGAAGAAGAAAATGCTGTAAAGGGCATATAAGGAGAAGGGTGACCAGCAAACTCATGAACAGTAGAAGGTTCAAATCAGATTATGAGAAGAATCTAGCTGAGCATGCCAAAGGAAATTCCAAAGAGTTCTTTCATTATGTGGCAAGTAAGAGGAAGAATGACTATGGAAGATTAACCTTAAACAGTGATGATGGTCACGAGGTGAGAGAAGCAGATAAAATAGTTGAGGTACTGAGTGATCAGTTTTGCAAGGGAATGGCATCCACTTGCAGTTATTGCTGTAACATAGGTGACATACTGATGTGGAAACAGAGATGGATGAATTGGAGGTTCTTAGGATATTGAAGAATCTCAATGTAAAGACTGCTGTGGAATTAGATGGGATATCAGCTCTGGTTTAAAAATATGCAAGGGAATTGACTAGGCTCTTTAATTTAAATCTCAGCTCTGATAGAGTTCCAAGGGAGTCGAGAGAGGGCAAAATAATTATTTTCCATAAGTGAGGTTATGAGACTGCAATAGAAAATTATAGATGAATCAATATCTCAGGCATGGTGGTAAAAGTACTGTAAAAATTGGTCAAAAAGAGAATTCAAGAATGGATGGATAAAAATATGATACTGTATGAGGGTCATCATGGCTTTGTGAAGGGTTGGGTCATGCCTTAGTAATTTACTGACTTTTTATAATTAGAGTAACAGCTGAGTTGGATAAAGGAAATGTTTACACTATGATTCTGCTGGATTTTGCAAAGACATTTGACAGAATACCACATGGAACTCTGCTAAGCAAATTAGAACAAATTGGGATGCATATGATATTGATTATGGCAGAATCAAGGCAAAAACAGGTGTCTAGTGGTGTGCCACAAGGTTCAATGCTGTGAGACCACTACTGTTTCATTTGTACATAAATGATATAGGAAATAACCTGAAAGGAAATATTTGGTTGTGTGCTTATGATGCGAATTAGGTTGAGTAATAGTTAATCAAGGTGATGTGCAGAGCTTGCATGAGAAACAGGTTGTCAGTATGGGCAAAAGATAATGGTATCAGTTTAATGTGGAGAAATGTAAAGTTATGCATTTTGTTATGCATTTTGGGACAAATAGATCGCAAGCTATCTACCACGTTGCTGGAACTGTACTCCAGGAAATATATGAAGCTAGAGATTTAGGGATGGTGGTAAACAGAGTTGGAGTTTAGAGGACATTTGTTAAGATTGCTAAGGTAGTCCATAATATCATGTGGCTAGCTATTGAAGAACACATTAGCACGTAGAGCTAAGGAAGTTGTTATTCCTCTTTATAAGGCCTTGATACTTTAACATCTAGATTACTGTCTGAAATCTGGTCTCCTGTGTTTCTTGGGGATAAGGAAGCGGTGGAGAAAATCCAGAGACTAGCAACCAAGATGATGAGTAGTCGGTGGAATGTTTCCTATGAAGATAGATTGAGGGTGTGTGGACTGTAGAAGTTTGTTGATAGGAGGAAAAGAAAAGATGGGATTTGATAGAAACGTTTAAGTTGTTTAAAGGGCTTATTATTATTATTATTACGTGACACCTCTGAGGAGTCCATGACTCTTCGAGGTAAAGCACCTACTCTACATCTCTCCATCTCCACCACTCATTCCACTAACTACAGGAACTGCAACTGCCATCATCATCTACACCAATGCCATTTACTTCTAACCACCACTACTAGTATTTTCACAGACAATCACAAACATCCATGCCCACGGTGGGATTTGAATCCGCAGGCTGGCTTATTAATATCGATATTAAATAACATTAGATATCACTAGGATATTAAATAGCTTATTGATATTAAATAATAAGACACAGTGCGCTGAGAATTGTGTACTTGTAGCAGTAGGAAGTGCTTGTGCCGTAGATGAACTTGAAGGTTCTAGAAGCAGTTGAGATAAGCATTGTTCGTTGTCACTTGTAGTTGGTCTGTAGGCAGTTATAAAAGAGCCATGTGTGAAGTCACTTTGTCGGAATAATGTCTAACATTAAACTTGAGCAGTGCATTAATCTCAAGTTCCTTGTCAAATTGAAGAAATTGCTGACTGAGTGTTTGAAACTGTTGCAGGAGGTGTATGGTGATAATGTAATGTCACTTGCATGAATGTTTGAATGGCACAAATGCTTTGCTGAAGGTCAAGAAAACATTGAAGATGTTAAACGACCTGGTCATCCTGTCATGGCAGGAACCGAACAAAACGTGAAAATTAATGAAATTGTCCGCAACAATCGCCGATCAAGAATTCGGATGATAATTGACGTTGATAAGGAGACTGTATGACAAATTTTGCATGAGCAATTGCACATGAACAAAGTCTGCACCAAAATGTCAGGAGTAGAAAGACATCCGGAAACATATCAGTGACATCATGGAATGGCTGACAGCCGAGCAAGACTTGCAGGAGAAGGTCATTACATGTGATGGCACGTGGATTTTCCAGTACGATCCAGGAACAAAGAGACAATCGATGCACTGGAAAACTCCCATGTCACAGAGAATAAAAAAAGCAAGAATGAGCAAGTCAAAACTGAAGGCAATGCTGATTTTTTTTTTTTTTTTATATCAATGGCATGGTAATGGTTGAATGGGTACCAGAGGATCAGACAGTTAACCAATCGTACAATTGTAATAATAAACCACATTTTTGCAACCAGTCTCGTTATTTAATAGCCATACCTTGTACTTGGTGAGGAAATTTTGGATGAAATTCAGAGGTTACATTGCACAAGTTGTGAAAACATCACATCAAATTATGGCAGAGATGAAGAGGACCTTAACATATAGAAATAAAAGGTTCTGGTTCCATTATATAAGGCCTTGATCAAGCCTCATATGGATTATTGTGAACAGATTGGACCCCTGGTTTTCATGGTGTGAGGATGTTGGAAAGGGTCCAGAGAAGACTGACTAAGCTTTAACTGGTCTTTGGGATGTGGGATATGATGACAGATGGAGGAAATGCAGTTTGCAAAACATTGTTAATAGGAGGAAGAGAGGGGATATAATTGAGACATTTCAGTTTGTCAAGGGTTTTTACCAGGTTAATGTAGAAGAAATTTTTCGTAATATCGGGGAAGTAGGTAGAACAAGAGTACGTACCTGGAAGTTGTATAAGGAAGGTGTGAGCAGGGGCATAAGGAGTAGGTTCTTTGAATGGAGAGTGGTTGGTCAGTGGAATGTTTTGCATGACCTTATGGTGAATGCAGATACATTGAACAAGTTTAAAGAATGGTTTGATGGGCTTCTTGTGTAACAGTCTTTTCCTCCCGCGATGAGTCCCTGGAGGTCTGGGGTTAATAATAATATATTGAAATGCATGTTCATATATACATGGATTTTGCTTAAAATACCTGTTCTGCTAACCTTTCTTTGTTGTTCTTTTTAATCATTTTATTCCCTTAGATTTTTTCCCCATGCCATGTATGCTTTATAAATTCAAATTTTGATTAATTTTTATTTTTTTCAGATTATTCTTATATTATCATACAATTATTTATTATAGGTGGGTGGAACAGATTTAAGTGATGCCACTCATGATAAAGCTATTGAAGCTATTAAAAATGCTAGAAATCCAGTTGTTTTCATTGTACGAAGCCTTATTCCAGTGGTAAATACCATTTACATAGTTATGCTTTTGTAATATGTTACTGATAGCACTTTTAAAATAAGTTTTTTATAATTATTTCTTGACATCATGTGTCGATTTGAAGAATATCTAATATACGCAGTCTTGCCATAAGTACTGTTACAAATTCCGCACACCCCCTACTGCCCAAAGAATTTAATGAGCCCATTTCTATTAATGGTGCTGTGCTCAGCCCACATTTGTGTGTTTATCAGTAAAGAGAGAGTTGTCTAGCTGTATGGGTTAACATGCATTGGGGAGATTATGAGAAACGTGTAGCTGTAATAGCACATCACAAGGTTGGAATGCAGCTACTTGTTATTTTCTACACACTAAAAATACTCATGATCCATCGGATGTTTGTGTATTGAACTATTAACCATTATAACAACACAGAAGATGTATCTGACCAACAAAGAACAGGTTGTCCATACTGCATTAGGATGTGCAACAAGTTGTGAGGACTGAGGGCATGCTTCCACTGGCATCTTGTGAGAACACAGAAGTGATGTTGCAAGAGATGAGTGTTTCACAGAGAACGATCGTGTACTAACTGATGACCTTTGGGTGAGAGTATCGTCGTTCTACTGGACACTTCCTAAGTGTTTAATAGAATGACGTAGTCCTAACACCGCAACTTATGCTGCAGAGGGTGATAAAAATCAAAGGCACTTCTCCAGTGGTACGTGAACAACAGACATAGAGATATCCTTCTCACCTATGAGAAGATTTTCACTTCTGAAGAATCATTTTGCTGCCCCCCCCTGGATAGTTGCATTGCATATGCTTTAGCATCCAGGATTCAGAGAGGTCATCATCCTTTATCAGTGATGGTTTGGTGGGAGATGATGTAACGGGGGAGGGTGTATCCAAGTTGCATTTCTGTTAGAAAAGGATCAAAACCTCTGCCAAAGTGTATCAAGACACTGTGTGGAACCTGTGGTATAGTCCCTGAACAACACCTTGTTTTATAGTAGGCAGCGGACCTTCCAACAGGAGTCGGCCCCTACACACAAGGCAAGGATGCAAAGTTCGCCTCCAACCACTGTTGGAGGCGAACTTTGTGATAAGATGCCATGTTGCAAGCTTATTGTTGTCCTATTGTCAGCAAACTTTGACAAATTTGATCATCCCAAGTCAACAATCAGTGATACCATATTGAGATTGAAGTGTGGGAAGTGAACTGCAAGTGCTGATGCAGTGCATGACCCACCACTCTCACAGAAAGTGACTGTAAGGTACTGCGAAGGAAAATATGTAAAAACTGTCATTCATAGGCCGACACATTCAATGTGGAGTTCCAGGCATTAACACAAAACATTCAGAGCAGAGTCTTACAACATGGACTTCCATAGTAGGACTGCAATATGCAAGCCTCATGTTACCCGAACCAACATGCAGCGCCATCTTCAGTGGTGCAAAAAGCGTGTACAGTGGGATTTGGAAGCTTGGAAAGCTCTGTTGTGGAGCAACGAATTACACTACACTACACTACACTACACCCTCTACTGAGCAGATGGACTGGTGAACATCTCTTACCAGAGTGTGTAACACCAACTATGAAATTCAGAGATGGCATTATGATGGTATGGTTCTGTTTTTCCTGATTTGGCCTCAGGCCTCTGTTTGTGATACCATGACCATTGAACTCCAAGAGGTATCTAAACATTTTGGACAATGCAATGCTTCCTACTTTCTGTCGTTTCTACAAAATTGTCCATTGTCTCTTTCATCAAGACAATGCACCATGTCATAAGGCTTCTGCTGTAACTATGCGGTTTGTGGACATGAATGCCGCCACACTTGACTGACCTCCACAGAGCCCTGATCTCAACCTTATTGAACATCTGTGGGATGAACATCTGTCCCACTGCAGCCAAGAACTTCATTACATCCCTAAAGGAAGAACGGTCAAAAATTCCCATTTATCGCTATCATATGCTTGTAGAAAGTATGCCCCATAGGATTGCTGCAGTCATTGCAGCGAAAAGAGGTCCTACATCTTATTAAGGTAGATACTGTGGATTTCCTGATACCTCCAAGGAGTCCGAAGACTCATCGTGGGAGGACCTACAACTGTCTCAACCACTACACTGAACCTCTACTGCGAATCATCTCTATCAACGCCATCTACCACCCATCTTCACCACCACTACAACTAGTATTTTTTATCTGTAAATTGCATGTGTTCTGAAGGGCCGATTTTGTCTGTATGCGGGATGAAAAACCCGAGTTTCCAGGAGAAAAAACCCTGCTACCTCCATACGAGATCAGCTAACTCACCTTCAATTGAAATCGTTTATTCCTCACACTATTCCTCTATTGATTACAACACTGTTGTAACAAACACTGTGAGGAATAAACACTGTTTATTCCTCACACTATGGTGTCCACTGACTTTTTTTCAAGCCTCATGCATCATTTGATTTTCATTTGAGTTGTCTATGGCATATTTGTGTATCATGACTTTTCAGTGAGTGCATTCATAAGGCTGAATTGGAAAATGTGATTTATTTGTCCAGTGGTCCCACTGAAAGTAGTACTGGTAATGAAGATAAATTCTTTGTCATTAGAGGACAATTACATGAACAACAAAAAAGGAAGAGATCTTTTTTTTTTGACACCTAAACAGCAGAGTAGGAAACAAATCTCACACCTATAGAAATTATTACTACTACTACTCAGATATTTCCAAGAAAACCAGAGAATCATTGCAAGAGATATACACTAATCGTTATTAAGATATATTTGTCATTCATCTGCTTTAACTCATTCACTGCTAACATGTACCTACTCTGGCAACCTATTTCAATTTCCATGCAAAAAACTAGTCCATGTGTACTTACTAATGAAACATACTCTTGCGCACTAGAGGTGACCCTTTGTTGCTCTCTTCTTCTCACATATTAAAATAAACTTCTTCGTAGCTCAGTGGATGTGGCATTTGATCACCACAGCACTTGACCGCATGAAGGAAGACTTGCTTTCAAATTTTTCTAAACCTTTTTTGACTGGTTCTCGAGTTAGTCGATCTCTGGCACTGGCAAGCAGGTTTTTCTCTCCCGGAAACTCGGGTTTTTTTTGTCCCGTAAACTCAAGAAAATCAACCATAGAACCCACATTATTTCAGGCATTAAATATATTGTAGGGTTAGGGACCATGAGATAGCGGCACTTGTTGAGCCGTCTCTCTTCACTTCATGCCACTTAATTAGTGATAGCCTTGGGCCAGTTATCTATGATTGGGTACCAGTGGAGATTGAACTGCCCACTCAGTCTCCAAAAGTAGATGGGGCTAAAATGGCCTCGCCCACTCCTTATACAGGAATAAAAGGCATTAGCTGATATTTGATTTGGATTAATCCTATAAAACCTGTTTGACAGTCATCATCATCATAACACTAATTACGCATATAGACCAGATTGGTCTGTTCCAGTCTCATTATCCATCTAATATCCTTTTGTAAGGTCTACCTGGCCTTCTCTTTCCAATTGGTTTATATTTTATTATTTGATTAGGACATTGGGTGTTGGCATTTGGTTTACATGTTCTATCCATTTTTGTTTATAATTGTTTAGTTTTTCTTCTATTGATTTTGTTTTTAGTTATTGTAAAATATCTTTGTTCCTTTTTTGGTCTAATAATGTGTAGTTTGCAGTTCTTCTCATAAATCTCATTTCACCTGTTGATATTCTTTGTTTATCTTGTTTGTTTATTGTCCAAATTTCACTGCTTAATAGTAATGTGGGCACTGCTAAAGTATTGTATATTTTCAAACATGTTTCTTTTTGTACTATATTCGGATTGAGTGTTCTATTTATCAGGCCTATAATCTGTAAAAATTTGGAAGTTTTTAATTTTATGCCTTTTTCGCCTTCATATGATATTTCACATCCAAGATAACTGAAAGTATTTATCTGCTCTATTATTTTATTACTAATAACTATTTTACTTATAACTGGAATTTGTCCACAAAATGCCATTGTTTTAGTTTTATCTATGGATATTTTCATTCCAACTATTCTACTATAATGTTTAAATTATATATTAATCTTTGTAAATTGTCTTCCTTATCTGATATTATTACTTGATTATCTTCAAATAATAGTATATTTATTTTGTTATTCTGGGAAATTTCTATACCTGGATTGCTTTGAGGTGTTCCACTGTATTAATATTTCATTAATATAAAGATTGAAAAGCATTGAGACAGAGGACATCCCTGTTCTTAATCCTTGATTTATAGATTGTTTTTCAGACATTTTTTCATTTAATTTTTATTTCATTACGTTTCATATATTCAATATTGTATGTAATAAAATATTAGATATATTTATTACTAATTATATGAAGAGCCAAAGGCTTCAATTCGGCGACGTGAACTTATTTAAGTTAAGTATAAGATTCGGTGAGTCCAAGCGTAAGAAAATACCTGGATAGTGCAACACATAAACCATTTGGTAGTGCAACACTGAGGCAACTCATAGTAAGGGTGGAGCAAGCTCCGATCACTATTCCGACCACTACTCCGATCACATAGGTTGAAACCGGTCTGGGTAGTGACCTTCTCTCATAATGTAGAACAGTAATACAGCTCCTAGGAGCTGGGTTTCACATTATGGGTAAATACCAAGAATAGTGATTGGAGCTTGCTCCACCCTTACTATGAGTTGCCTCAGTGTTGCACTACCAAATGGGTTATATGTTGCACTATCCAGGTATTTGCTTACGCTTGGACTCGCCAAACTTTATATAGTTTCTATATTCGGCATGAAACTCTTTGAGTTTCTTATTCAGCTATGAAACAATATGGGATGTAATATCCCTTAACATAAATAAGATATATTTATTATTTGTAATATATCAAACAGTATATATCTTGTTACTTTGTCAGATGCTTTTTTGTAATCTATAAGCAAAAGATGAGTTTCTAAATTAAATTCTCCTCTTTTTTCTATAAGTAATTTTAAACAAAAAACTACATTCATTGTAGAACGTCCTTTTCTAAATCTATTTTGACATTCTAATAATATTTTTTCACGTGTTCTACTATATATTTTGTAGCATGTATTCAATAAACTAATGCATCTGTAATTAGCAGGTTTTGTTTTATCCCCTTTTATAAATATAGGTATTACTATACTTTTATTCCATTCTATTGGTATTTGTGCATTTGTATATATTTTATTTAAAAATTTTAATAATCTTTGATGAATTTTTTTTCCAGCAAATTTATATAGTTTGGTATCTTCTTCTGCTGATTTGCCATTTTTTATTTTACTGAGGTTGTCCTTTAATTCTTTCATTGTTATTTTATCATTTAAAGCATTTTGTAAATCACTGGTATAATTTTTTTTGATGTTAGTATTATCTGTCCAAGGATCTGAAGTAATCCAAGAATTCTTTTACATCTATTTAGCAATTTATATTTGCAGTTTCTTTTATATCTGCATTTATGTGTTTTAGTATTTTATATGCATTGGGTTTTATTTTGTATATGTTATTTTCTAGATATGATACAGATTTTTTCCAGCTTTCTCTGTCTCTCTTTCTGGTTTCTCTTGTGATTATTGCTTGTCTTTTTTTTATATTCATCTTCTTGTTTTTTGCTACTTAACCATCGTTTAAAGGCCAGCTTTTTATTTTCAGTTATTGTTTTTATTTCATTGTCCCATAATGTACTTTTTTATTTTTATGATATTTTTTGTGTGTTCCTAGACTTTCATATGCTGCTGATATAATAATTTCTTTTGTTATTCCATTCTTTCTCGATGCCTTCATTTACTTGTATTTTTTCTACGTAGTTATTAATCCTCTGTTGGTATAAATTTATTATACTTGAATCATTTAGCAGTCTTGCTTTGTAATTAGATTTTGTTTCTCTAGTTTGTTTATTTATTTATTTGTATTTTTTGTAACCAGTTTGGAGGAAACCTTAGTTTTGCCTGCACTAAATGTGGTCTTTGTCAGTTTCTAGCCCTCTTCTGACTTTAACATCTAGGAAGAAGTTTGTTGCTTTTTCATTTGCTATAAAGCAGTCTATATTGATTTTTGTCCTCTTGCACACCATTATGTTTGTAGAATGTATTCGCTATTTTTAAATTATTATATATTATATAATCAATATGTCACTTTCCATTTTTGTTTACTGTTGGTTCTCCAAATTTTTCTATATTATTATTAATTTTTTTCATTCCTGTTCCAGCATTAAGATCTCTGGCTATAATTATATGGTCTGTTTTATTTAATTTTTCATATATTCCTTGTAACTGTTTGTAAAAGTAATCATTTTCATCTTCTTTTCCTTCTTCAGGGGCATGCACTCCAACACTGTTTAATTTTCTTTATTTAATTTTAATCTCACTTCTAATATTCTTTCATTCTGGTATAAAATGAGTTATTTTTGCTTAATTAAAATTTTATCTACGTCTTCTTTATGTGCTATGCTTTTAATGTTCCATGTAGCATATTTCACCATGTTTTTCTTTTTCCAACGTTTCTTAACCTTTTCCAGGTTGCAGTCTTTTCCCATGTTTTCTGTCCGGTTTGGATTTTGTTGAGACTTGAAATTAGTATATATATTTTTTTTAAATAACAAAACCTGTGGTGCGATCATAATTAAAAGAAACGCACGTATTAACCACAGTGAAAATTATGTAATTAAATATTTCATCCTAAGTATCTTAGGACATCATCAGTACAGCAGTTTTAAACAATAATAGGAATAACATACAGTTAGGGCGCATGATTACAATAGAATCTCATTAAACGTGCATAACGTGCTACAGTAGTACAAAAAAAAAAAAAAATTAATTATTTAACACAATTTTGTATGACAATTTCCCATACTTTAGGAAAAATAATAATTTTTGTTACCTTCTCCTAAGAACAAACTCTCACCTTTGATGTTGCCTGGCGTTTATGAGATTCCATGCTAATGCAAATGATCTTACTTTGGACAGACAGGTAGGTCTGTTCAAAAATGCATCTCGGAACTTCAAGACCACATTCGTCTTTTTAAACAGCAGAAATCTAACCTCTCTCAACACGGAATTGAAAATCCAAACCATAGGATCCATTGGGAAAAGTCTAAACTTTTACATAGATCTTTATGTAAACATGAACGTTTATACAAAGAATGTTCTGAAGCCCTACTACACAGACCAAACTTAAAACGCAACGACGGTTTTAAGTTTGGAGTTTTATGGATAGATAAAAAGTTTTGACTTTTTATCTATCCATAAAAGACTGTTGAAGAAGCCTGCACTGCTAGCATGCGATCAGTTTTGTTCTCACAGAACAGAACAAGATGTTAAAAATAAACTCAAGGAGTTGAAAACTCAGTTAGCTGTAATTACAGGAGGTCTAACTAGTCAGCTTCAACCTTTAGATGTCTGTATTAATAAACCATTTAAGGGATTTATGAAGGAGAAGTGGAACAGCTGGATGCAGTCTTCAGATTTTGAGGTTATGCCATCAGGAAGAAGGAAGAAGCCTAGCATTTTGCAAGTTTGTGAGTGGGTCAAAGTTTCATGGGATGCTGCGAAAACTGAGACAGTGGTTAAATCATTTAAGTGTGGCATTAGTAATGCACTGGATGGTACAGAGGATAGTTTGTGGTATGAGGACTCAGATTTTGATTTAGAAAAGGTTTCAGGTGTCTCTTCATTTAGCTCCGGAAATGAATTTCTGGGTTTTGACAAAGAAGATTAAAAGGTGGATACTCTTTCCTAGTTAGATTAGGTATTTGTTGAAAGTAGACCTACTTATTACGTTATATTTGAAATACTGTAAATTCATTATACTATGCAGTTATAAAGTTTTTTTCCTAAAAAATGTGTACAAAAAAGGGGGTGCGTCTTATAGGCCGACGCGTCTTATACGCAGGCAAATACGGTAATTTGTAATTTTCTCTGTATTTTTTTTTTTCACTAGAGGTCATGCCAGTAGAATAACTGGTGATCAAATCATTGTTTCTTTAGCTTACTGAAATGTAAACTCAGCTTGTCCTGGTATATTTGTATATACTCCAGATGATTATCTTAATATGAAGGTCAAAATGTCGGGAAATTAAAATAGTTATTTATAACACGATTGTAAAGTCCATAATTTCTAAAATGAATGCTGATCACCTTGCAACACTAAAAGAAATATTTCTCTAGTGTTATCTTAAATAGAATTTAGCTTTGATTTAGTTTCTAAATAATTAATTAATTTTTTATTTTATAAGGTTCATATAATAAGGGTCAAAGCTATATAACTGAGAGGAGACCTCCACGTAGCCTTTAAAGGAATGCGGAGAACCGACCAGGGCTTCTGACCTAATGTCCAATCCTCACCTTCTCGTGGTGCCCCCTGTTGGGTATCTACTTGGATACTGAATGACCGAGGATGGGCTGACAAATTGGGATTTAGCCGACCAAATTGTATTCTTATTGGTTAAACCAAAATAAAAAATGATGGTACAACATGACAAAATTTCATGCCGGCTGGGGCGTCGCCCGGTTAAACAAGGCCCCCCCCCCGTTGTTTTCGCCAGGGAACCAGGGCGAACAGCGAAAAGTCAGCTACTGGAACAAATCTGAAAACACACCCTAACTCAACATCACCAGAGTTAAAGATCGGTACTATCAACATAAGAAGTCTGAATGGCAAAGAAATGGAACTAGCTGAGGAATTAAATAAGTACCAGATCGACATAATAGGGGTGACTGAAACAAAAGAGATAAAAACTGGTGAAATCTTTCTGAGCAATAAATGCAAAATGTATATTCAGGCAATGACAATCAAGGAAAAGAAGGAGTAGCCATAGTATTCAACACAAAATACGAAGCTAATCTTCTTGAATGGCAGGCAGTCTCAAGTAGAGTAATGTGGGCAAATATGAGAATGGGGAACTGGACAATTTGTGAGTTTGAGACAATTTGAGACTTATTTGTGCCTATGGTCCCACAGAAGGTTCTACTAAGGTAGAAGTGGAGAAATTTTTTGAGGCTTTAGAAAAAGCGACTGACACAATGAAGAAGGAAAAGGGGATCTAAATAGCAGAGTAGGAAATGATTGTGAGACATACAAAAATATTTTGGGAAAATTTGGAGAAAAGAGCAAAGCTAATAATAATGGCAAATATCTGTTGGATTTCTGCTCAGGACATGGACTGGTTATTACTAACACCATGTTCCAACATAAAAATGTGCACAAATTCACATGGAGAGAAGTGGCAAGGAATAAGAAAAGTCTCATTGACTATGTTATTGTTGATAGTGATGTTTTCTCCCTGGTGCAGGACACCAGAGTGTACAGAGGATTTGAAATTGGAAGCGATCACTATTTAGTCTTGAGCAGGATAAAATTGAATTTCATATTGAAAAAAATAACATGTAAGAAAGTTTTAAAGCGAATAAAAGTTGAGCAGCTCTCAGATGTGAGCTGTAGACTAAAATACACAAAGATTATTGAAGGAAAAATGAAAGAGTTTGAGAACAGGAATCAAACCTTGGAGATTCATTAGCAAACTCTGAAGAAAACATTGATCGATTCTGCCAGAGAGGCATGTGGTGAGGTTGTTTGTAAGGATAAAAAAATCAGAACTCCCTGGTGGATACAGGAAGTTAAAGAGGCAGTGAAGGAAAAGAAGAAAGCATACCAAACGTTCCTGTCAAATAAGACCAAGATATAGGTGGATTGATACGGTACAAAGTGCCTTAGACGATAGAAATATAAGATTAGATAATGTTGGAGTCTTGACAAGTAACAGACTGATTTGGAGGAAAATTGTAGATAGGAAGTTAGTAATGATGTAAATTTTTTTTCATGTAGTACTATCATATCCTGTACACCCCTTGAGGATACATCGCAGGAATTTGATGATGATGTAATTTTATCTGTATTTTTATTTTTTTAATTTTTTTTTCACTAGAGGTCATGCCAGTAGAATAACCGGTGATCAAAACATTGTTTCTTTAGCTTATTGTGTGAAATGTAACTCAGCTTGTCCTTGTATATTTGTATGTATTCCAGATGATGACCTTAATATGAAGGTCGAAACGTCGAGAAATTAAAATAGTTATTTATGATATAAGACGATTGTAAAGTCCATAATTTCTAAAATGGGAAGACGTTGATACTTTTACATACCTCAGATCAATAATAAATAAACAAGGTGGCACCGATTAAAATGTTTTACAAAGAATTGCTAAAGCACAAA
Organism: Typopeltis vanoorti; assembly: GCF_054136105.1. Taxonomy (NCBI): domain Eukaryota; kingdom Metazoa; phylum Arthropoda; class Arachnida; order Uropygi; family Thelyphonidae; genus Typopeltis; species Typopeltis vanoorti. The sequence continues at coordinate 61,458,840 of NC_143566.1, forward strand.
CCTACTTCAAGTCATTAAATAAATTATGGAAAGCATCAAATATTACAATTAAAGTGAAAATTAATATCTATAAATCTATTGTGCAAGCAGTACTGCTATATACCGCTGGCCTGGTTGGCCGAGCGGTTAGCATATTCACTTTCCAGCCAGAAGGCCGCGGGTTCGAATCCTGCCATGGGCATGGATGTTTGTGATTGTCTGTGGAAATACTAGTCCTGGTGGTGGGCAGTAGATGGCGTTGGTGTAGTTGCAGCTAATTGTAAATTGGTGAATTCAGTGGTAGAGATGTAGAGTACGTGTCCTCCTTCGATGAGTCTTTGGACTCCCTGTAGGTGTCACGTAATAATAATAATATAGCTCTAAAACTTGGAAACTTACCAAGGCACAAAATAATAAATTGGATATTTTCCAAAACAAATGTTTAAGAAGAATTTTAAAAATTTTCTGACCACAATCACTAATGAGGAACTTTTAAAGAAAACTCTCTCCAAGTCAAAAGATGAAGAGAGATTGCCTAAGAAGATGGAAATGGACTGGTCATGTTTTACACATGGGGATAAACAGAAGTCCCCAAGTAGCATTGAGTTGGGCACCAGAAGGGAGATGCTCTAGAGGTTGCCCAAAATTAACTTGGAGAAAAATGTTAGAATCTGAAATGAATGAGGCAGGATGGGCAAGCTGGGTAGAAGCAAGAGCAGCTGTGAGGGACAGATGGAAAATCAGTAGGCATGGAAAGCATTGATAATGATGATGATTCCCATGCACTATCGATATCCATTCCATCCAGCAACAACCAGTACCATTTTGCTGAACTCAATACACTCCTCAGTTGGTCGTAATTTCCTGCTTTGTAGTTCAGCATGTAATTTTTTCCTAATGGAACATTCATAAACTTAGTCACTTCCCAGGTAAGTACTTCATGATCACTTTCACCAACTGATGGCAGAATAGTTATGTCTTGAACTGAAATGCCCTCTGATGCTATAATCAAATCTCACTATTTGACCTTGAGTTCCTTCTGTCACATGCTGCTTGAGGAAGTTGTCTCAAGACAGCTCAATAAGTTCAGTTTCATTCTTCTCATGAAGTTTTATGGCTATCCAATCAATATTTGGATAATTAAAGTCTCCCATTACGATTACTTTTTTCTTGCCCATCATCTCTATCTGGTGATGCATTTATTCATCACTAGCAACCGATCTACCAGAGCTGTAACAGCAATATACAAATAGTGAAATAGTTTACCATCATATTAAATACTTTAGTTATGGAATAGTTATGGAAATTTTCCCACTTGGTTGGAGAGTATATTATCCTTTGCAACAAATTATATTCTTTTGTTAATCCTTTAACCAAGCATAAGCAAGCAAAATTTGTTTATGTTGTATCTTGTCAGATATATATATCTTGTCTTTTTTTTAGAGCCTTTGACTTCATATCCATTGCTTAGTCTTCCTGTGTCTGGCTCCTACTGATTAGATCTCAGTAAAGGTCAAAACCATCTTGGGTAATTTCAGTAATTTCAGTTATATTTTATGGGATGGTGAGGCAATTAATGTGAATTCAACAGCCTTTCTATACAAGCAGAGTATTGGTGAAGATACATCGCATGTATACTTTATTATTAATTAACTTCTGACCTCCATGGAAAGTCAGAGAACTCATTGTGGGAGGTCTATACCTTATCGTGCTCAAAGATCGTTGCACTGTGCTTTGACCTATTCACAGTTTCAACACTCACCATACTTTCAGGCAAATCATTCCCACCAATCACTCTCCATGCAGAGAACCTACTCATTCTCTTCTTATACTTCCATGGATGGTCTCTAGTTCTACCCTTGCCTTTCTCTACTCTATGAAATATCTTCTTCGGATTAATCTGGTAACAACCCCTCACCAACTTGTATGTCTTACTCATATCCCCTCTTCTAATATTCACAAGGCTCTGTAAGAGATTGAGAGAATGCAATCTCTCCTCGCATATCTCACATTCATTAGACCTGATACTAACTTGGCAGACCTTATCTGGACCTTCTCCAATACATTCTCATCCTTCTCCCACAAACCAGGTGACCAGATTTGTGCTCAGTAGTTCATATGTGACCTTATCAAAGCTTTAAACAAGAGAACCATAACATCTTTGCTTCTGCATGTCAGTGTTCTCCTGATTATTACCATAATCCATTGGGATGCTTTTTACAATTTTAGCAATGTGATCCCTAAACTTCAAGTCTCTGTCCACCATCACTCCCAGATCTCTCATCTCCTACACCTCCTTCAAAATTTCGCCATTAATTATATACTCTACATCCTAACTTTGCTTACCAAATTTCAAGACCTTGCACTTTACAACATTAAACTGATAACTCCAATCATTTGCCCACTCACATAATGTATTCCAGTGGTTCCCAACTTGTGTTCTACGAAACCCTAGGGTTCTTCAATAAAATTAGTTTTCAAACTCTAATTGATTGTTTAAAATATGTATAAAAAAAGTTATTTAAATAAAGTTTCAAAAATTTTAATTAAATCTGTTGAGTCAAGTGGTGGATGAATGACTGGAATGCTTGCATTCAGTTCTCCTGCCACTAGTATATCCCCTCAGAAAATCATCTGTAGTGAAGTGAGGTGCAGCATATAAGTGGGCATATCAGACATAGATCGGTGGTGTTTTGCATTGCAATCATTTTGTGATGTCTTATATACTTTGCATGTAAAAAATAAAGTGGGCATCATATAAATTTATAATATTCCAATTGTGTATACCCCAAATTAAAATATCATAGATCATTGGTTGAGAGAAGGAGTTTTAAAAAAAATAAGTATAGCATGCATTTAACATGTTTCTTAGTGACAAGGATACTGGTAAAGTGGATACTGATGAAAATACAGATCAAGACACTAGCATTACTTGTGTAGCAGATGAATTCAGGAAAAGTGAAGTGTTTGTCGATACTTAAACATTGCAAAGTCATAAAAAATGTAAATACTAATAGATTTGCTTTCTACATATTACTCTCATCTTGAGATTTTTATTTAATGAGGTCAAAGCACCTTATGGCAACTTGTTTAGGTAGAATATTTATAAACTCTGTATTACTTCACCCTTGGCATTTTTTAGGTCTGGCTCCCACTGACGAGACCTCAATAGAGGTTGAAACCGGTATGGTGACCATTACCTTAATGCATAGCATCATACATCTCCGCAAGGAAATGTGCTTTGCATTGGGGGAAAATTCTAAGGAAAGTGATCAGATCTTATTCCACCTTTACAATGAGTTGCCTAGTGTTGCACTACGTGCAGCCGCAAACTTGACTGACTTGTCTGTTTGCTTACTTGGGAAAAAGGATTAAAAAACCTAGCTTATAAAATTGCTTGGTATCTTTAATAAAATACTAATCGATTTATTTATTACTCGGATTCACGACCACAGGAAATCCTGAGGCCCCTGATGTAGTATGTATATTATGCAATAAGAAACTTGATTAACTTTGTTAGCTGGTGCTAACAAACTGACAAATACTTTGTTAGCACCAGCTAAATTGTGCACACATTTTGAAACAAACCATTCAGAATATAAAAATAAAGATGTCAAATTTTTTGAAAGAAAACTTGAGTCTTTTGACGAAGCTAAACATTTTATGTTGAAAAGGTTGTTGGATAATGAAAGGACAACAATGGCTTCTTATGAAGTATGCTACCATATAGCGCTCAAAGGTGAAGCACATAAAATTTCAGAAAGTTTTATGAAACCATGCATCAAAGATATTGTTAAGTGTGTGTTCAGTGATAAATCCTGTCAACAAATTGATGAACTTTCTTTCTCAAATTATACAGTTTCACGCAGAATTCATGATATGTTGGAGGATGTTGAGCAGGAACTTTTTTTAAGACTTCAATCATGTGATGAGTACTCTTTATAATTAGTTGAGATAATGGACATTGCAAACCTATCAATTTTCTTAGTTTTTGTTCATTATTTCTACAATAATTCTATTGAAGAAGACGTTACTCTATGAAAATTTACAAGCCAATACAACAGGAGAAATGATATTTAAGTGTATCAATGATTGTGCGAAAACTTGTGGAATAAGTTGGGAGAAATGTGTAGATGCATGTAGTGATGGTACAAAGTCAATGATAGGACCTGTGAAAGTGGGGGGAGGAGTTAGTAAACACGAATTAAAAATAAATGTCTAAAATGTGTATGAGTAGTCACTGTGTTCTTCATAGACATGCATTGGTTGCTTGAAATATCCCTTCATCTTTAAAATGATTTCAGATGATGCAGTGAAAATTATTAACTTTCAAAATTAAATGAATATTCATTAATCTAAAATTAATAAATGTGGCATTAAATGAATACTTTCTTCTATTAAAAGCTGACAATGACTATTGGATTTTCAATCCTTTCAATATTAAAGAAAAACTAGAGGAACTATCTGTGTCAGATTTTCATATTCTGACGTCTAAAAACAAGATTTTTTTCAAAATTATATTAGAAGATATGGGCAGCCAACGTACATCTTTGCTGCCACATACTGCAATTAGATGGCTGTCATGTGTTCTTTATCAGATTGTTTGAATTACAAGAATAACTTATGATACACTTACACAATGACAAATTTCTCTTAGCAGATCACTTTAGAAATATTTTGTGGTTGAGTCAAATTGCTTATCTGGCAAATATATTCACATAATTGGATGATGTTTCTTTTTCCCTTCAAGAAAAAAATGAAATTATTTTCAACACAAAAGATAAATTACGATCATTGTTACAAAAGTTACAATACTGGACCATGCCTGTTGGAAAAAATATGGATCCACTTCAAACTTTAAATGACTTTTTATAGGAATTGAATTGTGAAATTGACAAGGAAATTTGAAAAGAAATTGTCATCTAAAATTAAAAAATGTGGCATTAAATGAATACTCTCCTCTACTAAAAGATGACAACAACTATTAAGTTTTCAATATTAAATTAAAACCAGAGGAACTATACATCAGAATATGAAAACCTCATCACCTTGACATCAAGCTGCCAGGTAAAAGTTAAATTTAATGAAGTTTCATTAACCGAGTTTTAGTGTGACTTAAAAGAAGAATATCCAAATTTATTCAAAAAGGCAATTCATTGTTTGTTGCCGTTTGGCAGCATATTTGTGTGAAAGCGGATTTTCACTCTACACTCAATAAACACAATACAGAAGTAAGTGGATGCCACTCCTGATATTAGAATTCAGCTGTCCACAATTAAACCATATTTTGAAAGAACATTGAAAGAAAAGAAGTGTGATCCTTTACATTAATTACCAGTTTGAATTAATAATATTTGCTTTTCCATTATTAATCTTTTTTTTTTTGTATTTTCAATAAATTATTTTTAATTTTTTGATTTGTTGTTTTGTTTATAATCAGTAAAAATTGTCAGGTTCCAAAATTTTTTGGAATAAGTTGGGAACCACTAGTCTATTTGCAGATACTCCTGTAAGGCCATAACATCTGCACTACTTTTCATAACTCTTCCCAACTCTGCATCGTCGGTGAACAACTGCACATCTCCACTAAAACCAGTTAAACAATAACGGTCCCAAAAGAGATCCCTGTGGCACTCCATTAGTGACCTTCCTCTTTTAGGATCCCACTACTTCATATACAACCTGCTGATACTTGTCTGACAGCCAGTCAGCTGTCCAACTTACTAGTCTGCCATCTAATCCCATCTGTTTCAGTTTAACTACTAGCTTGTTATATGGCAGTCTGTCAAATGTCTTTTGAAAAATCCAAATACACCACCTTATATGCATCTCTATTATCGAGTGAATTTATCACTTTGTTGTAGTGCATAAGCAGATTGCTGAAATATGACCTCTTTCTAACAAATCCATGCTGATCATCATTAAGAATACTGCTATTATCCAACCACTTCTGAATCCTAGTCCTCACCAACTTCTCTAATACCATAACAACCCCAGACACATAAATTGACCTATAATTTATTGCCCTAGTCTTATCTTTATGACCCTAGTCTTTATAGCCCCCCCCCTTGTGAAGTAGAACAATTTTTTCCCACCTTCCATTCTTTTGAGACTTGCCCTATTGCAAGATTCGTGTTAATGGTTGTGTTGAAGGTGCCATTAATTCCATAGTGCATTCCCTCAAGACCAATCCTATAAAATTCTCATTAATGTCAAGTTTACTCAAATTCCTCATATGCTTTCTGCTCATTCACCATTAGTCTCTTCTCTGCCATACCCTCTACACCCCAACTTCCTTGAAGTTGTCAAGAAAGGATGAAATGGGAGGATGCCATGAGAGGATGAAATACACTGATAAACAGATCATTGAATATTTCAACTATATCCTCTGCATTGGTTACCAATCTGCCAGTATCATCCTCCCATAGTCATTTTTCTTTCTGCTTGCCACATATTGAAAGAACTTGCTAGGATTTTCTGAGCTTGATTGGTTAACTTTTTCTCATACTGCGCTTTTGCTGTCTTTACCAACTGAGTTACCTTCCTGTCCTGCTCTTTGTATTGTTTATGCAACTGATCATTTCCAACATTCATCTTATGTTACCTCCACAGTGCCTTCTTTTTCCAGATTTCATGCTTAATCTCTTCATCTTTAGTCTTTTCACCTTTGAGATTGCTCCGTCATTGCTGTTGCTAAATATCTCATGATCAATGCCCATACAGCATCTGTATCCTTCCCAGTCAATTCCTCTTTTCACACTATAGCTCCCATTTGTCTTCTAAGCTTTCCATAATCACCAGCCTTGTAGTTCCATGTATATTCCTTCCTTATAGAAGTTTTCATGTCACTCGTTGCAATCCAGGTGATCACTTCATGGTTGCTCTTGCCAACCAGGGGAAGATTAGACACTCCATTCACAATTACATCTTCAGATGATGTAATCAGATCTAAGCCTCTTAGCCCTTGTGTGCCCTCCATTATTTAGTCTCTAAGATTGTTGTCTCTTTAGAACTTAAAAAATTCATTCTCCATATTCTGTAATGCTATGTTTTCATTCCAATCGATATTGCTGTAGTTGAAATCACTCATAATGATCACCCTTTACTTACTCGCTAAGCCAAATTGCTTATACATTCTTTTGTCTCTGCCTTCCACATTCCCTGGTCTGTAGCAACACCCTACCAAATGTCTCCTTCTATCAACCTTCACTTCACACCATACTGCTTCAAAACTACTGCCACTTTTTTTCTCCTTGTATCTCAGCGTTGTGTAGACATGATTCTCCTGCTATCATCAGCAGCACTCCCCTCCCTCCGTTCTTGACTTTCCTATCTTCAGGAAAATCATCATATCCCTCCATTTCTGTTCCTATTAAAATGTCATTCGCATCCGACCATGTTTTACTTATTCTAACTGTTTTTGGACACAAACTCAATCGATGCAACAATATAATCTCCCTTATTTCTGATACTCCTGGCATTTGTAAATAAACATAATTCATTTCTTGGTCTATAACCAGTCCTACTTGTGCTGTTCCCCCATCTGTGACTTCTCATCTGCTCCTGTCTGCTCATTTTCTGCCCTATATCAACCCCCAGATCCATCCTTCCTCCCATGTATTCTTGATCATTCCATTCCTCTACTGATCATCCACATACATGCATCCATTGCCACTTTCAGAATCCACTCTCCTTACACCATGTCCTCTTGATCTCCCTGGCCCACTCCATTTCCCTGTCCAAGTTGCATTCCTGTTCTCACATTCTCTTCTCCATTCACAACCACCTTGGTCTCACCTAGTCCACTTTCCTATTCATTCACATTGTCTTTGACTTCCACTGATACCTTGTCTGCATCACTCATTACACTTCCTTTCAGCAGCAACCTTCCCAAATGACTCTTTCCAAAACCATTCAGATACAGTCTGTTGCTCTTATACAGTTCCATTCGTCCCTCAAAGTCATCTTGACACATTCACAAACTGCATTTCTTTTTCTTCACACATTTCTGCTAACATTCTATTCAAGATCTCTGCTCTTTGCTACAAACCATCATTGTCATACCTGGGCAACTGATTACAAATTCACAAATTACCCTTCCTACCACACTTTTGCCTTTTGCTTTCCTCAATATCCATTCTCACATTCTTCCTATGCCCAACCAAATCATTTGAACCAACCACAACTACTAACTCCCTCATATGCCTACTTCTCATATCCAATGCCTCAATCACTCTATTCATTTTCCTTCCTGGAAAACATACCTTGTGCACCCCTTATGCACCACACCATGATAGAATCTTCATACAGTGCTGTCTTGAGTCATTTGTTATGCCTTTCTCTCCACTATTTTTCATTTTAATCTTTTCACAAGGAAAAGCAGAAAGGAAATGGAGGAACCTACTCCTGCAGTGTGATTTTGGAACAATTGGTCATTGTAATCCTTTTGAGAAAAGGGTCTGAAGAAGACTTCCAAAAAATAAATGGAATTAAAGAAGAGGATAAAATACTACTATAGCAAGTTTTTGGAAGACACACTGAAGAGAATGGTTGTCAACAGCAGTTACTTGTATGTTTACAATCTTGAGGGAAAGTTAAGGAATGATGCAGCCAGTTCAGCAGAAAAAATTATCTTGTGAAATGATTAAATGAGGTAAAAAACAGGATAGCAATAGAAAATAGTCTAGAGCCGTGATGCATTTCATTATTGGATGTAGAAAAAGACATCAGGAATTTAAAATGTGGAAATGAGCTGAAGAAAATATTTTATCATTAATTCTATAATAAAAGAAAAGATAAAAATACAAACAATAGATTTAGAAAAATGGGTGACCCATTTCCAATATTTCTGCACAGATAAGAACAATGAAATAAACTTTTATAAAACAAAGAATGATCTAACAGAAAATATCACAATGTTAGAACTGAAAAATACAATAAAGAAGATGAAAAATAAGAAAACACCAAGAGAAGACAATATAAATATTGAACTATACAAAAATGCAGGCGAAAAATTTAATGAAAGACTTCTGAAAATTTTTAATATGGTTTGGATGTTTGAAAAAACTCCTAACTCTTGGAAGAAAGCACTGGTTATCCCAATCTATAAAAATGGAAATAAAGAGAATTGCAATTACTATAAAGGGATTAGTCTGCTAAATACAGGATATAAAATGTATGCAGGAATATTAAAAGAGAAGCTAAACAGTATTGTAGAAGTACTTCCCAAAACTTATGGATGTAAAGGCCGTTTTCGAAAAATTAAAATATTTCACGGCCCCCATCGGAAAAAAAAATTTGTAATACAGACATATATTATTATAATATTTATTGTTTTTATATTCAATACAAAACATACACAGCGAATATTGCAAAAATCAAATGCAAATATTACATTTTTATCATCTTACAGATACATTTGACTTAGTCTTAAAACATTTTAAATTTATTTTCATTATTTCACCCCCCCTCAACAAAACTAATGGCCCCCAAGGGGGGCTACAGACCACAGTTTAGGAAGTGCTGCCTTAGAAGACCAAAACGTGAAACCTGACAGTATTGGAGAACTGATCAGTTTGGATATAAAACATAACAGATTAATTTGGAAGCAATTGTTTGTATGAAGCTGGGAATAATCAGAACTTAATTATGTATGTACAAGTACTATAGTATTCCATGTACCCCTTGAAGGTAACTTGCAGTGGTAACTGTAATGTGGACATATTCTAAACACGTGACATGTAAAGGCAGTTGCAAAATATTTAGTGACAATTAAAAAAAAAAAAATCAAACATATTTTAGGTTGAATCATATAGCTTATTTTCAGTGTAATGAATTGATTAACTGTTCATGCCAAATGCCACATGCTAGATATCACAAATATAACCAGAAATAAAACAGTTTGGGTGACAGAAAAAAAAAAGATTAGCAGATAAAATAAATGTGTGAGGGGGTGTAATAATTATAGCTCCACTTAAGCCCCCAACTTTTTGACATAGCTAAGTTATTTAAATCATTCTGATTTAAATTAGAATGATGCAACAAGGCTGTGGAACTCTTCTTGAACACAAGATTTTGTTCTTAAGATGGGTTCTGAAGATAAGCAGCATGTCTCTTCAGAGTATCCTATATTCAGTGTCAATGCTCTACTGAATGAGGCAGGACTTATCAGACTCATAATATAATTTTGGAGTTATAAATCCTCTTCTCGGCAGGGTGGCTAGATTGCCCAAAATATGAGAGATACTAGTTACATGGGACCTTTTGAACTCCAGGTAAAGACAGAAGCCTATCCTTAGTGGTGGACACAAAATTAGTAAGTTTGTTAAAGGGCTCAAAATTCTTGTAACCTACTCAGAAATGCATGAAACATATAAAATTGAAACACTTCTCTCCACAGTGGTAACTCAGGAATCTAACCTGGCATTTAGTTGTATTAAGACTTTCATATTGAGAAGCTCTAGTTATAAAGCAGTATCAAAGAAGGAAAAGATGTCAACTTTGCTGAGTGACATTTTAATGATGTCATTTTCTGGATAGGATGATTCACTGGATCGTTTTGTTGTACCTTCTAGTAAATATTGGTTTTCAGCTTTGACTAAAATCTGCAATCCATGGTAAGCTTGATATGTGGATGATGGCTACTGATTTTCTGTAAGAATATAATCCATAACAATATAGCAGCAAGTAAATGTTGAAGTCCCCCCACCCAAGAAGATGATCCACTATTTGTGTACTTTGATTGCAGAAAATTGAGCTTTAGACATAGTTGAAGAGGTCTGAGTGGTTATTGGAATGTGGAAAGAGATAAAGAAAGCAAATAATTGCAACAAGATGGTTTGGTATAGAAATTTTGAAATCCTCTTTATCTTTGTTGAAGACAGTACAATGCATTCTTCTTTTCATTTGACAAATCCTATAGTACTCAGCAGTTATTAGAAACTTCAAGATCTGCCATATCTGATCTGTGTCCTGAACTCTGATTTTTGTATTATACTCCTATGAGGTGAGGACAACCTTTGTAGGCTTCAATGACACCAATACTTAGTCCTGTCTAATTTGTCACAAGAAAGATCTGGCATTCCTTTTCTGCTATTTGATACTACCTAGATATAAATATGAATGATTTAATCAGGGTTAAGTTCAATATGAGAGAGGATTGTTGGAAGAAACGTGATTGAAGAGTGAGAAAGAGTGAAGAGTGAGTGAGAAAACCATGCCTATACTGCCTATATATGATAAAAATGAATTAAGAAGAAAGGCTATGATGGCAAACAGTTCAATGCATAGGCTGTGTAAGAAGGAAAGTATGTGAGTATTTTTGATGTGTGAAGTGAGTTTGGAGGAAGAACTGATTTGTACAAGATGGACAACCTACACTTGAATGCATTTGATATCAATAATCTTGAAAAATTATTAATTCGTATGAGACATAACAACAGAGTCAGGGAAATTCTCTGCTAGGAATTGTGTCAGAAATTGTGGAAATTGATAGTATATATTACATATACTGAATCTGTGTGGTATGAAGTTGAAATTAACAGGCTAGTATATCTGATAGGTTGCTGTTATAGGCCAGGGAATGTAGAGAATAATACTGATTGTGAAATGCTTAGGCAAATTGATTGGGCATATAAAAAGGTGATCCTGATGGGTGACTTTAATTACAGGAATATAGAGTAGGAGGAGGAGATAGTATGCGAGAACAAGGAGAGTGAGTTGGTTGAATTTCTGAGGAATAAATATCTTAAGCAGCATGTGACTGAAGCAACTAGAGACTTTAGTATTTTAGATTTGGTGATAAACTTTACAAGATGTAGTTAGTGAGGTATTACACTGATGCCAGTTGGTGGGAGTGATCATGAGATACTTGTTTCGGAAGTGATGAAACAAGAACAAGTTACTGGCAAAAGTAGATATATGTGGAAGTATATATATAAGGTGTGTGATTATGTGAAGCTCTGAAGTCAACTAGCATCAATACATTGAGTAGATGATCTGTCCAGAAAAGATATTGACAGTGCATAGAAATTCATAAGGCAGTATCTGGCATGGGCTATGTATAACTGCATACCCAGGGTTAAGTAAGTAAATAGAGTAGGAGGAGATATTATGAACTGTAAAATCAAGCAAGGTGTGTGGTGGCAATCGTATTCATGAGAGTATAAAGTGCAGGCTAGGAAGGTATAAGGTGCAGTATGAGAGTCAAGTACCATATAGCAGAAGAATTCACTAGAATTCTTCTGCTATATGGTAAGCAAGAGAAAGAATAATGGCAGGTTGACGCTGGTGGATAGTCCACAGCAGTGACCATTGAAAAGGATATGGTGGAATTATCGAATGAGCACCAATGGTATAAATGATGCTGTGCAATATATAGAAGGGAGGTAAGTATTAGAAGTGGAAGAATCAGATGTATGAGATGTTGATTGGATTAGATGTTAATAAGGCTGTGGAAATAATTATTATTATTCAGGCCTCCATGGAGTCAAAAGCCTCACCGCTGGAGGTCCTTCCTAGGAAACACAAAGTCTGTCAAGACTCATCGTGGGAGGTCTCTCTTAGGAAACACCAAGTCTATCATACCACTCCTTAAACTCTTTGACCATTCTTGCTCTCACCACTCTATTAGGCAATGCATTCCATGGTTCAACTACCCTCCATGCAAAGAAACCACTCCTCACCCTCTTGCTCAGTTTCCCTTTCGTAACTTCCAGGGATGACCTCCTTGTCATCACTCCTTCATGCTGTTCAACCAAGCGAAAGAACTCCCCTGTGTCAACCCTGTAACCACCTCTCAACAGCTTAAAAGTCTCAATCGTATCACCTCTCCTACTGCAGAGTTTGGTGGATAGTTAGTTATGAGGATACAGCTGATCCTCATAACTAACATTGTATAGTCCTGAAACCATCTTTGTTATCTGCCTTTGTACCCTTTCCACAGTTAATTTATCCCCTTCAAATCCAGAGGACCAAATCTGTGAACAATAGTCTAAGTGTGGTCTGATCAGAGTCTTATACAACGGAATAATAACTCTTTTATCTCTGCTGGTCAGTGTCCTTCTCATTATTGCAGCAATCCTCTGTGTTACCTTCACTACCTTTGCAACATGTCCCCTAAATTTCAGGTTTCTATCAATCATCAACCCCAGATCTCTTGTCTCCCCTACTTCCTCCAGTATAGCTTCTCCAATAGAGCATGCAGCATCCCATCAATGTGTCCCAAACCTCAAGACCTTACATTTTGCTGCATTAAACCGACACTCCCATATTTTAAGGAATATACGCAACAGTAAGCTATTCCTTTGAACTGGTTATTCAATGAAAGTTTTGCAGTGGGATTATCCAGTTGGATTTGTTACATAGATGTTATGTGCAATTCAGTCTGAGATATCTCTTTGATTTTTTAAGCATCATTAAACATGCTGTTACTACATTTACATGTGTTTATAAGAGTTTTTAAGGGTACATATCAGAAAATGCTGGAGAAGAATGTGTTCAAACTTTAGTTTGCTTATTTTGTGAAAGAAAAAAAAAAATCAGAGTTTCCAGGATGTGTGGGTGGGAAGAAATAATTGTTATCTATGACCAGCTAACTTAGCCATTTATGAAAAGTGTAGTTGATGAAAATTTCTGTTATGAAGTCTTAATAAATTGTTGCCATCATGCAGAATTTAAAGCTAGTTATCTTTCTTTAGTAAGTGACAAATGGAGAACCACTCAGCATCCTTTGGCATCTGTGATGTTAATCATAATACATATTTGGGAACAATAAATCTACATGTATAAAGTTTTTCCTCTTGGTTGCCCAGTAAATTATATTTGCCAAGGAATTATATTCTTGTTTAATCCTTTAACCCAAGTATAAGCAAACATTTTCCACATGAGATATGTTTGCACTAATGCTGCATATTGGTTTAGGTTGTGACCCTTCCTTAATGCTTATCTTTGCTTTCAGACATTGCATATCTGAAAGCAAGTTTGCTTTGCATTATGGGACACTAAGGCAATTGATGCGAAGTCATCAGCCTCTGTATACAAGATACTTCACGTACAAACTTTGTTTGCTTACATTTGGATAAAATAATTAAACACGAATATAATTTCTTTGCAAGTATAATTTACTGAGTGACCATGCAAAAAAAAAACTTTGAAATGTATCTTTGATCCAGAGTATTTTAATAAATCAACATTCAGTAATTCACTAATGCATTAATTCAACCTTGGCATATTCCCATGTACAGCTTCCACTGATGAGGCCTCAATAAAGAGGTCTCATTATTGAGATATCAATATGCAATTGATGTGAAGTCATCAGTCTCTATATGCAAGTAGCTTAGTTGTGAAGTTAATTCACATGAATACTTTGTGTGCTTACACTTGGTTAAAAGGATTAAACAAAAATATACCTTCTTGGCAAATATAATATAATTTAATAAATCCACATATCAGATAAATATAATTGTTATTTGACATAAATTAAGATTATTCAGATCATGATATGTGATAGAAAGCAACACCTATAAAGATTACCATATGTACTGCTGTAACCTGCATTCTGGCACAGTGTGACCCTTGATGTTTTTGTGTCATAAAAAAAAAAAATCAAAAATCAAAAAACCTATAAAGATATGAGATAAAATAAGCACTGGCTATTTTATTCAAGTCCTTTGAAATCAATTACAGTTTCCCTGACATATCAGATGTCGCATGAATTTCATTTCACTGTATACCCCCTATAAAATCATTTTATTTTACTTGTCCTAGTTAATGTGATACTATAGTTCTATTGTTTAGTGGCAACAGCATATTCTCTGTGCTTATTGTATGACATGATAGTTTACTTTGTCAATCCTAAAACAGGTGAATATATCTATCTTAGTAGTAATATATTGCCTGCTTCTTTTGAAATGTTCTATATTTGAGTCTATCTTACACCACATATATACAAATTACACTTTTAAGAAAGAACACAACAGGCTAAAAATATTTTAGCCTGTTGTGTCCATGCCAAAAACTCTTGCTGTTAGAAAATTTGCTGTTTTCTTCAGTTTGTCGTTTAAATTGCTGGCTTGGTTGACTGAACAGATTCTTACTCTTCTCCCTAACCAGGAGATACACAGCCTGTTCAGATCCCACTGTGAGTATGAATGTTTGTAAATATCTTTAGATAGTAAACTTCATTGTCTTGCACAAGACCAAACCCTGCTCTGAAATCAAAGTTCCATGTTTGATTTCAGAGCAGGATTTTCAGGTTATCTCACCCATAGATTTCAGATTAGTGTACCCATAGTACATGAAAAAAAAATGCAGTATTATTATCATTGTGATTAAAAAAAATCAACAAAAAAAAAGTGAACCCCAAAATATGAATTTTGGATTAGCCATTCTCAGATGAATTTAAATCCAAATAGAGTTTATCTAATTAAGGGACACATATTTCTGACTTAAGCTTTTGAGGTTTGAGATAAGATGGAAAGAATTATTCACAAACAGTATCTTTACTTGAAATGTTTTTTTAATAATTTTCTCCCTTCAAATGTTTCTTTTTGTAGAAACAAGAATTTTTGCTAACCTTATATGTGAATTCAATTATGTTATTTATACTAGTTGCTGAAAACATATTTTTCATTCTCTTTTAATATTATTTAAGGCATCTTCACAAGATGAATGGAAATTCCCAACTACTTTAACTCCAAAATTAATCGATAACGATGATGATAAAGAAATTTCTTTGGATCAACTTGGTGATGGGATTCCACCAGTACCTCCACCTCGAACTGTAAGCAGTCTTCAAAGTACCTCAAGTTCTTTCAAGAAACTTTCATCAACATCCTCTGACAAAGAAGTAAAACAGGAAGAGAAAATTAGCAGAAAAGTTCAGGAAAAAGTAGTTACTAAAAAAGGAAATGAGGTAAATTTAATAACTGTAATTATTTTATATCACAAGTAAACTCTTCTATCTACAAAAATTTTCAACGTTTTTGTATATTACATGCTATAGTCAAGGATCAAGGACAAGAGTCTAGATAAACTAGGAATCTTCATCCAGAACCCAAGTCTGATTTTTTATTTATTTATTTATTTATTTATTTTATGCTTCCTTGTGGTACATTGCTCTGAGCAGGGTACCTCTATCTCTTGAAATATCATTGTAACTGTTAATGTTGACCCCTAGATATTTAAAATTATCCATTGCCTCAAAGATATAATGATCAACAACCAAGTTGAATTGATACTAATGGGCCCTTGAAATGTACATATATTTAGTCTTCTCCTTGTTTATGACAAGATCGATCCAATAGGCTTACTTGCCTTGACTAAATTAACGTATTTTAAGCACAGAAATTTTGGCATTGATGAAAGGAAATGTAACATTGCACTGAAACACAGTCAAAAAGAACTTCAAATTTTTTGTTTCTTTGAGAGAAGAGAAGATATTCTTAAAGGATTAGAATATGATAGGATGTGTGTATTTAGGGATGATAAGCAGAATAATACAGGAGGGACTATTATGAATGATTGTAGACAAAGTGAATCTGACCAAAGTAAAAATTGGGAATGGCTGTGATAATATGAGTCATAAATTCTGAGGGTTTGCTAAGGAGCTAGAGGTTTATGGGACAAAATACATAGTTGGGTGCTACTATAAAGACCAAGGTCAGCCAAAGAGGACAGCGAATTGCAGAGGAGATTAATCTTATGCACATAAGAAGGGTTGTCATTATGGGTTATTTCAATTATGTGGATATAAGGAGGAAAAAACTTGCAAAAAATAAGAAAACGAGGTGGGAAAGAGAACCTAGAGGTACTGGGAACTAACCTTCTTAAGCAGCACATTATGGGAATGACTTGTGGCAAGAACATTAGATCTGGTAATAACATCCAAGAATCTGTTTGTAGATAAAGTAACAGAACAGCAATAGCTGTTCTAATAATAACAGCTAACATGCATGTCCATTATTGAGATTCAAAATGAAACTCAAGTGACAAAATGGCTGTTGTTACTGCAATGCCTACACATTGCAATAGTGAATGGCGATGGTACTGTAAATAACATTATATGTATAATATACAGGGTGGCCATAATTAAAGAGGGGGTGTTCAGAGCCCTGTAGTGAAAAGTGTATTGGACAAAATTCAACCAGACTTAGTGAAAGTATGCTCTGGAACATGGGGTATTTATTACAGGAGATAAAAAAAAAAAAAAGTACAAAATTCTGTAACCACATCTGTAATAACCACTTCTTACAGATGTGGTTCAATATGATCTCCTTTCAGATGTTTTAAGAACTAAATTTGTGAATGACATTTTCTACAGTGGATCGCAACAGATCTCCATTGATTTGCCTCACATGCTACGTTATTCTGTCTTTCAAGGTTGCTAAATCAGGAATATGTCCTTCATACACCATTCATTTTGGATAGCCCCACAACCAATAGTCACTGGTTGAGATCAGGCAAACAAGGTGGACATGCTATGGAAAATGCACAGCTAATCACTCTGTGGTCTGTGAAGTGTTTTCATAACATTCGCTGTATACTGGATCCAATGTGAGGTGGTGCTCCATCCTTTATGAATATGGTAGAGTCAAGCCATCTTTGCTGCTGCAGTTGCAGAACAACAGAGTTGTGCAGCATCTCTTGATACCTATCAGCAGAGATGCTACAAGTCACTGGTCCCGTCAGGCAAAGTTCATCGAAAAAGTATGGATCAGTAATAAACCTCATGTGGATGGAACACGTGAGGTTATTCACAGCCGAATTGAGGCAATTCTGTGATTTAACACTACCGTTGATATAAAAATGTACCTCGTCACTCCACAAGATCTTCCATGGCCATACATCATCCACATCCATTTAAGCTAAGAATTCAGGGCAAAAACTGCAGTTGAGTTTCTCCATCACCATGAAGCAAAGCTTGAGTATGGAAGATCTTGTGGAGGAAAAACCTCAGCATTTGATTCAGGATTTTTCACACAGTTGAATATGGTGTCCAAGTTGCCTTGATATTTCCTGAGTACTGCTGGATCCTTGTGTGTTTTTCATTCTGTTTTCCATGATAGCAGTTGAAACTTCACGAACTTGTTGAGGAATAATTCATTTGCACCATTGTCCTGGCCTCACTGCTAAAGATCTGCTATTTTCAAATTGTAAAATCATTTTCTATGACTTGTTATTGTCATTGGACCTTTTCTCTATCCTTCAAACACCAGACTTCTTGAAGCATAGCATTGGCATTACCACGTTGTTGATAGTAAAGCTTGACTAGCAATGCACATTCCGGTAAGGTGAGATCCATAGCACTTCAGTCTTATCAGAATGACACAAATTCGTTTCTGTCTTCCTTATATCCACCAACTCATGAGTAGAAACAGTGAGATTTTTCAAATTTCATGCGATTCTGGCACCAATTGTCTGCTGGGTGGCTGAATTTTGCACTTTTTTTTTTTTTTTGTTTTGTTTTATTTCTGTAAATCAAAATGGTATATTTCTGGCTGTACTTACACCAAGTTTGGTCGAATTTCATCTAATACATTTTTGGCTACAGGGCTCTGAGCACCTCCTCTTTAATTATGGCCACCTTATATATACAATATTTCTATGTTATTCCCTATGGTAGGGATTCTCAACCCATGGTTCGCGTACCACTGGTGGTATGTGAGCCACTGCCTTACTGGTACATCTAATATCTTGAATTAAATATAGTGGTATGCCACTGGAAAAGGTTGAGAACCCCTGCCCTAAGGAATACTACACATGCTAAGAAGTTAACTGTTTAAATACATTTAAGTTTATTTTGTATCACTACTGCTTAACTGCATGGTAGTCTAGCACTACTAACATATCAAAGAAATGTGTGTGTGTGTATATATAAAGGTGTTTGATAAAGTAATATATATATATATTATTACTGATAAAGTAATATATATTATTAATCCTTCCACCTCTGAGGTGGAAGTATTACGCTTTGGTCCCCTATCAAGAACAGTTTTTTTTTTTAAGGGTTGATTTTACTCGGGCAATGTGCTCATATTCTGTAACAGTGTGAGAGCAGAGTTTGATGGGTGGGAAATGGATGTACCATGATACTTCTTGATTTTGCGAAGGTATTTGACAGGATTACACATAGGAAGTTGTTATATAAACTCAAAGGTAATTGTTTTAGAATAGGTATGTAAACTGGCATGTTTGTGAAAATAAAGATGGAAGCTAAACTTATGGGAAATTTACTTTACTAGAATGTAAGTTTTCTCCTTAGTATCTGAGACATCTTCAGCACGTTGATAAGGGAAAAATTAAAATGGAAATAACAGAAGCATTTTAAAAAACAGCTGATTTAAAAAAAAAATAAAAAAAGCTGTCAGCATCATAAGCATATGTAAGACGGTAAACAGTCAACAAATTCCAAATTTAAAAAAAAAGTAAAAAATAAGAGTACACATATACAATTATAATAAGACATAATTAGGAATTTACAGAAGATTGATATACTAATTTCATCTAGTAAATTCAATTTCACATAAGTTTGGTTTCTGTTTTCAAAAACTCAAAGGGATATTATGAAATAAGTTTGTGACATGGATGGGAGAGTTACTGATTAGGTTAGGCTAGCAATGTATGGTAGAACTGAGTCTTAGAAAAGGAAGGAATACCACAGGGTTCTGTGCTGAGACAAATGCTATTTAACTTCTATATTAATGACACTGGGAAATATTCAGTTATATACCAGTGATACAAAGTTGGTGTGGCAATGACAATATCTAATACAGAATCATTGCAGGTAGATTCGAAAACTGATTCTATGAGCAAATGTTAACGAATTTGTGTGTTGAGGCTTAAGTGCTCTGAGGACATCATGTTGTAGGCTTAATGGAATTATATACAGCACTTGGAAAGGATTAAAACTGATGTTAGTACTTCCAATATTTCATCTCAGTCACTGAGACATCTTCAGGGATTACAAAAAACTAATGTAACACACACTCAAATACAACACAATACTAAGCTAAACACATGGGTGACTCTAAAGTCCCATCTAGGTGGTGCGCCCTCTATGGGCAATTGTAGGTGGCCTAGAATGTAAGGTGGGATCTCTGATAGTTAATGTTTGCCAAATTTTCAGGAGTTTAATGCAACCATATTTATTTGGATTTAGTTGATTTCTGAGTACTGCTGCAGATTCTAAAAATAGTCTTTCTTTTTTGAATTTGCTGTAGTGGAGCATGGTGGTTTTTTTCCCAGGAGATCCTGTGGGTTGTATCCAAGACATGGTCTGCCAGGCCAGACCGACCGTAGTCGTGATTACAGATGTACAATTTGTGTTCTTCTAAGCAGATGGTTGCTGATCTACCTGTCTGTCCAAAGTATGCCAGCTTGCAGGAACAGGATACTTTATAAACTCCTGGCACTGAGAGAGCTGATCTTGGGTAAATGGATAAGGGTAGCAGGTTTATGGTGGGACTTAAATGCTATGTGGAGGTTGTGCGTTTTTAAGGATTTGGATATTTTTTCTGATGTGCCACGTATGTAGGGTACGGTGATGGCATTTCTGAAGTCCTTCTGAAGGGATGGCCGGGGAACGGGGGATGGTTGAGTTAGGTCGAAAGGCGGGTTCCACTGGAACAAAGATTGAAGGGTCTCTTGGTTAGAGTTTTAATAATGCCATTTAAAGCATAGAAAGCAGACCTTAGAGAGGCAGTTGAGTGTATGAATGAGTATAATATGCCCAAGCGAATAAAGACAACAAATCAGAATGGGATAGTTAGTATAAGGCATCAAGGTAGGGATGGGACTAACGGGGGTCTGCAATTTATGGACACTAATGCTAGGAGTATTAGGAACAAGAAGGAAGAATTTTTGGCCTTGGTTGGCACTTCCAGACCACAGGTTATTGGCAATTGTGAAACATGGCTGACTATAGATGATATAGCTAGTGGGATTGAATGTGATGGGTATAGTGTGTTCAGGAATGACAGGAAGAATAAAATGAGGAGGAAGAGTATTGTTGATGATAGCTGATGAGCTACAGCCAAGGAGAATAGAAGTTGAATTGCAGGATAGAGAAAAGAGCACATTTGAGGCCATTTGGTGTGAGATTGTGGCTAGCAGAACAAAATATACAATTGGGTGCTGCTATATACCAGGTGATGGAAAAGATGGTGGAGATAATATGCACAAGCAAATGGAAGAAATGAGTGGAAGGAGGGTAATTGTTATGGGAGATTTCAATGATTTCAACCACTCAGCCAACTAGTCCTGCAAAGGCCAACCAGGACTTATAAAGAAGGATGATAACTTCCTGATTCCTGCTTGCCATTTTGTGCTAAAAGCTGAGTGATTTTTTTGAGATATTCATCTGCCATATGTCCTCTGAGCTTCATCATTGTTTGCTGTCCAAAATTATTCCCAAATTTTTAGCCTCATCAATATCTTGCAGTTTTGTGCAGTGCAGTTCTATGTATGCAATAACAGCTTTATTATTTTTTTTTTCATTCCAAAATGCATATCTCCACACTTTGACACATTGAATTGACATCCATTATCCCTTGCTCATTGTTCTAACAGCTTATAAGGCATGACTGACCCTTCTCAAAGCCATGTTGTCCCTCATACAGTATTGTATTATTATCCACCCATTATTGAATTCTCTTTTTGACCAATTTTTCCAGTACTTTTACCTCATGCCTGAGATACTGATTGATATGTAATTTGCTACTACAGTTTTTAGAACCTCCCTTATGCAAGGAAATTATTTTGCCCTCTTTCCACTCCCTTGGAATGCTATCAGAGCTGAGACTTAAATTAAAGAGCCTAGTCAGAGGCATTGCCAGTTCCCTTGCACATTTTTGCAAATCCAGAGCTGATATCCCATCTAATCCTACAGCTGTACTTACATTGAGATTCTGCAATATCTTAAGAATCTCCTATTCATCCTCCTCTGTTCTCTCGTCAGTGTCTGTCACATATACGTTAACCTGATTGGCTAGCATATCTGCTCTCCAGCCAAAAGACTGCCAGTTCAAATCCCATCATGGGCATGGATGTTTGTGATTGTCTGTGAAAATACTAGTGGTAGGGACAGTAGATGACATTGGTGTAGATGATGATGGCAGTTGCAGTTTACTGTAGTTGGTGGATTGAGTGGTGGAGACGAAGAGTTGTAGAGTAGGTGCCTTCCCCTCAATGAGTCTTTGAACTCCTTGAAACTGCTGTCAGGACAGTGAAACCTTAAAAAAATGGACTAATAAAAGACGAATATATGGATGCTTGGGCAGTGCCTATGTCTTTTAAGTAGTCCACAGTAAGGCAACTGGGGAATGCTGAGGAATGTATTCCTACAAACTCTCTGGCTTTAAAATAATGCTGAATTTAATATCCACTTTGCTTATATGATGTATAAGGATAAGGAAGTAATTTTACATCTTTACAAGGCCTTGATACAACTGCAGTGGACTACTGTATGCAGAATTGATTTCTTGGGTTTGGAGGGGGGGGGAAGAAGCTGTCAAAAGAGTACAATGAAGAGTAATAAAGTTGCTATCAGGATCTGCAGATACTTCTAAATAGGAGAAAGAGGAGTAATACGATAGAGATCTATAAACTTCTGAAAGGATATTATAGGTTATCAACGGATGAAATTTTTCATTATGTGGTAGATGGAGAGAGAGGACAATGGGATCATCCTTGGAAGTTAATTTTGTGTGTGGTTAAGAAAAGGATGATAGCAAGATTTTTCTCTCACAGCGCAGTGGCAGTGAGTGAGTGAGTGGAACAGTTTGCCTGTTGAAGTAGTGAGTGCATCCAGTGTGAATGAGTTCAAGAGAAGGCATGACATCTTTTGTGGATAATCTATGGTTTCCTCTATGAGTCCTTGACTCCTCCCTCAAGTTCTCTGATGATGACATATTAAATATCCTATGGTTGCACTGTCAGTAACAGGCAAGTGCAGGATATTTTTTTTTAACATTAATACCTGGATATATCATACAGTTTTCTCACAACAATAAGGCTATTCTTCATGGATATGTCATACAGTTTTCTCACAATAATAAGGTTATTCATCATAATAAGCTACTAGAAATACAACCGATCTCTCATAGGCCTATTGCCTATGAATTTCCTAAAGGAAATTTATTTTAGCAAACTATCCATTTATATAGTTATAACATTGTACAAGCTATTTCTATATCTCCTACAAGTTTGTTAGAGTGAAGGCTGGCTGCATTCCTCTGGGAATGTAGGATAACGAAGTAATTTGCAGTAATAAGATTACAGCAAGTTACTTGGTAACTCTCTATCTCTATTCTCATTCCACCGAGTTATTGCTCATGAAAAAAGAACAAAATGTAGAAATTATGTAATGAAATTTATGATTATATTCAGCCATTCTGTTTGCATAGATTGATTCCTGCAGTGCTGGCTCTGTTAAACTTACTTCAGAAGAAAGTGCAGCTGAACACGAGGAAGAAGATAGCTATGGCTACACATTGAGTAAGAATTTTAGTTATTTTTTATTGTTGTGATTGTATATTTGTGTATGGACTATTGTGTTAAATTTCTTTTAGAATGATATATTGCATTTGAGATGTTATGCTATCTCCTATGAATATAACCAGTTTTTATGAAGTGCAGAATAGAAATAATAATATCATCTCTGTTACCGAGGTCGTGGATGTTGATGAGTCCAGGCATGTGCAGTCATAACATAACACTGAAGTCATTTGAAGATATGACAACTAAAGTGCCTGTATACCTTCTATTAGTTCAGATTTAAGGTTTTACTAGCAGATAGCTGTATACTGATGATGATGATGATATAACTTTCCTTTTTAACATTTGTATTCATCTAAATTAAATTCTGAAATTCTACCCAAATTCTCACCTCCTTAGGAAATGTTATTACTGATCTCAGACTTAAGTATTTAACTCAATTCAAAGAACCTTATCTTTATTTGTTATAGTTCAAGTCAGTAGTTACTCAGAGTTTATCAAAATAAAAAATTTAATCACTCAAATATTATTTACAGTAATTATATTATACAGTAATCACTCATTTAGTAAATACATATATATATACCATTAATCTGTAAATTAATAATATTTAATTCACTTTCTCACACTATCATTCAAATTAAAATGTGCAATAATCAAAGATGGCTATGTGCTGAGCCCATCTAAATTTAACAAACTCATAATGGGGAAAACATAGGTCAAAAATAAGTAATCTGTTAAACTGCTTTCCAATTGAAAATATAAGTAAATTTTCAAAATTAGTTCTCTATATGGACTTAAGCAAGCAGGCAAGTTATATCAATTCTTATACTGAAATATCAAGTATTTTTCTGTCATCCTTTCTTTTTTAACAAGAGACAAAAAGAGAGAGAATTTAGCAGAAGAAAAAAATAGTCCTACTTTCCATTAGTAGAGAGAGAGAGAGAATATCTATCAACAGAAAAACCCTTAATACTTCCATGTATTGTGGAATGCATGGAAGAAATGACAATCTTACAAAGTACAATGTGTGTGTGTGTGTGTGTGTGTGTGTGTGTGTGTGTGTGTGTGTGTGTGTGTGTGTACATGCACACACACATATATGTATTAAATTAGTTTAATTTCTTCTGATCGTTAATGAAAGGATGAAAGGAAATATCATCAGTTGCATTACCTTCAATTAAAATAGATTCTGTAAAAAAAGTACTTTAAAAGAAGCATGTCAATTGCTTTTAATGGACTATATGTTCATGCACTTCTTACAACCTTCATTGTATTCCTTAATTTTCCACCACTTCTCTCTCTCTCCACGCACACGCACGCACGCGCGCACACACACACACACACACACACACACACACACACACACACACACACACACACACACACACACACACACACACACACACACACACACACACACACACACACACACACACACACACACTATCTACTTCCTTTTGTTAATTTCTAATATCCTTCCTTCATTGACACTCTGACAATCATTGTGTGATGTCATATGATTTGTGTCAGTAACATGTGTTCTTCACCCATATGTTTGCTGATATCGCTGTCAAATTTATAATTTGACTGAAATATTATTATTCACACTTTTCTTCATTTCTTCAGTATTTTATGCATCTTATGTCTAAAATTCCTCTGTGCACTAAAGAAAATTGGTTTGGTTTTGGAATTGCTTTGCTGTAATGCTAAAAATAATTTCTGCTTACATCAATCCTTGGTCACTTTCATATTTTATTTAACAATACAATTATACATTTGAAAGAAATATAATTTATCAGTAATTAATTAATATGTATTTTTCTTGTCTATATGTTCAAGAAATGCACAATACTTCCCTTCTTAAGTTAAACAAAATGTGATTTTAAACCCATTTTTTATTTATGAAATTTTTAACTTTTAAATGCTTTTACCAGGTGACCAAGGAATGTATTTACTAAATGTAGATATACTATGAGAACCTCTTGCTTGTGGTAATGGACACACTATGTCTGCAGAAAGGTGCTAAAAAGGTCTGGCAGGAAATTGAATTACTTGCAATAGTGTTTTCTCTCGAAAATAATTTCTGACCTGATTATAATCGTCTTTCTTTCTTTGTAGTTTTTTTTTTTTTAATTTTATTTTTATAAATAGCCTATGTGTTCTGCAAGATTAGAACAATTCGGCACCCATAGTCATAATAAAAGGAACATTGATTTTAAGTAAACTACCTAACATAGGTTTATCACTTAGACACAAAATTTTATCTTTATCAAAACATATTCTGCATTGGTTGGAGAATTTGTAGGAAGTTTTCCAGCCTTTAAATCCATATAGGTTTTTTCCCTAAACCTTGTATACTTTTTGGTTTTTACCAACTCCTCTAATTTCTATTCTGTGATTACTACCCATAGTACTTTGATGTGAAACAGAAATTGGATTCACTTGATGTATTGATTGCTTCATAGTTTCCTTGCTCAAAGACTTTCCTTACTCGCTCACTCTTACTTTCCTTGCTCACTCTCTGTGATTGATCTGGAGAAGCAATCTGCTACTATATTCTGTCTTTTCCCAGGAATGTAACATACCTTAAGATTAAACTCTTAGCTTCCTAGCCCAACATATAACCCTTCGATTTTTTAATTCAAGTTATCGAAAACACTTGATAAAGGTTTGTGGTCTGATCTAATTTGAATATATTTACCGTACAAAAAATCTCTTAAAGTTTTCTTAATTGACATTTCCTTTTCATTGGTTGAGTGTTCATTCCTGAGCTATTCATTCTTCTATATTGGATAACTATTTGTTTTATGAGGGTTGTTTGAAACGTTTGGTAAATTTCCAATAGACGGCGATACAGTTGTTCATTCATACCAGTGTCAGCACGTATCATCTTTTTCATAACTCCTGGCAAAATTTTAGCCACATGTGATACGTAATTCTCATTTTGCAAACATTTAAAATGACTGTGTTTGCATTTTTCATAAAAAAAGGTGAAAATTGAGTTTCGTTCCATTATTAAAAACACTTATTTGAAGAGGTGGACAACTACGCAGATCAAAAGCCGAGTTAGATGCAGTTCATGGGGGCTCTGCACCAGCATTAAAGTCTATTTAGTTTTGGATAAATGAGTTTAAAAGGGTCGTAAGTCCATTGAAGATGAAGCACGCTCTGGACACCTGACTGAGGTCATTACGAAGGAAATGATTGACAAAATCCATTGTATTGTTATGGAAGCCTGTTGAGTGAAAGTGTGTGAGATTGCTGAGATTGTGGGCATCTCAACTGAATGGGTGTATAATATCCTGCACTAAAAATTGCACAGTGGGTGCTGTGATTGTTAACTGTCAATCAAAAACGCATTTGCAAAGGCATTTTAGTGCGTTGTTTGGTGATGTTTAATTGCAATTCGCAGGATTTTTTGTGCTGATTTGTGACTGTAGACAAAACTTGGATCCACCACTACACACCTGAGTCCAAGCAGCAATCAAAACAGTTGACAATACCCAGTAAAAGAGCACCGAAAAAAGCAAAGGTTGTTTTGTCAGCTGGGAAGGTGATGGCCACTGATTTTTGGGATTCCCAAGGAATTAGCATGATAGACTATTTGGAAAAGGGTAAGACAATAACAGGAGTCTATTATGTGCCATTGTTGGACCATTTAAAAGAAGAAAATGTCACCTTTTATCCAAAAGTATTTGGAAAGGTTGTAAGGATCCCCAAAATGTGTTTAAAAAAAAAATCAGTTCAGAAAGCATTCTTGTTGAAACATTTCATCCCAGAAGCAATTGGAGCTATTCTTTCATGTAACATCAATCTGGGATATACCAATTATTTTATCTCCCCCTCCCCCAAGTAAAACTTGATTTAAACTTTATGAGTTTAAATTTTTTTTTTTTTAAATTTCAATTTTTTTTTAATAGTTCTCATTGATTATGTTATTGTTGATAGTGATGTTTTCTCACTGGTGCAGGACACTAGAGTATAAGAGGATTTGAAATGAAGTGATCACCATTTAGTCTTGAGCAGGATAAAATTGAATTTCATATTGAAAAAAAAAAAAGAACATGTAAGAAAGTTTTAAAGCCATTAAAAGTCGAGCAACTCTCAGATGTGAACTATAGATAAAAATACACAAACGTTATTCAAGAAAAAACGAAAGAGTTTGAGAACAGGAACCAAATCTTGGAGATTCAGTGGCATGCCCTGAAGAAAACATTGATTGATTCAGCCAGAGAGACATGTAGTGAGATTGTCATCAGAACTCCATGGTGGACACAGTAAGTTAGAGACAGTGAAGGTAAAGAAAAAAGCATATCGATAGTCCTGGTGAAATAAGTCTGCTTGTGCTCTTAGAGAATACAGAGACAAATGTAAGAAAGCTAAACACTGTGTAATTTCTTCGAGATATTGCTAGATGAAACAAGCAGTGACAGCAGAGTGGTAAAAAACACTTAACAGGCTCACAATCAGGAATACATATCCATACTTGAAATAGAAAAAGCCATCAAAAGCATGAAATGTGGAAAGACAGCTGAAGTAGATGATATTCAACTAGAAATGCTCCAGTATGGAGATATAAAAGTCTTACATTTGCTGCACTGCATAGTTCAGAAGGCCTGGACAGAGGGACGAATTCCAGATGAGTAGAGTAGAGCTCTTATAGTACTCATATGTAAAAAGGGAAATAAAACTGAATGTGAGAATTACAGAGGCATTTCCCTACCGAGTGTTATTATAACATTTATACATACTTGAGAAATGGTTGAGAAGAATTGTGGAAGGGAAGCTTGGTGAAGAACAAGCCGGACTCAGGCCAAATAGAGGCTGTCAGGATCAGATTTTCATTCTACGACAAATAGTTCAGAAATCATGGGAATATAACAAAGATCTGTATTTAAGTTTTGTAGACCTACAAAAAAAAAAGCATATGACAAGGTGCCAAGAGAAAAGATATTCAAAATGCTACAGTTATATGGTGTCAATGGGTATTATATCAATCTTCATATAATCAGTATCATTATATAACTTTGTGGCCTACAAGTTAGAATTGAAGGAAGTACAGGAAGATGGTTTGATGTTAAATCTAGCATCAGACATGGATGTACATTATCCCTTCTGTTATTCATTATCTATATGGATCACATTATGAAGGAATGCGGTATTAAACCTGATATCAAAATTGGAGATATTAATCTCAGCTCTTTACTTTATGCAGATGATGTTATACTTTTAAACAAATCCAGTACAAGTCTGGAAGATTTCCTGAATAAACTGAATAATTGTTGTAATAAATTTGGTACGGAAATCAGCAATAACAAGACAAAGACAATGAAAATAGGCAGAAGTGCTGAAAATATCAACAGCATTGTGAATGGAGAACCTATAGAACAAGTGGAACAGCTTACTCCCAAGCAAGGCAAAGGTGGAAGGATGAAAAAGAGATGTGAATGATCAAGACTGATCAGAGCATCAGGAGACAAAGAGGATATGTACCACAACAACACCATGCAGTGAAAAACCCCTCTTATGCTGAGAAGGCAAGATTAAGGAAGGTGTATAAAGGACATCAATGCTTCCTACATCCTCACTATTACATCTTTGCAAGTAATATTACATCAATATTACTTGCAATTTCCATTCATTGAAATAGATTAAAAAAACAAACAAAAAAAAAAAACTCCTGACTACACACCAAAAATGATTTCATTATACATCAGAACCTATTAGATAGAAACATAATGGATTATGCACTCCCAAAGTATGAAGGACATGCTTCCAGATCCATCAATAGATGGGATGGATACATTGCTCTCTAGAGGAGAATAAAACCAATTAAAATAACCAGTATCTTAGACGAAGTAGAATTTGACATAGGCTTGGATATTTTCCCTGAACAGGAAGATATGGACACTGGCTCTCCACAATTTTGTTTTAAAAGAAAACAATTAAAGATTGATAAAAAGTAAATCCTCATAAAATCGGAAGCCAATCCACCCAATATAAATAACAAATTCTTACAATGGAATTGTTGCATATTTTTCCAAAACATGGATGATATCATGGTCCTCTTGTAGAGACAATAAGCTAGTGTGTTTCTTACATGGAAAACACACTCTCATGGATCTTGAATTGCTATATACCTCTATTACCCATCAACAGAGGATGGCAACCATGTGCCTTTCCATCAAGTAATGCTGACATATAGACAGTTGTCATTTGCCTCTCATTACAATCTGTTATTACATTATCTATGTTCCCTCCAAGCAGCTAACGTTTGCTGAAGTGTATGAGACAGTCTTCTGCTCATCGTCAAAGATGAAGATGATTAACAAAGCATGTTGTGTGAAAAAAACTAAGGAACTGACAATTGCTCATGCTAAGTTACTTTTTAATATTTTTTTATGTGTGTACTTACATTTTATGTACCATTATAATTTTGGTTGAATAAAAGTATGTAACACTTAACTTTTTTTTGAAAATCGTCTCACCCAGACGAACTCAATTGCTGCTCAGATCTTGACTCAGTTTTTTTTTTCTTATCTCCGTTTTTTTTTTTTTTAAACTCTCCTAGATGAAATATTTTTTGTTGATGTTTCTTAAGTATAGTTTTCAGTCTAAGTTTTTAACTCTATCACTAGTAGATTATGATCAGAAGCAATATCTGCACTAGGATAGGTTTTTGTGTTCTTTATGAACTTCAAAATCGTTGATTAATTAGCAAGTAAGCAATTTGGTGTTTCCAACTATATTTTAATTATTATCCATGGTGATAGCTAAGTATATAGCCTTCTGGACGGTGGCCTTAAACCATGTATTTGTGATTGTTAGTTCCTTTTCTTGGCAAAATGGAATAATACTATCTCCTCTCTCATTTCTTGTTCTCAGTCCATGTTAGCCAGCCATATCTCTGCTTCTACCTGCCCCAACTTGGGCATTGAAATCGCCAAGGCGATGTTAATATCATGTTTCTTTGCATTTTTCATTAGTTCTTTTCATTGATCATAAAATTCTTCAATCTCGGTATCATTCTTGTCAGCAAGTAGGGGCATAGACCTGTATAAGGTTGATATCTAATGGCCTTTCTTTCAGTTTTAATAATATCTTATCTGAGTAAGGATGAAGATCAGCAATGACTATTGGCATCTTTGTTTAATATTATTCCAACTCCGTTTTAATGATCGTTTTCACTACTTCCAGAGTGGGACATTGACATGCCATCAACTTGAGTTTTGCCTGATCCTGGCCACCTAATTTTGCTCATTCCTAAAATCATAATTCCAAATCTTTTCATTTCTTGAATGGCGTTTCTTAGCTTACCTGCTTCATACAGGGTTCTGGCATTCCAGGTTCCATTTTGCCCCGGAGAAATTATGCCAGAAACTTGGGGCCATTTGTGTAGATTTGCTCGCCATTGGTAAGTCGAACTTACCAATGCCCAAAATTCATATTTATTCACGATACTTCTTAGATTCGTGTACATTCATTTCAACATCCCTTTGTATCCATAGTTTTCCTTGTGTAATGTCATTACCAACCCATTCAAATTGGAAACCTGTGAAATCCCATTAGGCATTGCATAATCATAACTGTACACATGCTCATTTATCATATTGGTGGCCAGTCACGTGCTTGAATTCGTCCTTACTAATATCTCTTGTTTCCCTGATTTTTCACCATCTCACTAAAAAGCACTTCCTTCAAACATCTGACTCTAAAACCATTTAAATGAAGTCCTGTCGTCCATCAAATTCACTCCATACATCAATAAACTATACACTATCCCTCCTGCACAATCTTCTCATTCACTCTTTCTTCCATTCTCCGTCCTTCTGTACTATACCTTAATCGTTGTCCAGTCGCTCGAGCTCACGTTTGTCCTGTGAAGGATGCCGTGTACGCGTGCAGTTTCTTTCCGCGCTAACATCTTATCATCCACATTATTACTTTCAACCACTTCCTTCAAACTCTCATTAGTATCCAGAAGAGTAAACGTTTGGGAGATACTGGCACCAGCATGTTTGGCAACAACAATCATGCCATGCTCAAAGTCACTTGTCATGCCGTTTACTAATTCCGACTGATCAAACACTTAAAACAGAATCGCCAGATACTTGCCTGCCTGATTTATATGGCAGACAGTAGCCTCGTGTCTTAATGTCTTCAGCCACTTTATTAGGAATTTCCTTAATTCCTAATAAAGTGGCTACTCGGTGTATAACGCTTTAACTGCATATATGACGTAATTAATAAGTATTCTGATTTGCACTTGCAGAGAGTATAATAATAGTCTCTGCAAGTGCAAATCAGATTACATTGATCACAAAGACCATTATCGCATTATCGTTAAGACCATTGATCGCAAAGTGTGCTTTGCGATCAATGGTCTTAACCTCCATTTTGACATGAAGCGAGTTTTTAATATTATAAATGAATAATAAGCCAACACCTTTTATCCCCTTAGGGTTTAAAGGCATCGCCTACTCCCTATATATTGACTTTTGGAGGCTGAGTGGACAGTTCAATCTCCACCAGTAGCCAATCAGAGATAGCTGGTCCATGTCTATCACTAATTATAGGCGGCCCCCGCTGAAGAGACCGCCAAACAAGTGCTGCCATCTCTGTACCTTACCCTAACAGGATATGTTACTATCTGAAATAATGTGGGTTGCTATCGATTTTCTTGAGTTTACAGGATGAAAAACCCGAGTTTCCGGGAGAAAAAACCCACTTGTCTGCGCCAAAGATTGACTAACTCGGGAACCGGTCGAAGAAAGGTTTAGAAAAAGTTCCTCCAGTCGGCGACTAGACTCGAATAATAAGTCTATCGTTGTGCAACCTAGTGCAGGGATACAAGCACCACTTCCTACTGAACTACATAGGCCTTATTTTTAATATTTTGAATTTAAATTTGTTGGGAATAGATATGCCCCAGAAAATAAAAGCCTTTCTGTTTTCATTGGAGATCTTGTGTTTAAGCCAATTGTGCCATGATTGATTTCTGTTGTGAAGTGCTTCTACAACACTTGGCACCATTGGGCACTAAATGAAATCAGAGATGAGAATTCTTATAATATTTCTGACTTGACGAATTGGAACGTAAGCTATGATAACTAATTATACACAATACGAATTTTACGTACGTAATTTTTATTAGCACAGAAATTTCTCCCCCATATCAGAGCATCTTCAGTATGACTTTTCAAATTAACCTATTAGAACAGAAACAAATGTATTCAACAGTAAACACGTACATGATATAGAGTGACATGGTCTACATACATTAAGGTTCTAATAAAATAACTTTCACAAGAGATTATTAATTTAAAAAAATTAGTTTTTTTTTTAGCAAGTTCCAGAATTATTTCCCACAAAAGGGATAATTTCAGGCCATCACTTCTATTTAAATTCGGACGATGTATCAAGGTTTCACAACTTTCTTTATATAAGCATTCTATGAGAATTACTTTTATGGGAGAATCTTACTTTTCTTCCAAAGGATTTAATGTCTAGTGGAGGTGGCATGTTATGCAAGTCTCGATTATTCTGGCTCATGGAATTTAATGTTGTCTAAATGTTCATCCCAACCAGTGGCGCACTCAGGATTTAATCTTGGAGTGGGGTCGAGCGCTCAGGATTTAACCTTTGGCAGGGCCGAGTTGAGTAGACGTTTTGCGAATACACACTACACATCGCATACGACCTATAACTGAGCATCTGCAGTGATTGCTAATTCATAAGTAGCACATAACATAAATAAAAAAAATGAATTTTAATTAGGAAAATATTTTTGGAAATTTTTCTAGTGTTTTTTCCTTTTCTTTGGGGGGTGCCCGGGCCCCTTCCCCCCCCCCCTCTGGGTGCGCCACTGATCCCAACACACGGCCACCGATATGTTTGGCCAAAATATGATAATCCACACTGTGCAAGGAATTTGATACACCGCAAGAGATTGGGTTAATGTATCTTTTGTGGAGCTAGAAAGGTACTAATCTTGCCAATAGGACACGTAAAATTCTCAACCGATTTGTTTGCATGAACCTCCAAAAGTCCACAAAGGAAATATTCCAATATGACCTGTGGTGAACTGCATTGGCTATCCTTGCTACAATATTGCTAAACACCTTTCTAGATTACTTTTGGCGTTCACGGGATAGTCTTTTTCATTTATCAAGAATAGTTCTCATTTCAGAGCAGAGATATCAATGACTTCTTTTTTGCCCAAAGTGATATTCTTTTCAACTTAGATATTGTCTTTATTCACAAATGGTCCCTTAGATGAATCTCTTGACTTTCTCAAGCAAGACGGTGCAGCAGATATTATCTTCCTATTTGACTTTATCATTCACCCTGGCTACTAAACATGCGAGAATAAACTTTACCAACAAATTGAGGTCGCATCAGTAGGTAGTCCTCTTTCTCCTACACTAGCTAACTACTTCATCGAACGATTTGAAAAACAAATAATGAATAGCGTCTTTCTTAAACCATCCTTATGGAACTGATATGTAGATGATATCCTTCGGGTTTGGCATGGTTCCTTTACAGATCTGGTGAAAACTGTTGATCAATAAGATCAACAGTTTTCACCATTGTATCAGGTTCACTCTCGAAGTAGAAGAGGACAATCGGTTTGCCGTTTTTAGATCCCCTTTTACTCCATCAACCAGATAGTGGCCTTCATTTATCAGTTTTTAAAATGAACACACACACCGATCTTTAGATTCATGCTTTTTCACACAGTCATTGTCAAAAATCTATCGCCATTAAGACTGGCACATTTCCTTTTCTTTTAATGATCCCTTGTTAAAGTTATTTTATTAGAACCTTAATGTATTTAGACCATGTCATTCTATATCATGTAGGTGTAGTTCACAAATTTTCATTGTTGAATCTATCCTTATTATATTTAATTAGAATACTTCTAATTGTCAAAATGGGAAACTTTAACCCATCCAAGGATGCAAATTCTAATCTTCACCACTTATTGCACTTACTGGAGTAATGGAGTTACTTTAGTTAATATTATGGTCGAACTTCCAGTGAGTTTTTCACCTGAAGGCGAGCTGGCCTGTCTCATGTGGAGGTTGAAGAGTTTTCTCCCATAAAACAAGTAAACTAGATAGAAGAATACGGTATATGCAGTTAACAAATGCAGCAAACTGATCTCATAGCCTTAGCTGCTTCGGACACAATTTTTAAACCACCGGTCCACTAGGACAGCGCTTCCCAAACTGTGGGCCGTTAGTTTTGTTGAGGGGGGGGGGCATGAAATAATGAAAACAAATTTAAAATGTTTTAAGACTAAGTGTGCCATGTCAAATGTGTATGTAAGATGCTAAAAATGTAATGTTTGCATTTGATTTTTGCAATATTCGCTGTATATGTTTTGTAGTTTTAATATAAATACAACAAACATATGTCTGTAATACGATTTTTTTTTTTTTCGATGGGGGCCGTGAAATATTTTAACTTTTCCGAGGAGGCCTTTACATCCAAAAGTTTTGAAAGCACTGCACTAGGCGACCCAAGTCCTCCTAAGGTGACACCAGCCGGAACACTCAAATTTCTATTTTGTACCTATTTGATTACAAGCAACGCTTCTGCCAAATGTGTTCAAGGTCGATTTGTTGTTTTTGAAAACCAGAACGCCTGTAAGAAAGCGAATCATCTTATCTTAAAATCCATTCAGTGCTAGGGAGGATTGTATAGTTCACCTACAGTTCAATGTGAACATCGCCGTGGCCAAACTGAAACGCCTAATTCTAATGAATTTAGAATCTTTTAGCATTATTTGCAGTGCAGCTAAAATCATTAGGTACCAGTGCTTTGTCTGTAAATTGCGT
Source organism: Typopeltis vanoorti (assembly GCF_054136105.1). NCBI lineage: Eukaryota > Metazoa > Arthropoda > Arachnida > Uropygi > Thelyphonidae > Typopeltis > Typopeltis vanoorti. Next base: position 61,494,158 of record NC_143566.1, read on the forward strand.
ATTTTTCTCATTAATATAACCCATGTTTAGGAAAACCAACAAGAAAGCGTCTTTCTAGAGAAAAAGTAAATTTAGTCTTCGCTATAAAAGGCACCGTTTTTTGAAACGGTTGGCGTCTTTTGTTAGCCGTTTCGCTACATCAGATGGTAAAATAAATGTCTCAGTCCAGATTTGATGTTCTCTCATCATAGCTTTGGGATTCATCCTATATTTCATGACATGAAGGGAATGGAGAATATTACAGCGAACACTAGATTTACTTTCTCTAGAAAGACGCTCTTATAGGTTTTTCCTAAATGCAAGACATACTAATGAGAAACATAAAGCACTGGCACCTGATTTCAGCTGCACTGCTAATTATTCTAAAAGGTGGGGGGAGATGAAATCGGCTCAACTTTAAGAAGCAAGATAATACGATTATCTTGCTTCTTACGATTATTTTTTTTTTTGTTGTTGTTGCTTGCTTGTTTGTTTATGGCATAAAAACACTGTTTCATTTCTGAAATGATAAATTATATTTGAAATGTGAAAAAATAAAATAATTTATAGGAAAAAGGCAATAGCCAGTGTCAATATAAAAAAATCACGCATTTTAATTTTTTCAGCAAAACATTTACTTGGAGCAAATGAATATTTCATTGCAGCTCACCAGATGGCAATAAAGTACATGAGCGTTGGTAAGTGAACGTTCCCACATTTTATCGATAACACTTGATTCTTGGGAAGCCAGAAACTGGAGAAATTGTTATCATTGGAGTACATGAACGCACTAACACGTTTTCTATAACGTTTGATTATAAGGAGGCTAGAAACTCTTATTAATGGGAACCTCTGCTGTGGACTCCCTAGATTTTGACCCCGTCAACTCGTTCCTTTCATTCAACCAACATGAGATGAGCTGCAGCGGAAGAAGAAAATGAGCATTGAATTTTATTTTTACAATACGTTGGAAAAAGCCAGCGATTCCCAAATTGAGCTATTTGTGTGTTGCCAAGAATGGGATTATGTAATGAAATTGGATGTTATTTTCTTTCTATGGTAGTTATTGCAAACAGTTGCAATAACCAAATATTGACTTTATGCTTTACATGAATAATGAGTTTGCTGTTATCAGTGGATGTATTTGGATTGTTTGCTGAAAACAATATTTTGTTCATTTCATTCATGATTATATAAGAACGTAATTGAAACAATGCAGATATTACATTACATTTCGTAATGTAATATCTGCATTACTCTCCTCTTACATCGCTCTTCGCGATGTAAGAGGAGAAACAACTCGTAGAACAACACGTGAACATCTTACGAGAGATAATGATGATAATGCTTAATCTCTGTAGCGCTGTTGATATTCGATGTGCTTTGGAAAGACTGGCTTGAATTATTTCTGGGACGCAAAGAATTTTTATATAGTCTTTTCAAATGAAGGTCAATTATCGGTTTCATATGGTGATAGAAGATTTTCCCCTCTGGAAACTTGAGTTTTTCACTCCCCCCCCCCCCCAAAATACCCACGAATGCTTCCGGTTGACAACAATCTATGCATATAGGATTGATCATCCTGTCAGAGCGTTAATTATGCTTATATGAAGATAAGCGTGGATTAATGGATAGCGTGTCGGCTCTACAACCAACAGGCAGTGTTATGGCGTCTTTTATTTGCTGATGAGGAAGAATATTAGTGCTATCTGGCTCAACCCCCCCCCCACACACACACACATTCTCTTTACATCGAACTTGCAGGAAGAGACGGGAATATATAAGCGGCAGTGCCATGCTCAAGATTGGGAGCTTTAATGTGACTCCCACCCACAGAATGGTTTTTGCAAGCCTATATAGTAGATTGGTACTGCGGGTATTTTCCTATTATTTTATTAATTTTATATACTGCTTGTATTTTTTTTTTTTTATTTAATCCGGAAATCCTGCTCTAGAGACCTAAGTTGTTGTCGACAACTTTGTTAAACCACTCAGGCCTCCATTAAGCGGGTAGGTGGTCTCACACCGTGAGATGAAAATCATCTTCCAACTAACGAACATCCACCCGTGTCCACGGCGGGATACAAACCCATGCAGATACTCTAACCGCTCGTTCAAAACCAGGCTGGATATCACGCTATACTAAATTGAAAGTTATTAAGAATATTGTCTGTTTTGGTTTCCTCCTTTTGGAACCAAGAATAGGTCTCTGTGTAATCTCATGAATAAAATAATTGTTCTGCTTACTTGGAAAAGACATTGCACTGGCAGATAGAGCCTCCTGTATAAATACAAACTCGAGTATAGCAGAAACCGGTGGGATTTTTTACGGCATCATAATTTTATCGTACATACATATCCTCTGCTTGTTTAGATTAGTGTTTGGCAATTACTAATAGAAAATAATGTTACAGGATATACTTCTATGTGTATTTACAACATTTCGTACTTTAATACCCCCTCCTCCATAAGATATTATTCAAATATATAATCGCAGTTTATAGCTTCCATTTAACAATATTGCTATCATTTAATGATAAGCTGAAACTTTAATTTTGGTTTTGGAGATCTAATAGGCAGCAGGAAGGGATTGATGTATTCAAGGTTACATAAAGCATCTAATTTTGCGTATCTCGTATGTTTATGTGACTCACATACAGTATGTTTAGTTGTCAAGTGGTATTGTTGCCATGCTGTTGTGGTTTTTATATTTATAGATCTAGTGACATTTCCTCGACTTAGCGTAAGTAATACTGTTAATTTGAATACTTGGGACAATGTAGCCTGCATTCTAAAACAAACATTTCATTTTTGGGTGCGAAAAAACAACACAAGACAGTTGACGTGGGGATGGGGGAATCCATTTTCTTAACTAATCCCGGAAACCCCAGTTTTAATCCCGCAGCTCACAAACTCGCAGTCTCAGAATGCAATACCAGTTAAAGCTAGAAACACGAAATACTAGTCTCGAGACTGGTTAGTCTACAACTCGTCGCTTCTGGAGGCGATCTCAACTATCGATTATGAGTACCAATTTCCTGAAGTTAGGCTAAAAGAGTTCTGTCTGCTACCTTTCAGGAATGCCAGGGGATTTATATTTATGAAAAGCGCTTTTGGTGGTGATGCTCTATATTTAAAGTGCACGCATCTTGTGCATGAATTTTTGCTGCCTTGTCATACTTTTATTTATTGTGCATTCAGCAGTTCAGATCATTTTATCACTATGCACTTAAGTATGAAAAGGGAAGATACAGTATTCATGTAAGCGAAGTTTTATTATTATTTTTCATCAGGCTGTATGGATATTATCTTGTAAGATTTCAGTTATTGGTTGCAGTATGTAATACAGGGCGACCCATAAGTCACGAAGAGGTTTAAAATGGGAATGACTTTTGTGATTATTAAATTTTTCATTTTATTTTTTCAGATATTCTAAGGAACATCTGGAAAATTAATCGTGGGAAAAGTTCACAATTCTACAAAGAATCAAAATCGTGAATTTTATGTTGAAAATCAGCATTCGATTATTCTAACTGTAATTTCGCGAAGATCTGCAATTAATTGGCCATCATTGGTTCTCTAGATCTGACAGCTCTCGACTTCTGCCTATGGGATTACCGGAAGGAAAAGGTGTATGCGAACAAGCCCCAAACAATCCAACAACTGAAGGAAATCATTCGTGCAGAAATTAAGGGCGCTGGGGCCAAAAATATTAGCAGTTGTCATGGAACATGCCGTAGAAAGGACCCGAAAATTGTGAAACCGAAAATGGAAGGCATTTGCGCGATGTGGTTTTTCATAACTAATAAAAAATCTCCAGATTCTGTATTCATTATAACAAAAAATACAAAATAAAAACAATTAATAAATAAAAATAACTATTATTTATTACTGTTTAAAAATGTTTAAACCCCTTCGTGACACGGGTCACCCTGTATATTTGCTAATCATTACCGTCTGTCTACTTTTTTGTTATCCGTGTTGATTTAGGTATATTTTTTTAACCTCTTCAAACGACACAAAATCAAGATTCTGTCAGAAAACGTCGACTTTGTTACACTGTCTTATACACAGCATCTCGAATTCATTTAGAATGGAATCATCTTGCATTCATTCTGAAAAGTTCTTCAAAGTTCATTCTGTCCAGAGATCAATGCCATTGCTGTAATAGGAATTTCTTCATGTTAATGTATTTTCACGGTATTGATTACAACACAATGATAAAAAATAATTAATATTTATTAACTTATTAGCTGATATTTCGCTGGTATTATCCAGCATCTTCAGAGCACAAGAACAGTTTATCACAGTACACGAAACCAGCGGGACTAGTTTAAAACATTGTAACGGACAGTCCAAGAAACTATATGTGAAATTGGCAACTCTCATCCGTTCACCTAAGAACAAGCTCGCTTTTTTTTTTTTATCACATACAAGAGTTTATGAAGTGTCCTGTACTTGGGACTTGGCTTACTGTGGACAGACAGGAAGAACCGTTGACATCCGCCTTGGTGAACATAAAATATACATCTGGCTCTGTCATTATGGCAAGTCGGGTATAGCAGACCATGCCTTTGATATCCTTTCACACGATCAAATGGAAGAAAACGAAAGTGCTACACATAAGTCAGAGAGAGAGAGATTGTTTTTGGAATTAACAGCAGTTTTAAAACATACTTCAAACCTCAATAAGTATAGCTGTATAAATTTACCAAAAATCTGAGAGAGAGAGTGTGTCATTTTAAGATTTAATTAATACATGTTTTTTTCTTCTTTTTCTAACATAGATGGCGCCTAATTATGACTTTAGTTTCTTGTGTTGTCTATTACAATTTTTTAAACTAATCACACTATTATACAAACTGTTCTTGTACTTTGAAGATGCTGGATATAATACCAGTGAAATATCAGCTAATAAGTTAATTAATATTAATTATTTTCTTATTCTGTGTTGTAATTAATACTGCGAAAATAAATTAACAATGTACTGCCAACACATAAGCCTTTCCACGCGTTTGAGAAATTTCTTCAGCAGCGGAAATGAATGGAAAAGGTACTTTTAAAAACTTGGTAAGTTGTCAACAGACAACTAACCAAGACAGAAATTATGAAGATGACCTCGAGCTGTATAAACCGTCTAGGACTTGCTTAGAAAGTATAATTTACATATTCATTCCTTTTTTTGAATGATAAATGCATTCATGGGTACGTTGTAAACGAGGCGGATGATTCATGCATGTAACAGACCGTTTCCCAGAATATATGCTAGTTAACAAGTGAGGAAATAATTACTGATAGTCATAGAAATGTGCCCTTCGTAATATATCTTTGTCACAGCAAACTTAGGCTTTTTTCGAAGTATGCACGGTAACATATTTATTTGCATTAAAATGTTCCATTTATTAAGAAGAAAGGAGGAAAATTATAATCTCAGATCGTTTTGTCACAAATAAAATAACGGAATAACATCCCTCGGTTTTTTTATTTTATTTTTTTTATAGTAAATCGTCGTGAATCTAGAACACTAGTGGGTGTACCCATTTCATTATACAATATAGCCTTTGCGTTAACGTCATTTATATTTTATATACAATACATACTTATCATCGATCAGAGTTTAATTTTTCCGTTATAACAGCAGCTTCATTTCCGTGCTTTTCGCAAGATATCGTGAGGTCTTTTTCTGTATTTACATTATATGTCGAAAAACTGACGCATTTATGATATGTCTATCCGTTTTTAGTTTATGTACTTCACAGTTCATATACTTTTGTTTTGTCTAATTTTGTCCTATAGTCTAGTTAAAATCAAAATTGAAACAGTTCCACAACTTTAATTAAATGCTATCTGCCCAGTGTGTGGAATTAATTTCAGTTAGAATCACTTGCCAGCACAAATAATCCGATTGAACGAAAATGTAATCTTGACGTTGTTGCTGTGAACATCTCAAATTATTATTAAAATCCTTCAAGCTAGAGTGGAACACTTGCACTGTATATAAACTTGAGAGGTTTTACTCTCCTTGTATGCCCCTGCACATGATGCAGGGACACAGTTGAAATTTGCAATTGAAATAAAAATTGGAATGACTCGACAAATTTTTGTGAAAATTCTAAGTACTATTTTGACGAAGTCTGTCCATCTAGAGTTTCGGAATAACTCGCGTAGAGATGGACGGTTAACGAATATAAGTTCGTAAACCAATTCGTATGCCATTCCTATATACTGATACATAACTTGAATGTTAATCAGTTGAGTTCCCAATTTACGCGTGTGTTCGTGTTTTTGACTGTTTTTCTCGCTGTTATTGACTTGGTTGTCGTCACCACTCTTGTAGTGCGTCACCAGAATTCCTTTCCGAAAACTTCAGCCTTGATTTCAGCATCGCCATACAGGGTTTACTTTTTTTTTTCATGCATCGCGGTTTAAAGTCCAGTGCATCTATGAAACCATGAAATTTCTCTTTTCATGGTTAATTGAAAGTTAGAGAATAATAATAATGGATGCTTTGCTAAGCAGTACACATCGAGCATTTCATTCATCTCCTCCACAAAGCTCTTCGTGTGGTAGTTCTCGACCCACATACCACTAATTATTCTCCTTCCAGACACATCTGATAAAATATCAGCAGCAAAAATACTCTGACCAGAAATTCTCTTGAAACGTTACCATTAGGCTCGTTTCGGTATATTATCTGTCTGCCGATCTCTGGAATAACCGTTTGAAATCTTCTCTTTGAAAATAAATGATATTCCTCCTAACCCTGAAAACACCACTCAGTATTACATGCTTGAAGAATGTAAACTAAGACTTTTCCCTGGAGTACAAACATGGTCTTTGATAACTTCAAGCTTTTACCAAGTAGGCAAACGAGTTTCATCGCTTGGTGTGGTACTACTGGGCACGAAACTCCTCCCTTTTAATGGGATTTATTACCACAGAGATATGGCTTTTTCTGTTCTCTGGAGGTGTTTGCTATAGCTCAACTGCTGCCTGTTTCGCTCCTAGAAAGCTTCGCCTGTTCTGATAGTTTAAAACACGATTAATCCAGGGCGCCTAGCAGGCTTACCAAAGTGAGGCTGAGGATGTTTTCTGGTCGAAGTTCGGCTTATATATGGTCACCCTTGTTGTATGGCCCGAACAACAGCTCAGTCGGACTAAATATTCCAATGCATTTAGGCTTATAAACCTTATCTGTAGTTAGGCGCTGCAAATAGTGTATTTTTTGACTGTTTCTAAAAGAATATCCACCTTAGATCAATGCTGGGAATTCACTCCGTTTTGGATAGTAAATGATCTCCCAAACCAAACGATATGCATGATTCAGCATACTGATTTTATATTACACTGACTTTTAAACATTCATTACTAGTAAATAAAACTTTCATTAATGATGCTGTGCTGATATATAACATTTTGCAGAGTAACTTCAGCGGATGAAGTTACTACAGAAGTTATATCTTAGAAGCGTTTAGGCAAGCGAATTATCGCCAGATATATGAATGAGAAAATATCCGAAGATCAATGGTCTCATCAACTTAGCTTACTGAGTTGTCAACAAAAATTAGTCTTTTATATTCTGAAGTTGATATAACAACAACGGATATAATAGAACAAATGTATGGATGATAGAATGACTTCACAGTTCAGAGGAAATATGTTATATAAATAATGCTGGAATCCATCCATTTATAAAATTTAAATTAGGTTAGATGGTCTTATGGTTCAGTTGATATGTTTCTGCTTTCATGTTTTGATTGTAATTTGGTTAAAATGTTAAGTTTAATCGGTTTAATTGAGTTGGTATTACGAAGGTGGATGCTAATATTAACCAGGAAGCTAATGTCTTTCATCCCACGAAAAACAGCATTGTAGTATAAGAAAAAATGTCTCACAGAATTAGTACACTGGTGTCCAAAAGCTAAGGATACATTTAGCTGTATGTGAAAAAAAAAAATTACTACAGCCAAATGTGGACATAAGTTTATTGCCAGCATACTAATAAATTATATTACACATAAAAATGTGTTGCCAATTTCGTACAAATTAAATCACAATACGTTTTTGGCAAAAGTGACAAATTCCTAAGGACATAGTAAAGGAATTAATGTATAGTGCTTACAGAAAACTATGCGGTGAGACATCAGTATGGAATATGTCCATCCCAAACTGCGATTCAGATCTCACAACATTGTACTATGCTTAGCACCAACTGATTCAAGAGTTCTTGAGGCAAACTGGTCCACTCCTCCTTCAGAACAAGGCATTGTTTGTTTTCTGGAGGGAAATTTCTAGCGGAAAGTGTCGCGTACCAAACGTATTCTATGGGGGTTGAGACCTGGCGAGCCTACTCAATTCGATTAATGTCATCTGTCTCCAGAAGTATCTCCACTGCTCGTGTACGATGTGATGTGGCATTTATGGTTAATGGACGCATCGAGCTACGAGTGCTGGAACAATCGAACATGACGTTGACACTGCAATATCGTTCACCAGTCATAGTCCCTTTTTTCCAGCACTTGTAGCTCGGTGCGTCCATTAACCATAAAGCCCCCCCTCATCATGACCCCAGCATCGCAATATCTATTCCTTTCAAGAACATTCTCGCGAAGCAGTATGCAGATTATAAACACTTTCACGCTAAATCAAGTGGCCTCGAGAGTCGGAGGAAAGACTAAAATGACTCTCATCTGTAAAGCGTATATTATTCTATTGGTGTCTTGTCCAATTTTTTATGAATACAACACCATTGAAACGTGCTCTGCGATGACATGTGAATAAAGGGACGCAGACTGCAGTCCTCGGACGTATAGGCTTGCTTATCGCAGACGTATTGCCACAGTTTGTCGAAATATCCGCGTACCTGTGATTGAATGGAGCTGACTTGCAAGCTGACCTGCTGTAGTGCGCCGATTACGTTTTGCTGCTATAACCAACAATCTGTGTGCATCCTCCGTAGTAGAGCTAGGGAAACCTCTTAGCAAATGTCTGCAACACATTCCATTGGTTTGAAATTCTGCTCAGAGTCTGGATGCAATGCTGTGTAAGATTCCATACTCTCTGGCAATATCAGTAATTCTGGGTCTTTCTTCAAGCTTTCTAATAATTCTTTTCTGCGTGAAGTCATCTAGATGATGTCCTTGAAACAGTACAAGACATCCAAGTTTGCAACTTTATTCCTTCACGAAAAGAATTTCCTTCAAACGCAGTTCGCTTAGCACAGCCTTTTATCCTGTTGAGTGCTACCTCTTTCTACTCGAAATCGTCAGTTATATGAATTGCCACAAGCCGATTCGTCTGAATTTTCCCTTGTAATCTTCAGAAATATTGTTCTTCTTTAGGTTTCGGACACCGGTGTAGAATAATTAAAGGTCCGAAGTTATTGACTTAAACTTTTAAGGAGAAACTGATCGCTATATCAGTTTTATAATAAACTTTATATTACTGAATTACCTATTGTAAAGACTTAGCGCCAGTTCTGTAAAGTTTGAATTCTGAATCATTAATTATAATGGTTCTCTTCACGTAAATATGCGATGAAAGTGAAATCGAGTTAACTTAGCAGCCTTTCGTAATGAAGAATATCAAACATTTTATATAGTCCATTTGTTTTGAAAGGTGACCATAGTTGAAGAATTGTTCTGAAGGTGTTATACTGAGGATTCTGCGTTTATGGTGTAATATAAATGTCAGGAGTTTGGTAGAAATTTATTTCTTCGAATTTTTTCATTCAGTCGGTAATATCTCTTTCGTATATCACGCACGGATAATAATTTCGAACTTATAGCCATCGGCACAGACAAGATTTAGTACTCGTCACTCTGGATACCATGATTCCATAGCGAGACTAGATTTAAGTTAAAGTCAGGAAACGGGGAAATTCGCAAAATTTGAGATATTATGTGAAAAACTGCTTCATTACCTTCCGATAGTTTTCAAGTATCAGTAACTTAGGCGAGTATCCAGAAATTTTCTTTTGGTGTCTAAAAGTAAAAATCACAACAAAACACTTTAAAAAAGTGTTTTTTGGTGATATAAAAATATCCATTATTTCCGTGGATGATATTGTTGCTTATTTTAAATAAATAAGCTACAATTTTACACTCCATATTTTTTTAATGGAATTAGGGATTCCATTTTATGATGAGAGATGTCGTTATCATAACGCATTAACTCATAGTCACATTCCTGTTACCATGTTGATGTTACATTAACAGATTAAACTTACTATGGACTTAATTTTGTTAAATGATTTTTAAAACATTCGGGTAATTCGTTTGAACCCTGTCAAGTTGAGTTATATTAATGTAACTAAGTTATACTTTTCAAATTAATTACTAGGTTCGTAATATTTCTTTATTACTTTTCTTTCCACACTTGACGTTTCGACAACACATGCTTGAATTATTTATATAGAATTTACTACAACTTAAAATAGTCTCTATCTATCTCTCCCTTTCGTCTGATTCAGACGGGTTGTGTCTTCTCATAATGAGGAGTCACGGCGAAATAATGCAGCCGGCACGCCACTCCACTGCTGTATCCCTAATGAAGGTATTCATGACTGTAGTCCATGTGTGTTCACGGGGCCGTTTTACCTGCTTGCGGGATGCAAAAACCCCAGCTAAACTGGGGAAAAAAACCTACTGCCCGCGCCCAAGACTGCTAACTTGGCTATGGCTGAGGAAGATCCTTCAGCTGCTCACGTCTCCGACGGGAATCGAACCTAGGACACTCTCCAAGCATATGGTTGTGAAGCACACAGCCACTAGGCTAACCGCGCGGACTTAAAATAGTCTATATAAGCAAAAAAAAAAAAAAAAAAACCCGCATGTTCCAGTTTTTTCAACTGTCTTTGGTTATTAGAAATTACTATTCCTGTTCTTGCAGTCCGATATTATTATTATTATAACGGTGTCTCCATGGAGTTAGAAGACTCATCGCGGTCTCCCGCGATGAGTCTTCTAACTCCATGAACACACTTACTCCATTGACACACTTACTCCATTGACACACTTACCATTATTCACACAATACCTATCATACCTCTCCTTAAATTCTTTAACACACGAAGCATTTACAACCTTCTCTGGTAATGCATTCCACATATTCACCACTCTCCAAGCAAAAAATCTAGTCCTAACACCCTTGTTAACCACACTCTTACACAATCTCCAGGGATGACCCCTCGTTCTCTCCCTTCCTGCACTGTTCAGAAAAAAGTCATCAGTATCAATCCTATATAAACCTTTTAATAATTTATATGCCTTTATCATATCTCCTTCTCTTACGTCTGTCAGGTAGTTTTCGAAGCCCACAGATCTTCAGTCTTTCCTCGTAAGAAACATTCCACAGACCTGCAACAATCTTTGTAACTCGCCTCTGGATCTTCTCCACCATTTCTTCATCACCAAGAAATCCAGGTGACCAGATCTGTGTGCAGTAGTTCAGATGTGGTCTTAATAATGCATATAAAGTGGAACAATAACTTCCCTATCCCTGCTTGTTAGTGTGTTCTTCAACAACCATGTAATTTGATGTGTTTTGGCAACCTTTCCAATATGCTCTTCAAATTTAAGTTCTCTCTCAACAATAACCCCAAAGTCCCATGTCTCGTCAACTTCTTGCTGTTCAGTTCCAGTAATATAGTACACAGCATTGATCATCCTCCCGAAGTGCATCATCTTTCACTTGGCCACTTAAACTGGGAAGAGCGACAGTCAATTCAAATGATTTAGATATCTTGCAGGTTGACTTAAATAGGGTGGTGGTATGGGCTATCAGCACATGGCTTACACCACAATTCACCTGCCTTTTCCTGGACTCAGCTCCTCCATAAACCACTCTTTGATATCTGTCCATCAGCCACGCTCTAATCCAAATCACCAGTTTCAGATCCATTCCCATTTGCTCCGATTTATGCAACAGAGTTCCGCGTGGAATCCTGTCAAATGACTTTGTAAATTCCAGTAGTATCTCCGAATAAGGATTTCCTTTATCCAACTCCACCGTTAGTTTATTATAGAAAGTAAGTTACTAAGGCAAGACCTATCCTTCACAAAACCATGTTGTCCCTTATAAAGTATCCTATTTCTGTCCACATAGTCCTGAATTCTAATTTTTACCAACGAAACCTAAACCACCACTCCTGATATACTGATTGACCTATAATTTGCTACTACAGGTATCCCTTACTTAACGCGGTTTTGCTCAACGCGGGATTTGATTAACGTGCGAAATTAATTACGGCAATCCCTTCATATACGCGGCAAGAGTTTTGATTAACGCGCCTTTAACCGTACTGAGCTCGCAGCTGATCTGACAGATAATGTACATGCAAAATGTTTAATATACATATTCTTACACAATTCAGCGTATAGCTTGGAGGTCATGAGTAGCTGTGCATTCATATGTTACGAGTGATATTTCGCACTGTTTTTTTGCTGTCAGTTTGGCTTAACACATGTTATGTAAAGGTTTGTGATATTTGACAGCAAATTGTATCTGAGAGACGTACCGCAACCTCCGATCTCAGTATAGTATGGTTTAGTTTTTTTTTTTTTTATTCTTTGTTCAATAATTTCTAGATTGTAACTGAAAATAAATAAACCATCATGTATTACTGAAATAGAGAGCCAAAGGCTTATTTATCATACATGTCCTCTAGGACAGTGCTTCCCAAACTTATGGATGCCAAAGCCCCCATCGAAAAAAAAAATCGTAATATAGACATATATTATTATAATATGTATTGTATTTATATTCAATACAATTTATATTTGAGATTTTACGTTTGTAAGCTTTTTTGTGCTTCTTATCAATATTTTTGAAATGAATCTTATATGAATAAGCATATATTTACTAATATTCATTAAGCGCCGAAATACGCAAGAAGCAAAATTTGTGAACCAACACCAATGTGTGAGTTTTTTCCATTAAAATATAAAAAAGGACAAAAAATAATAATAAAAATTAAATACGTTTCTTTTAAGATTGAAAAAAACCTACCCAGTCTTAAAACATTTTACATTTGTTTTCATTATTTTACGCCCCCCTCAACAAAACTTACGCCCCCCCCCCCCCCAGTTTGGGAAGCGCTGCTCTAGGAGATGTGCTTTACATTATGGAAAATACTAAGGAAAGTGATCTGGAGCTTACTCCACCTTTACTACAAGTTGCCCATAAGGTTGCTTATGCTTGCATTCTCCGAAACTTTTAGTTTCTATATATTCGGCACGAAACTCTTGTAGTTTCTATATTCGGCTATGAAATAATGTTTGATTCAATATCTACTTAATTGGTATTATCATGTATTATATTTGCAGTGTTTTTTCTTTGTTTTATTGCTTGTTTGCCGAGGTCTGGAGAGTCATTTTGCTTGTTATCGTAGGATTTATGCCATTAAGAAAAAAACTAAAACTGTTCAAACGACTCTTGATAACTTCTTTTGATAAAAAAATTGTAGTAACTAATGTAGGTACAAGTATTTATTAAACATTTACTTTGCATTCATTTTTTATCTTTCCTAAAAGAGTACCATATAAAACGAATTATTAATACAGTAATCGATCATGGACGAATTGTAATTTTTATCATTATTAGATTAATAACGCGATTTTGATATATCCGGTAACACCGAGGGATTAATTAACCGCGTTAATCGAGGGATACCTGTACTTTTGTCTTTTCTCACTTATGCAGTGGAATTATTTCCCCCTCTTTTTACTCTACTATTGAAAGTTTACCAGAACCGAGGCTTAAATTAAGCAGCTTCGTTAGTGCAGGTGCTAATTCTCTTGCACATTCTTGTAACACACGGGCTGATATGCCATCTAACCCTATGGCAGTGTTAGCATCAAGATTCTGTAATGTACTGAGCACCCCTATTTCTTCTGTCTCTAGGTCATTAGTCGTACTACTCGTTTTTGAAAACATAACTAGCATTTTTTATTGCTCACATAAAGTTAAACATAGTTAACCCAACTGCACGATGTACAGTATACAAGCTTTGGAAACGTTTGTGAGAATTAGCTAGATACGAAACTTCCAGGCTACGTGCACAATCAGGCATTGCCTGCAGTTATCTGTGGTGGAAGCGTGAAGTGATCGTATTTCCCCGTCAACCCTGAAACTGTCATTCTTTTTTAAAATCATTCTTTGTTCTACATTACATAGTATCATAGCATTTCTAAGGCATTCTTTCTACACGCTGTTGCAGTTGACATGAACAATTAAAATTATATCCTTTTACTAGCATATGGTGTAGATAGTGGTGAGTAAGTAAATATAACAAAAACTTCTGAAAATAAAATTACATTAAAGGCATCGATCAAGTAAACATTTTAATTACTACCAGATCTCTGTATGTTCAGTATTATATGTTTATTATATGTTCAGCTGCCTATTGTTCTGTCTTCATTATAGTAGTAGTAAGTCACAAGCGAAGAACCATTACCTCATCGTGCACTTGGTTGCAAATGCTTTAATTAGTACCTGCTTTTATTGCTTAAGATTTATGTGTTGTTGTGTAAATGAAGATCGTTATTCGCACGATCAGTAATTCGCAACTTGAATTATTCATCCTACATAATATTCTTAATGATGAGTGAATTTCGACATCATGTGCATTAATAATAGTTGATAAATCCTTAAAGACCAATCATTAATTGTTAATTTCTCAATCAGCAGTTAAGTAATGCAAAAATAAAATTGCAACTGGCTTGCTGTTTTCAAGTGAATTCATAATCTTACACTGCTGCATCAGTAGATCACAGTTTAAAATGACTATCAAAATTTAAATTCCACCCGACGCTGCTGTTTTAATGAATCTTTTTATTTTCGTGATTTCTGTAGGGTATCCGGATAGTTCACCGAAAAGGCAATTAATCGAATGAACAATTCGTCGAAAATGCAATTCATAGAAAAACAATTCACCGAAAATTTTAAGTTTTCGAAAATGTTATGATAAAAGTAATCCATTTAGAACAAAATACTGAACTGTGTAGCATTGATTTCTCACACTGTGCAGTGTGAGAAATCAATGCTACTTTAATAGGGAATAATTATAGAACAATATGGTTTCTTATTGTTTTTCTTGTCCGATAACTGTTTCGTGTCTGTTCATGGGACTGATTTGCCTGTTTCCGGGAGGAAAAGCCGAGCCTACTCAGGCTCTATTATTGTTACTAGTAGTAATGCGCGACTTCAATACAGCAATTATTTTGGGATGAATTTTATTCATCCCAAAATATTTCAAATAGAATTATTATGGGATAAATAAAAGTTTCAAATAGCGAATCTGATTCAGATTCGTATTTGAAACTTTTACAAGAAAATATCGAACCCTTCCAGCTTTCAGTTCAGCTATATTCAGGGCAGCATAGAAATAACGTGTCCACATTATGTATTACAATCTGACTTAGCGGGATTGTAGAAGTTGTCGATACTAAAAGCCGCCTGCACGGTTCAGTTTTTGTTCTAAATGGATCACTTTTATCATAACATTTTCGAAAAAAAAATTTCGAAATGATATTAGCAATTCCCCTTTGACTGGATTAATTTAATTAAATTTTAGTTAAAATTTTCGGTGAATTGCATTTTCGACGAATTGTCATTCGATGAATTGTTTATTCGATGAATTTTCATGGAACCTTCTGTAGTTATTCTTATGTTGATAAATATCTTATGCTGATAGATATTCTAATGTTATAAGATAAAAATTTTAGCATTCATTCAGATCAAGCTGGTAACAGAATTAAGTGTAATATGTGTTGTGGAAGGGATGGACCTTTGAACGTCGAAAATAATTTGGTGCAAAATTAACCAAATACTAATCCCAGGATAATGTAAAACGTTATTCATATTTTTCTGATTAATAATTGATAATTGGCAATAATCGAGAATAGGTGAAAGGCCCACCTAAGGAAAGCTTGCCGATTGCATATGCTATTATTATTATTCTCACACAGCGAGCTTGCACAAACTATAGCACATTCTTGTGTGTTTACGAAGGGACTTGAGAAGTTTTTCTTGAACAGCTACAGTTTATAGTCCAGGAGAAGATACCACGAGGAAGGCCGTTGCACAGGAGAGAGAGATGGAATGAAAAGTACGATTCAATGAAAAGTTGGACAGTGAATGAATGGATGTTGGCTAATAGTCCTCGTATTTTCATATTTCAGCTCTTCTGGACACCAAAAAGTTTAGGGAGCTTTTATTTATTTATCTGTTTATATTACGCTCCCCACACACACATACACAGGATGTGTGAAATCTCGTGCCGTGGGTGGGCAAGTGATTAAAAAGAAAGAGCAACCTATTGATTTGTTTGTTGAATAACCGAGATTGTAGTCCATGTGAGAGTCCCCCCCCCCCGATCCCCTTCACAATGATGGAGAAAAGTATGAGAAGGAGTTTTTTCCAGTAGTAGCTGAAATGAAAGAGGAGGATGAGAAGTTGGTTTATAGGTTTGAAGATGTTCTCTGAACATCTTCAAAGAGCCAGCATATCAGCTAATTCACTATTATGGCATTAATTAATTTCTAAATTTCTATGTTTATTCTAAAAAAAACCAGTATTCTTATAGAAATTCAAATACTCCTTGATCATATTTTTTCTTAAATAAAAGAACCAATAGGCTTCACGTCACATATTTTTTCTATTTGTTAGGATACACACATATCGCTTTCTCAACATCCAAAAAATTAAGCTTTCTCTTTTTCCCCAGGAAACTCCAACTTTATCTCTGAACTATTAATTATACATATTTCAAATCCAGCTAACTCTTGAATTTGTTCTCGCACGTGGATGGGGGTGGGGCATAAAACTCACTAAAAGTACTTCACTCATACAGAAGAATGTAATTATGTTGATCCATCTCTCGATTTACTGCGTTGTCTTTCATACAGACGTTCAGCTTCTATTGCTTGCATTTCCTATAAAAATATTTCCATGGTTACTGTTTTCATCAGAATTGGCATCGATAAATCTCCTCTTATAAATTTGTTAAAATACGTGCAGCAGCTATTTAGCTGTACATTTCAAGTTCATGCTCGTGGAACAAGCTTTTCTTTCTCTTCATTCATTCTTTCTACTGCTGTCTTTTAGAACAGTCTTCTTTCATATGAATTTGCTAAAGATTACAACTACACCTCTTCAATTCCATGTTACGTTTCTTTTTTGAAGAATCTTCTCTCCTTTATGGATTACAGTAAAAATATTGTACGATAATAACTACATTAAGAAGTCAATTTTTATAATAATAATTACTGTCGGGAGCATGTGTAGCTCAGTGGTTGTGGCGTTTGCATACCCCAGCGCTTGACCGCACGAAGGAAGACTTTGTTTCGAATCTAGCCGACCACTAGAGGAAATTTTTTTGTGCCATTTTTCTAGCAGTTTCCGAGTTAATCGATCTCTGGCACGGGCAAGCAATTTTTTCGTCCCTTAACACTTTCATTGCCAAGCTGAAAATTGGAATTTCGTGTGGTGGCCAAATTTTTTTTATTTTTTTATTTAGTTAGCGACGTCAACGCGATAACGCGTGATCGGCCGTTTGGTGAGAACTCGCATCGCGCGATTGGCAATGAACGTGTTAAACTCAAGAAAATCGACCGTAGAACCCACATTATTTCAGACATTAGATGTCGTCTCTAACCCTAACACATTAAATATATTGTGTTAGGATTAGGGACCACGAGATGGCGGCACTTGTTGAGCCGTCTCTTCACTGCGTGCCGCTTAATTAGTGATAGCCTTGGGCCAGCTATCTCTGATTGGGTGCCAGTAGAGATTGAACTGCCCACTCAGTCTCCAAAGGTTAGATAGGGCTAAAACGGCCTCGTCTGCACCGTATACGGGAATAAAAAGGTGTTAACTGTTTTTTTTTTTTTAATTACTGTCGCAAAGTTTTATTGAAAACTCGTTTTTTTAACTATCGCTGTCGTAGAACAGTAGAATCTATCCGTATTTCCTCAATTATTTTCTCCCATTGGCCTGGTGTAGTGAATACCTCATTCTTTTCTTTCACCCTTTATTTTTTTTTAAACTGGTGCTCATCTTATTGTCTCATCTTTTTTTACGCGGATCTTAATCAGGAATATTCGAAATAGTGTACTTTCTCCAGGACTTATCGGTCACCACTGCTTTTTTTTTAGGTTTTTCCCTATAGTAATCCCCCCCCCCCAGAGGAATGTTTTTCATTTTTATACACAAAGTGTTAAACCTGTGATGATATCACCATGAAATTCCTTTCAGTAATCTAATTTTAATGAGAAGCTTTATTTTGAAGGAGTCGGCGATGAAAAAGTTTTTTTTTTTAATTTAAGAGTAATTCGGCTCATTGGTTATCCTTGAGACATTTTTGCGGCTTTTTAAGAGATTAGTTTTTTTTTTTTTTTAATAAAGAGAATTGGAGCATAGTCCATTTCTGTTTTTATTAAACAAAATTATTTCATGATAAACCATGCATATAATAAACTTAAATCGGGATTATATTAAAATATATCGGAAATATATCAGCAATATATTTCAAGAGCCGCAGATGCTGCTCACTAAAATGGCTCTTCAGCCAAAAAAAAAGGTTGTCAGAAACCTTGTCTGGCCGTTCATTAATGTTGTACTGTGCTGAGCAAATGGCATACTTTTATGGGTATTTGTTTGTAGATGCCAGATCTGATATTTATAATAATGAGATTACTACCTTACCCAGATTTAATAATTTATTACCGTGCTACACTAACTGCATTTGTTATTTGTACGTCGAATGATTTGAACTGATTTATTGAGTGAAGGTAGAAATGAATGTGATATGCATTGAAATACCGCTGACAGAATTTGTAATTTATAGCTTTTTTTTTTGGTCTGTTTGATCTGGGACAGTATCTTTTGAAGGGATACATTGATTCGTTTGGTGCAACAGTTTTATTCAGAAGTTGTATTCCGTTCGGTAAAATTATTAACATTTTATCGCACACCGATAACAATTTTTTGACCTTGTTTGCTTGAAAATCATAAAGATCTGTTTGACATTCGGTAAAATCGTTTTTAAGGTATTGTCTCACAGCAATAACACTTCTCAGGTAAGTCATCTGGAGATTTATCGAGAATCGTTGATTAAGTTAACAGTGCTAAAATATGCTCTACTGGTTTAAAGATGGACAGCTGCCCAGGGTTGAAGTTTTTTTTTTTTGGGGGGGGGGGAGAGGATCTTGTTATAATTTATGAACTTAGTTTAAAAAATAAATTAATGCTCGATTTAATGCATGACCATTTGTATTTTTGAAAAACATAATCTCCACGAATATGTATAACTTTATTCTTCGTTTAATTTGTGTCTATGCTATTTTAACCATTAATTTTTCACACACACACACACACATACAAAATTTCCCTAGATAGACGAGATTTAGTGAATAAAATATTGTTTATTCCACATCCAGCCTGTCTAAGTAGTGAATAATCCGATTCACAGTCCTGAGTACTGTACGATCCATGGCTGTCTCTTTGAGAAGGGTCCTCCCCAGGGTGACCACTGAGCAAAAATATTTCGTACTAACTTATGCAGGAAAAAGGTACTGGATCTCACAAAAAAGTACTAAATTTTTATTTCCTTTCGTTTCATTCACTCTATTTAGGGAATTTCACGGTATTATTACCTTATTATTATAGATGAAGTCAATGTAAAACCGCTAAATTAACACATGTATAACAAATATGAAAAGAAAAAAAAGTCAAAACTCACCTCACTGTAGTCATCTATGACTCCAAGAGCTGCAGTTGTCAATCATCATAACAGAAGTCCCAATTGTAACTCTAACACTTCACATGTGTATTAATTTACCATATAAATTTTAGTCTCATTTTAGTGTTTTAAAATAATGTAACATTAAATTTTCAGTTATTTATTATGCTATTTACATATATGCAGGGATTCCCACCCACAAGAAAAACACTGGAAGTATTTATTCATTATTTTTATCAGATTTTGCTAAATTAACTGTTTAGAAACAGTAAAATCTGTGGCTGATGAACGTTTTAATTTTTCTTTTGTCAAAAGGAGTCCATTCATCAAAGGAGTTTTTTTTTTTTTTTTTTTTTTTTTTTTTTTGAGATTTCATTGCGTGAATCTACAGCCAACGCACTTTTTATAAGATAGTTACATTTAGTGCGTCCACACTGTATTTTCTTAGCAATTTCACTATCAGGGGCAATTGTTTTCAATAGAGTTGGAAGAGTATCCATAAGCCACAAAAGCAAATTGTGTTCAGCATCCAGGGCCGTTCCGTTGGTTTGCGACTCCCGAGTGCAAAATTTTTGTGCCCCCTTTCCATTAAAAGTTAAAGGATCCCGAAGTACAATAACACGTTACGAATCATTTTATTATACTGCACATTAAGAGTAATGTATATTACAATAAAGAAAAAACATAAATAGTAAAAAAAAAACTTATTTTTATATAATAAACAAACATACTTCTGTAATGTAACATGGAACACGACAAGAAAAGAAGAAGAGACTCTCAGAATAACTCGGCGTGCAATGGAACGTAGGAGTTGTAACATCAACACAAGGGAACATGTTAGAATCACGGAACTAAGAAAGAGATCAGGCATAAAAGATATGGTAACTGTAATATATGAAAGCAGGATGAGATAGGCAAATCACATCGCCAGACTCAGGAATAACAGAGGGTCATATAGAATATTCAACTGGCAACAAGAATAAAGAGAAAACCAAGAAAACCACCTACAAGATGAGAAGATCGACTAGTGAAATCTATGGGGATAAGATGGAAGAGAGAGAGAGAGGATCGAGATCGTTGGAGGCATCTTTGTGGCCTGCACTCATGGAGAAATCCTGAGTGAAACACAGGTCCATCAAGAAGAAAACTCAAGAAATTCCTAGAATGTTTGTTCACTGTGCTGAGAGCAGTGATTCAAGTAAGTTGTGTTGAAGCTCGTACCATTTATTTAACTACCCAGCGACTCAGCCCTTCACTGAATCTTTCACATTCGAAGGTGACAAATATGCACAAACAGTTCAGTGTATTATTTATTCCCTATTTTTTTATGAACGTATTCGATTATATCGTCCCTAAATTGTGCCACCCGGGTTCTTTGCACCCCTGTACGGAAGGGACCTGTGCATCATATGCACATAATCTAAATTCTGCCTTTTTAATTTATTTTTCCGACTGATATTTGGAACTAGATTTAAACAACGACATTATACCTGGTGAGCTTCTTTTAGATTCTACATTCTGCTAGTGTTTGGGAGTGTTTGCATAACGAATCAATAGAAATTTGCTACCATTAATGCTTATATCACAAAATTTACAATAAGCAGTGTGTTCTTTACTTTTACCTGAATAAATCCAGGATTTAAGAAAGGGATCCTCCAACCATTCGTCTTTGAATTTTTGCTTATATGAATTTTTTCATCATTTTAGATGAACCTTGTAAATCTGAATTTGAATCATAACTAGCATCATTTTCTCTTTTATCTGAATTATCTGTGTGAGAAGTGGTTTCTTGTGAGTGAGAAGGGCTGGCATTGATATCTTCACTTTCAATAGCTCGTTTATGTACTTTACTGACTCATGCACTACACATTTTCTCCTGAGATTTAGAATCAAATTTAAATTTAGAACGTTTTGCTTGTCACTTATCCATGTTTAAAAGTAAAATCTAAATAATAATATTTTCGATGAAGAATTAAACAAGTTTTTGTTAATAAAATTAATAAAAACACTGGACTTTTTATAACGCGCGAGAAGTGTTTGAACAACGAAGAATATATTGTCATTGGCTAATGCCAGTCGTATTGCCTGAGTACAGGATGGTGGGGGGGGGGGGGGAACTAGCAACAGTAAGAGGGATAGGAAAAAAAAGAGAAATCATATTCTTGTGTCACTGAATATGACATATGGGGAGGTGGGAGAAGAGAAAAATATTCAACTCATATATCTAACTCTCATGTTGTTATTATTATTCTGAAGGGAAAAAGTACTAGATCTGTTGGTGAACATACTAGAACACTATAAAACGTACTAGATCTAGTACGAAAGTACTAGATGTGGCCACCCTGGTCCTCCCACCGTCACGTACGACTGAAAAAATAGTTTCTTCGAAGAAACTGCCCTTGTTAAAAGACAACAGAACATAAAATCGCAAATACGAGCTTTTCTATGCAATTGCTAACGTCTACATAAGGTATCGTTAGAGTGTGGATTTGGTTTCACACAATTAAGCAGGCATGCTTCTACTACATCAGACATACCAGATGGCGCAATGAATTATATAGTTGTTAGTCTTTATTTTAAACCAACGATCGGTAATATTACCCCGATCCTTGAGCCCATTTTATGCAGTCCTTAAAATGTTTTTTCTGACATTCTAAAATACTTTTGATAATGCATAAAATCTGTTAACGGCGGTAATTTATTATTTTTAATACATTTTAACATGCACAGTGGCTCCCCCGATGAGTTTTAGAATCACCCCCTTTACTTACTGAACGAATAATTATTTCGATTTCAAGATTTAAGAAGTTTAAGTACTACCGAATATATATATATATATATATATAAATATGTGTGTGCGTGTGTTTATTACACTATCTGATGAAAATCGAGGTGTTTTTATCCAGGAAACTCGGGTTGTTCGTTCCTCAAAACAGGCAAACTGGCCCCGTGAACACACACATGTATACAGACATGACACACTCCCTGAATAAGGATTAATTAACCTGTTCTGTAGATCGAACGCCTGCACGGTGAAGTGTCGTGAGCTCAAATCAGGACATGATGAAAAATATAGACACCTGCTCATCTGAACTCTCACTCTAATATGAAAGGCATTAATTTGGAATTGGTCTATTCTTTGCTTCTATAATAGCCTTCACTTCTGAGAATGCTTTTCGATACAGTTTGATACATTCCTGCCTTTGTTTCTTTTGATTCTTCCAGTGGAACATCAGTTAGTTTGGTCAGTGATGTCTTACTATTCATCCTCAGGTCGGCGTTCCAATTCATCCCACAGGTGTTCGATGGGTTGAGATCAGAGTTCTTCAACACCCATCTTATCAAACCATTCGTGCACATAACACGATAATTCCTCCCTTTGTGAACGGAGGAATTATCGTGTTGATACAGGAAAGGGCTTTCACCGAACTCTTGCCATAAAGCTGGAAGCACAAAATTGTCTAGAAGGTCCTTATATTCCTTGTCGTTAAGATTTCCCTTCACTGTAACTAGGAGCCCAGCTCGAATTATTAAAAACAGTCCCAGACCATGATGCCTCCTCCACCAAACTTCACAGTTGGCACAGGTAGAGTTCTCCTGGTATCCACCAAATCCAGACTTGTCTATCAAACTGCCCGATGGTGAAGCGTGATTCATTAATCCAGAGAACACATTGCCGCTTAATGCGCTATTGGTCAATTGACTATACAATCCATCTTCTTTCTAAATGCAAAGAAAAAGTATTAAGAATTTTGACCATATTTCTTGGATTTACATTAACTTAGCAATTTTTTTTCGGCATTTCTTTGCTTCTTTACATAATATATCTAAACACTGTGATCACTACTTAATAAATTGTGCTATATTTATGATATATCTATTATTTATCCATTCATTGCGGTTTTCATGTAATAATTCGTTTATTTGAGAGTAGTATTCCTTGAGTTGCTTTGGATAGAAATGATTAATCATAATATCATTAATAATTTCTATCCAAAATGTTTGCACTGTCTTTACTGTGTTCTTGGAGAAAACAAGTCTATAGAACAAAGCCCACAGGCGTTGTACTAGACCACCCTATACCTTCTGTTTGTTGAACAGATAACCAGTATACATATAACAGTTTACATGTAGGTCTATACAAAAATGTAAAGAGATAAATTAAAAACAAAAAGTACCATAAATTAACTTAAAAAATCGGGTGTGGCTGTGTCCGATCAAGGCCAGAGGGGTTTTACGTGAATACGTCACGCCAGCGGATTATATGCGAGTTGTGTTGGGAAGTTTAAATAAATGAAAACAAGTTTAATAATCGATTATAATTTTATTTATCATAGGTCTATGGTAAGAGAAGTAAGATACAAACGGTAGACAAGATACATTCAAGTTTCTGGCGAAAGTCAAACCAGTACAAGTGTTACCTAGCGTGGTTGCCGTGGTCTGAACGTAAGTGAGATTAAACTCGCGTTCCATAAAGTCCTGCAATGATTGGTTTTGTGACATTGAAGTCCCGGGTGATGATGATGGGCGTAAGCAGGTCTGGCTCGATACTGGGGATTATTTTCTTTATGCTTTTCGAATATTGAGCAGGGATCGATAGATACAACATTCTATCGTTGACCGTGAAGCGTTCGGATGAATGTACACAGCTCCGAGGACAAATTTAGATACAATGTTTGATCGTTACGTCATCCAGGCATATATCTCTCACTGGTGGTGGTTCGACTCTAAGCTTATGACTGACATCAATGGTAACGATACGTTGACAGTCGGTGAAGCTGTTGAGGTTCCTGTATGTGACGACTCCACTGGTGGTGCGTTTGCACGATGACGACGAATTTGACGTCGCCTTTCTATGGCTGTATTCTTACATGCTTTAAGTTCAAAACCAGATACATCCATCTAGGTTTCACTGATGACCAAGTAGTCAGATCTGTTCATAATGGACTCAGTTTCGATATCTTCGGCGTGCTCCACCAAACTCTGTGCGTTGATCGCCGAGACAAGTAAGACTCCCCGCCGTGAGTTTTCGCTGTTGTCTTGATCATCTACGTTTAATATCTGGACCTCCTCTGTGATCGCAGCAGTCGACGATCGTCGACCACAGAAACTGTCAACTCGCTGAACCAGCGTCAGCAAGTGGTGTTTCTTCATTCTCTGGTATTCGTCGCGTATCTCCCTGACAGTGGGGTCTGAATTTCCGTAACCGTGATAAAATTTATAATCGTCTCTCTCGTTAGTCAAATACAGCCCGTCGATAGAAGTGACTCTGCTTAGTGCAACGTACACCAGTTGGTTTTGTTGAGACTTGTCATACTGAAAGACGACTCGATCGAAAGCGCCTCCTGCGATTTGTGAATCGTTATGGCACAAGCGGGCTAGCCGACCTCCAGTGTTCTTCTATTGTCACCGATTTTCCGAAATCCACATCCATTTCGTTCAATCCATCTTCCGAAGCGGTGGCATAGTCGCTTACGTCATTTAAATCCATGAGTTCGTGCGCCGCTTCCAATTTCTTTCGCTCCCGATACTTCCTTATTCGTTCCGACCCAGACATTGGGATATTATTGAAAACTGACGAGCTGCTCTTTCCCGTCTTAAGCGTTCGGCATTTTTCTGACTGGCTTTCCGGCGAGTATAGGCGGATGTTGTGAATTTTTCTCTAAAATTTTTCAACTTCAATCCACATTTTCTTCACCAACACTGTATTGAAATTTAAGAATTATACGTTAAATCGATAGATCTCGACTAGAACTGTTGATTGACACTAAAACGAGCGTCGTACCACGATAGAGTGCGAAGTTATACTGAGTGGAAGTTTCCGAGGCGCGGAGGATCAGACACAAAATGGCGGAGCCGCCACTGCCACCCGTGGGGCACTATCTGAAGGTCACTGACGAATCTTTTTCCCTCGGCTATCGAATGATATAAGTTTTTGCTTGGCTACCTGTAATACTTTAGAAATTATTAAGCCAAACGTTATCGAATGATTTCGTAACACGGAATCATTCGATAACGTTTCGTCCAACTTTTCGTCCTGTACCCCCCTACTACTGTTCTGAATTTAAAGACGTATTCACGTCAAAAAATCACGTGAACATAGCAATACCTGGTGGCGTCTTCCAACAAAGTCTAAACACATTCAAAAAATTACCACCGCTATTGTGCTTCTCCATCATCCAAGTATTTAAACGAGAATAATTAAAGTTCTCCCATAATAATGAAGTCTCCTTTATTGACCATTCTGACTCCGTCAATATTTCTTATCTATAATTTTTACCTGTTTTTTTTTTCTTTTTTTTAATCATCTGTTCTTCTCCCTGTCATTTTCGTTTTAAAATTTGTTTATTATACTTCTCCCTTTGAATAATGTGCAGCTTTCAATAAATATTACTAAGGGCCAGTCGCATATAAAAACAGATCGAAATATTTAATCCCTCTATAATTCTTTCAATCTGTTTCATCGCTTTTTTAAAAAACAACAACAACTGAAATGTATTATTTTCTCTATTTATCTGGTATTTCTTTTTATTTTTTTATCAGCCACTTTGAAATTCTGGAAAGAAATCAAGAAATTTAAGAAATTAAAAATGAATCTGATATTAAATGATGAGCAACAAGTTTTGAAAGGTTTTGCACCGACATTTTAAACAACGAATATAAAAATCAGTAGAATATAATATATTGATATTCCAATTTTTATAGATTCACATAAAGCATTCGATAGTATAAAATTCGAAGATGTTTTTAAACTTAATAATAAAAAGAAACACACAGATAGTAAATCTTATCAAAGATATTTATGCAAATAATGAATGTGTAATGAGGTATTGCAATACAGAAACAAAAGGAATCGAAATGGCGAAAATGAATTAGACTACGGTTCAATATTTTAATGGATGAAATAGCAGAAATAAAAGATAAGAAGTTAAATGAAATAAAAATTGATAATAATGTATTTTTGTTTGCTTAATCTGCTATGCAGATTGCATAATAATGGCTGCAGACAGTAGATAATTTACAAAATTGAAATAAATTTGCCAAATATACATGAAAATATCAATAGGAAAAAAACGAAACAGGTGTTCGTTAAAAATAAACAGAAACTTAATAAAATAAATGTAATAAATTTTTAAATACTTAAAAATTCAGATTAATTTAGAAGGGATAACAGAAAATGAAGTAAAGGAGCAATCACTTAAGGTACATAATTTCCGGATGTTGTAAACAGGACAATATGGAAAAATAAAAATTAAATACAAAAACTGAAACAGTTGAGACCAAATAATTACTCTGCTGCAGAAATGAAAACTTGGGAAAATTGTGTGAAAAAAACAAACTTTTATGCGATCAGAAATGAAGAAATATATAAAAAGGGTGCCTTATGACCAATAAAAGAATGGGAAAAAAATAAGGACAAAAGCATATGAATAGAATACAAAAAGAAAAAAAAGACAGAATAATTAGAAGAATAGAAAAATGGAAACCAAGTACTAGAAGAACAGTTGAAAGACTACCGAAGCGGTGGAAATAGGAATTACAATAAACGATGTGGCACCAGGTCTAAGACCTATGGCAGAAGAAAAAGATGATCAGAACAACAGAACCACACCACAACAAAGAGGGCATTTTTTTGTTGTTGTAAACGAGGAATTTTTTTAGAAGTAAATATATGCGTTATTGATTCGTTAGCGTTTCGCCAAAATAATCACGTTAAGTGTTTTTATTTCTTGTTCCAAACCATAGATGCTGCGTACTGCTGTGATGAATTCTGCTGTTTTCGTTTTACTCTGTAAATTGATTAATGTGTATACGGTAATGATTCAAGGAGATGGCAGCGAATGTTACACTACCATTCACTAGTGGGACGTGAACCATTTTAACGCCTTTTTTAGTTGAAGATGAGTTTATTCATTTTGAGGTGGCACGATCTCGCCAAATAGATATACTTTCTGGGGAACACGCGCAAAAGAATAATACGATGGCCAGCGTTAGTTACTTCGGTGGTAAGTCCGACCAATCCTACCTGATCCTCTTTTGTGTATCCACGAATTCAGCATTTCTTCCCATCATTTTTGCGATGTTCCACGTCGTTACTCTTCCTCTATTTTCCTCTGTAACTGCACACGCCAGAGTTGTGCTTAAGGATTTTAAATATGTTCCGAAAAAATCACAAGTATTCTAATTATGACAATAATTTAAAAGATGAACTCCATTTGTGTATCTCCTAAACTTATTTTGTCTTCAGCAGTTTTTTTTCTAAATGTTTATCCTGCTTTTACATATTTATTACATTATATATATTATACATATTACATAAATTAATTACATATTTAAATGCAGATTTTGTTTTCCTTCATGTTGAGCGGTGAACGGTTGCATAACAAATCAGAAATAAAGCTAATAGCATATAATAACGAATTAAATTATACAATTTATCTGCTACTATAGTATTAGATTAATTAAATCTTTGACAGGAAGAAACGTTCCTGCCATATACTCTCTCTCTCAGCGTAATCATTGTAAAAAATTGATAAAGAGAAAATACAAATTATTTGTCCATTTTTACACCCACTCATTTCCCACTCAATGAGAAAAAAATTGATTTCAGTTACTTGTAAAACTTAATAAAATATTTATACCCACACACTCTGATTTTTTTAAAAAAAAGTTGAGTACAGTTAACTTTTTGTACGAGAACTTTATTATTCTCGTATGGTAAGCTTTTCCTCCCCCGCATTCGTAAGATGATATCTTATTAGATATTATTACGTGATACCTCCAGGGAGTGTTTGTCCTTCCTGGAGGGAGGACACCTACTCTACATCTGTGTTTCCACCACTCTATTATATCTTATTAGAAACAATGACAGGTATTTATTCTAAATACCTGTCATTGTTTTACAGCGCAAAAAAAAAAGAAAAAAAAAGGCAAATTTGTGATTTATTCGTTCTCTTTACTGCAGCAGAATTTGAAATCATATTGAAACTGAAACAAACAAAAAATACTTTTGTTATAAAATGAAAAAAAAAAAATCAAAGAAACTACATCAAAATTCTGAAGAATATCCTCTAAAAGAATTTTTTCCAATCTATTTAACTTAAGTTGCTATATTTTCTATGCGATTCACTACGAGTAAATTTGCTTGAATAAATAACCAAGTTACTTTTTTTTTTTTTTACTTATACTAGATGTATAGATCTACATCTAGTATAAATAAAAAACGTATACTATTTAAAGTCCGCGAGGTTATCCGAGTGGTTACGCGCTCCGCAACCATATGCCTGACAAAGGAGTGTCCTGCGTTCGATTCTCGCCGCTGACGTGAGGAGCCAAGGATCTTTCTCAGACATAGCCAAGTTAGCCGGTCTTGGGCGTGGACTGCAGAGTTTTTCTCTCCAGTTTATTTGGAGTTTTTCCTCCCACAAAGCAAGCAAACCGCTCTTAAGAACACACAGAGCTTCAGACAATTACACATGGTTGAGCGTGGCGGTAACCCCACACTCGTAGTGAGTTATGAAACCCAAAAATGGGAGGCCAAGGTCCTACGTGGGGCTATAGTGCCAAAGAAGAAGATACTAGTTAAAACCTAGTTATTTATTATATAAGTTGCTGTATTTTAAGTCAACAGCGAATAAGCAGCCGGTTAGTTTTTCTGTTAATTTGCATCATGATACATCTCTATTACTTAAATTGAATGAATTTAGGATTACGTTCTTTGCAGTGCCGCTTGATCTCGCTATCATAAATTATTTACAGATTATGATTGCGTGCAGTAATTTCTTTAGTCGGAAAAACTGATCCGAGTTGAAAGTGGGAGGGGGGGGGGATATTCCGCTTTGTTAGGTCCCCGTTGCGTCGGAAGCATGAGCCTGTAGTAGAGTACTGAACAGCAGCTATTGTGCTCCTGCCAGCTGTCACGGACTCGGCCACTACCTCCTTTATTTCCTGAATCGATTTTCTAGCTGCTCTTTTCGTTCGCTGAGATGTGTGTTTCGTACTGGTGTACGAAAAATATAAATGTGTTTTTATACAACGTGAAGCTTTTAAGCTAGTTCCTCCCCCATAAAAATTATTTTATAGATCGAAATAAACAAAGGTTCTTTTTATTAATCATGTTTCCCTGTTTATAGCAAAATAGTTTAGACGAAAACTTGAAAGCTTTTTTTTTTTTTTTTGCATTATTCAAAATTTGCTTTTTTTACTTAGCTAAAATTTCGTAACTGGTGTAATTTCCTTAAAAAATAATTATATACTCTTATAATATTTATAAAAATATTTATAGGAATTTTTCTCATATAACAAGCAATTGATTATGTTTTTCTTTTCGCCATTTTATGCATATATTTACATAACACAATGAAAATAAGATTCGCTTCATTGTTATTTAGAATATAATTTGATCAATAATTTTGATTTGAAGATTTCAGCAAATACAAATATAAGAGACATTGCTTTGATAATATTGCTTTTGGACAAAGAGCAACTATAATTTATGATATTCAGTGTAAGCTCTTTTTTTTTTTTACATTATTATTTGGTAACAGTGATTCCCCCCCCCCCCCCGTTCAGATTCTTTCATCTGTTAAAATGCTTTCGTGTGCAATCTACATATATGCCCCTTATTAATGGACTCGTTTGAAAGGTTTTATATATTGCCATAGAAAATTATACCGCAATCTGATATTTTTCCTTCTCAATGAAAATAATAAATAAATAAAAGCCTTTTAACTTTTTATGATAAAGTTTTCAGATGTTTCCATCCATCTGTTACTTTTGAAGATATTGATACCTCATAAGTGACACTCGTATATGGGCATTGTACCTCTCTCATTCACATACTCTCATAAGTGTAATCATCTCAGGCAATTGCTTGGCCACGAAAACACTACATCCTGCTGCCATTTTAACTAAAAATCAATAGTCATCGACATATATCCGTTGGTATTTGGTTGCTTTAAAATTCCCTTTAATTACATTGAATTTTTAAAACGTAATTTTTATTTTCTCAGTAATCTACAAACTTTAGCAGATTTTTTTTATTAAATTGTAAACCATTTTTCTTAAGAACCTGAGGCCTCAAAACAATTTTTAAAATAATTTTATTTTTTAGTTATAACCATGTAACCAAAGATAGTATTCTCCTGAGTTTGTCATAGTTTCCAGATTTGTAGTTCAGCATATAACCTGTCCTGAGCGGAATATCCATACAGTTGGCTACTTCCTAGTACAGTACAGCATGATCTCTGTCACCAACTGGTGGCACAAGATTTTCATTCTTTACTGAGACCCTTCTGACGCCATGATTAACTCGAACACTCTGTGACTTGGAGTTCTTTCTTTTACATGCTGCTTGAGAAAGTCGAGCAGTATCATCAGATTGCGTCTTATCAAATAATTTTTCATTCTTATTGGCTTTCATTCTTGATGCAAAAGCATCATCTGGCCCCCATTGACCTTAGTTTGCTTATGTTTACGTCAGGGAAAATAAAAGCAATATAATTTCTTGTCAAGTATAATATACTTTGTAACCCAGCAGTAAAACTTTCTACACAAAAAGGTGGTACAAATATATGCAGGTTGCACCAAAGATAGCAGCAGCCAGCAGTAGAGCTCGTTCAAGTGCTTTAATTGTTCACCTCCTTATCAGCTATTACATGCATTTTGTAAATCTTTGCATGGCACGTACTTGTATAAGTAATCTTATTTATGTAAAACTCATACATCATTGCAGAAACCGTGCACTTCAAATTAAAAAATGATACAGTTAAGCTATTTTGCTCGTATATTTCTGATATGTAGTACAGTACGCTGCTAGTGTAATATATTTTTTATAGCTATATATAAATTGTCATTATTGCAGTATCCATGCAACCACACTGCTCGGATCTTATAAAAAAAATTATTCTTAATACGGCTTCATTCTCATATGTAAAGAAAAATAAAAGATAGAGATCGGTAAAAGGTGTTTTACCTCCTCACGAAGATCCTGATAAACATAAAAAATGGCTCCAGATCAGCACTATTCTTCGTAAATGTGTCCATTGTCTTTAAGTGGTTGACATTGTTATGGTAAAGGCTGTAGATATGTATTTCTGTTTCTCATATCACGGCCAAGTTTTAGTGGAGTCATGTTAAAGTGCATCTTCCCAGATATAAAGATTTTTTCACTTTACCATATGCCGATGGGATTTACTGACATACAGCTTCTGTGCTATAGATGTTGGAATTTAAATCTCCTTTCCGTTAGTACAGACACGTCAGTGCCTCTTACAATCTTTAAAAGACAGCATTCATTTCCAATAGTATCCTCAGTTCGTATGTGGTGCTTATATAGGTCAGACTGAGGGAAATTACGAAAATCTTGAAGGTGGAGATAGCAATGCAGTGTTCACCTTACAGATTTTCGTAACTTCTCTCAGTCTGACCTATATAAGCCTTGCCCATTGAATGCCATGCGGTCCGAGCCAAAAGGATTGGATCTCATGGCATTCGATCCCTTTGGTTCTGTGGAAGTGAACATCGTAGTGATGTCGCCCATGAACGCAATGTCTTTTACTGTGTCTTCGCGGAACATCATTAAATGTAATGGTCATTGGCCTTGATGGATTATCCTGATGTAAAAATCGAAGCCTTTCTCCTGTCCCATCTCTTCAAGTCTGAACAAAAAACCAAGTCCTTATTCTGTATATTTGGAAGTCCGGCATAGGTGTTACTGAACATATCACGTGTATCACTTTGATCTCATTTCTGAATTTTTCAATAACTGATTCTGTTAGTTTTTAGAGTTTATTTTTACTTTTGGTTTGAAATGTGGTTTGCATGGTAATACTACTAGGAGACAGTGAAACATGTAGATTTTTTGTACAAGATTTTTCTGTTGGAGTGGTTTTCTAGGGGAAAGCTTATTTATCGACTTCTGGTACAATAAGTTAATAGCTTGCTACTTTTTTTTCCTCTGAAGTAAAATGTAGCAAAAATATCTTTTAAAAATATTTGTAGTAATCTATCATGTCTCTGTAAAAATGCAACAGCTAATTTCAGGAAAATATATTTAATAAAAAATAATTTTTTATAAACAATTTTTTAACTTTAATAAAACAGAAGAATATGCGTAGTATAAATAGTCATTCTAGTAACAAAATTTAATGCAACGAGTTATATTTTCCAAAAATTAATGTTTTTACTCTTGTTATTTATTGACTTCTCCTTCTTGGAATGATTCTCACACAATAGAAATGACCTCTAAACAGCGAATCAGCACACCTAATTACCTTTGAAACTCCTATTGATTAATTGGATTATATCATTTAAAAATGGGGGGGGTGGGGGTGTTGGGCGATTGCTTTTTTTTTTTTTTCCTCCCGTGGTGAGTAGGATTTTGCATAATTTGTCGAGCCTTGTGTGTGTGTGTGTGTGTGGTTGTGTGTATTAATAGAAAATTTAATATATTAAAATGTATATAGTATGTACAAGTATATTAATAAAAATAGAAAAAAATCCTTAGCTCATCCACTGTACTAATGTATTAAAGTTTACAAAAAAACCTTCTGTAAACTTATATATATAAGGCACTAAAGCTATGTTTTAGTGTCATAAAAAGATACTTTTAAGAGTATATTCCTGGTATTTTACTCCATCTGTCTCGAAAATCGCAACCTATTTTAAATATTTTTTTTAAATTCACTCATAGGTATTTTTCTTCGGTGTGTAAATAACCATGTGCAAATATTCGATTTTTTTCTTTATTTGGGTTTTAAAACTAGCAGCATTTTAATAGCAAAAACAAATTTAAAACAAAGGGATGTTTGCACACATTGGATATGAGTATTCACTTGGTTTTATTAATTTCGTTGTCTCTGAGAGAGGGAGGATGAGTTGTTCTTTCTAGATTGTCTGAAGCGGTCTATAAAAATTCTGTTATTTCCTCAACCGCATCCTGTACTTGCCTGATTAACCAGCTAACAACATCCATCTCACCATATTCGTTTCGCCTTGCCTCACTTCCAGTAATTTCCCACCTTCTGATGCTACTTTCATCTCTTTAGTGCGGCGATTAGATGACACAATAGATGCTGTGTAGCCATTCTGCTATAAAATACGATGAATTTTCTCTTGGTTTTCATGTCGATGTGCTTGAGGCTTAAGATAAGTACGGGTTGGGTGCACTACTGTGTCCAAGAGCCGTTATTTAGAGAGGCAAAACCCATTTCTTGATTGCAGCTTCTTTTCCATTAGTTGCAATAACTTGCACTCTTTTCTTGTTGTAATTGTTACATAACGCCAGCCACTCTGCAATCAGTGTTTAAAAAAGTAATGAGAGCCAACCCAATGTACATTTACCTGGAAGTAATGGCTTCTGTTCATATAATAAGTGCCTCTATAACGCTGATGCACTTAATGAGTTAGTAAAAAAAATAAAGAGGATTTAAATAGAGTGAGTTATGTGCGTGTTTCATAACATTTTCAGTTTTGCGGATTGTTCTGTGCGTGTCTCAGGTATTTAAGAACCAATTCAAGTGACGTGATAATTATGAATATTTGAAGGGGACTTCATATGATTAATGTAGATTAATCCGTTGAGATGTATCTCGATAATCATCAGCACTTGGGTGCTAAAGACTGTAATTAAAAACATCTCTTTCGAGTTTCGAGAATACTTGGATCAACTACTTGAACATTGGTTCATTCACTTGCTTGCACGTACTTTTTTTTGCGCGCGATTCACGATTTATGAATCATCCAAAATGGAACACATCCAGTCTGCCTGGAGTATAAAAATGATTATAGCATTTTACACTATAATCGAATAGTTAATATATACGGTTCGTGGTGGTGGGGGGGGGGTACGGATATGACTAAAGATAACGATATCACAGTTCCATAAAGGCATGATCGTTTGGGTCAAGTATCGGACGCCTCATTCTCGAATTCAGCCCAGCTTGTTAGTTGCTCACAGTCCGCAATTGTTTGGTTTACTAAGAATGGCGGGGAACATGCATAACCGCCTTCAGCTGACGAAACCCTGAAGGAGCACAAAGTGGATTATCTTGTTCTGCGAGGGGTGCAGTGTCTCGTCCTGGCTCATAGACATTAAATATCACAATATAACACTGGGAAGAGAGGACCCCAAGAATATTCCAGATGACGGTGCTCGACACTCTTGCACGTATGGGATCCCAGAGCTGAAGGAAGGCTCAGATGATATCGTCTCCTCATCGAAAGCAGCTTCTGTAGAGTCAACAGCATTTCTTTTGGCCATTAAAGGCTTGGGAAAAGGCATGTTCCGACAAGTGGTGGTTAGTTTAGATGGACGACCTACTGTATGGTGCAAACAAGTACTCGATGGACCTCTTGTGCATGATTTCTGCTTTGTGGGCTGGTCTCATCAGCATCGTGCAATGGAAGGGGATGGAGTTTGATGGTTAAATTAGAATTTTTGTTTTGTTTTTACTAGTATATGACTGGTCAGAATATTGATTATGATGAGTGCGACATGGCCGTTTGCATTGGATAGTTCGTTTCAGAACATTTGCACGTGTGCTTCGAAGCAGTCTTCTAACGATGATTATGCACCATGTTACCCGTTCCTTAACCGCAGTAAAGTTAAGGAACACATGAAGGATAAAGGATAAACATTAGCCATTTTGAATGGCCAACGAATCGCTGAATTTCAACCCATTCCAACCGCCACCGAGGAACTGCTGATGCATTGAAGACACCAATGTCAGATCCATACTATTATTACACATCTGACGGAATCATTGTCGCGGCAGATACAAGCGCCATCAGTGTGAAAGACGGCTTATCAGGTTATTAGTAAGGTGATCATAATTTACTGTTTTATGCCAATGTGTTTATATTAACATCACATTCACATACAACACCAAATGATCCAGTTCCGAAAACATATATCGATAAAAATATTGTCGCTTAATGAAAACATGAGTTGGAAAATGCTGTCGGTAGCAGTTCTTGCGTTGCCTTATAAAAACCATATATGAAGTAGATGTCGGGCATACTATTCGTTGAAAACATAGCCTTCATGTTTTCAGTAAAAGCTACAGTTTAAACACAGTAACACAGAATGGAACAAACACTAGAAGCGAGAACTAGACTACATTGTACATATGCCCAACGAGAGGTCCGCCTATGACACGACACTGCTGTGTATTGGGCAAGTGGTTAAAAGAAGAACGAAAAAAGACATAATTAGATCAATGCATATATATATATATATATATATATACAGTATATATATATATATATATATATATATGCTCTATACTATAAAATGATAAGCTGAAATTGGAAACGGATGTAGGCCGTAACGTTTTTGTCAAGTTATTTGAAACGTTTTGAAACTCAGGGGCTCCCCTGAGTGTCGCGTCTTCAAAATTCGAGTCATCGGAATTCAAGGAGAACCGGCCTACCAGTCCAGAACACGGGGGGAGGGGCGCCGTAGGCGTCAGGGGGAGGAGCCCCCTAGTGTGTGTGTATATATATATATATATATATATATATATATATATATATATATATATATGAAGTCTCGTACGGCTACAGTTAATAAAGTTGAATCGTAAATAGCTAACTTTCCACCGTCCGAAATCAGACCCATATTCGAGTAGATTTAATTGCTTAAAACCGCTCAAGGAATCAACCCTAGAAACTACCTGAAGTATCCACTATGGGTATGTATGTGCAGTCTAGTTCCCGCTTCTAAACAGTGTTCCATTCCGTAATATATGTTTGAACTGTCTTTTACTGAAAAGATGCTGCATATATTTTCAGACGAAGCGTACGACTCACATCCATTTTATATATTGTTTTTGTAACGGCAGCGCATGAACTGCTACCAACAGTGTTTTCCCAATCAGATTTTCCGTAATCGACAATTTTTTTATTGATATACAAGGACGTTTTGGGAAACTGGATCATTTAGAGTTGAATGGGAATGCAACGTTAATAATAAATTTATTTCGAAGCAGCACAAGATGAGTTACTCTTCTTCTTACTTGTTCGCAAATTCGGAGCCTCCATAGCTCAGTCGGTCTCAATGGTGCTCTTTGGTTGAAATCCCGTCTAGGAAGTGAAGGATCTTTATAAGAAGTATATTTTGGCCGTGATTCCAAAAAACACGCAAATCGTTTTTTGGAATCACTCGCAAATCCAACATATACACGTTCGCTTATAGCTTTATTCACCGATAAAATGACGTTTATCCAATGCGGAGTGAATAATACTTGTGATGAACATTTATCAGCTGCGAAAATGCTCATGCAACAAGAAATGAATTACCAACGTCGGATTTTGATAAATGCATGGTGTGAATTTGTTAGGCATCAGTTGATCGTAACATATTCAAGTCACCTCAATGGGAAATATATACTTGGCTTTAAAAATGAGCTGCCCGATCTTTTGGAGTATATTGCTTTAATGACTGTGCGATCTCTGTATTTCCATTATGATAGCGCTGCATCGCTGCCCGAAATCGGTTCCATCCGAATATAAACTTTTTTATAATCAGTTAAGGAATCAATCCCTAAGTTTGGCAGTGCCTTCTAGCTCATCCTATATACTTATAAGCTACTTGGCATTTCTTATTTAACCTTTGCCTCTGTGTTCTGCTTAATAGTGTTGATACCTGATTGGATTTTGATTACAGAGAAATTTGGATATTGGCTTACTAGAATTTATGCATAAATTGTTTTCAATTAGATGCATAATTGCTGGTCGTCCTGTTTAGCAATTTTGTTTCTCATTGGTATTATGTATGGGCACTTTTAAGGAAAATGCCCATCTAACAAGGCTTAACGTAACAGTTGATCTGTCTGATCTGATATGAACAATTAAATTATTTGTTTTTTCCAAGTCCCGCAATAATTACATTACAAAAACATGTACAGTCCAGCGATATTGCAATTATCCGTTTGTATTTTTTGGAAAAAAAAAAAAAAAAAAAAAACTGAAATTTTAATTCTTTTTATGGCAGCAACATGAGTTTTCTGAGAATCACGATCTATCCCGCAATAATTACATTACAAAAACATGTACAGTCCAGCGATATTGCAATTATCCGTTTGTATTTTTTGGGAAAAAAAAAAAAAAAAAAAAACTGAAATTTTAATTCTTTTTATGGCAGCAACATGAGTTTTCTGAGAATCACGATCTGTGTCTGTTCACCAAGTTCACTTAATGTTTTAGATTAATTAGAAAGTCGTATAGGTAGATATCGAGTAGCTTACTTTATGCTTGAAACAAGAAGAGTTCTTCAGTTTTTACATAACTGCAGATTTTCATGGGATAATATTTGTGAAGTTATTTGGACTAAGTGGAGGATGATGTTATATTCATTCCAGATAAGAGTGGACGATCTTTTTACTTGTGACGTCTTCGATCTGATTCAAAGAGGATAGATTGAACCACCTACTCCTAAATTGTTGTCGACTTTTTCTTTTAATAACAGGGATTGTTTTGTTTTCCCCCACCCTCCTTTTTACCCGTCTCAAATAACCTGACAAATATTATTACCGGATAACCAGTAGTTATACACCGAACTAAATAAATCAACGCATTCCATCATGTAATATCTTTGCCTATTCCACTTTCCATTAACTTTAAATATTGAGCATATTTGGTTATCAGGCAGGATGCTCTATGAAACTTGTTTCTGTAGAAGAAAAAAAGTGAAAATTTTCATTTTTCAAAGAATACTAACACTTACATACAGCATTTTATTTTATTTTTAAGTCGTTAGCGTTAATGGTATAAATATGTCGTATATGCTGAAGTAATTTTAGTAACGACTACAATCTGTTCAAATTATGTGCAGAATTATCTTATAACTTGAGTTTGCAAATTAAGATCTCAAAACAAGGAATGCCAAAATGCTCAAATACTAATATTTTTTTTAATGTGGTAAATAGAAAATGGCTAATCTTGTAGTTATTCTTCATATTGGATTATTAAAAATGCGTTGTGTATTTTAGAACTCTTATATATTTTAATGCTTAGTCCTAAAATGCATTTATTTTTTTGATATAGATATTGTACATAAATTTATTAGATGCATAAAATACTTATTCAGACTGGCATTTCCTTCCTTAGAGTTGAATATCTCCATTGGAGAAACTGTCATTCTGAGTCCATACCTTTCTAAGTTTTAAAGCACGGTGACTTGATTTTCTTCTTCTATTGTGTGTGAACATTGTTTGCGTTCTCTAGCTGGTTTGTGTGTCATTCTATATGAAAAATCACGATTTCGGGGGAAAAAAATGAAAGATATCGCCGGTCTCATACGGATATATAAGACTGGCGTTATCTTTCATTTGAAAAGCCGT
Source organism: Typopeltis vanoorti (assembly GCF_054136105.1). Classification (NCBI taxonomy): domain Eukaryota; kingdom Metazoa; phylum Arthropoda; class Arachnida; order Uropygi; family Thelyphonidae; genus Typopeltis; species Typopeltis vanoorti. The sequence goes on from NC_143566.1 coordinate 61,533,221, forward strand.
GTAAACTTTCCTCGCATGACTGACAGGAGTAGAACCCCGTTTTTGTCCTTAAGGGAAAAACGTTGCGATGTCTCGTGAATGAGCTACAACAGAGGTTCGAATTATTTATTACGATAATTAAGGGAGGTTGCTTAATGAAACGAAAGGAAAGTGGTCTCAAAGAACTTGATCATAAGATAGGTGGTGCCGCTGCTTAAAGCTGGAAAGCCACTGTGCTTAAGTGATACAAATCGCTATCACTAAAAGAATTAATTCCGATTTTTTCCTCGTTGGATTCCGCTGCTGTTTATCTTCTACTTTAAAATTAATTATTTCTTTACGAGTCACTAGTTTAAATCCTTACTCATTTCCCATGTTCATGTCTATCTATATATTTTTTTTTGTCACGTTTCATTTTTTTTTAAATTGCGAAACGTTTCAGTAGTCGTCTGCCTGAAATTAATATATCTAAGATGCTCTGCGGAAATATATAATTTAAAAATAATTTATTCCTTCAAGTGGAAGTTGTCTTTAATGCAAGCTTTAGCAAAAGTCCGTGAGAACCTAAAGATGTAATACCAAGCGTATGAGTGAATGTACTTGGAGATTTAAGTTGAACGAAGATTAATCTCTCAAAATTAGGCGAATGAATTTCTTTCACTCGTTAAAACTGAAGCGTGCATTCAGTTTCAATAAGCTGATGATGTACATGTAATCGCCAGTGAAGCAGATTTATAATTAATAAATTTTGATCCTATGAAAACGAAGGGATAACAAAAGAATATCTGGTTCAATTATGATATTTTTATTATAGTAAGATCATTGACGATATTTGTTTTTTAGGGATTTTTGAAGCTCAGTGATTTAAGTTGCAACAGTGATTATTACACGATGTGTCTCGATCTGTGCATGCTGTTTCGCTATTATGTGGAGACACGCTTTTCTGTTTGAATACTTAAATTGTCCATTTCTGAAATACAAGGATTTTGTTCTCCTTTAAAGTACTGCGCTTAGGAAAATAAGATCAGAAACTCATTATAGTTTTTTTTTTTTTTTGAGGTTTGTATATTATTTTCGATCCAATTCAGTTGTAGAAAATGTTTTATTAGAACATTAAAATATTTGCTTCTCATGTAAAATGCTTATGGAAATCATATTTTAGTTTTGGAAACAGCTGCTTATGTATAAATGTCACATTTTCTTAAACGAATGCTGAGCTTCTCTTCCCCAATCTCTGGTTATTTACTGACTAGATGTGGGCGTGTCGTATTTTGTTTAGTAAGGTTAATGAATGTAAAGGTTGCGTAGCGGTTTCCCGCTGTTGACTGTCTCTCTGTAGTAATGAGTTTTATGCTTCGAAGAGTTGTCGTTTTGCTATCGCAAAGAATTTCGATTGCATTATATTTCCTCGCCCTTCTTGTTATTTGTAATCTCAACACTTATTTGATCAAAGAATATATGGTATGCTCCAAGTAAAGTAAACCCAAATTTTAAGTAATTTTTTTTTTTTTGTCAGTTAAACAGTAAGAACTGCGTGGGCGAATAATTCACATTACATTCTGATAATACCGAATTGTCTTGAAATAATGAATGTAACATCAAAAAACACCCTCTGTGAGAAAACATGACACAACATTTACAAGCTGGAAATACGTATTGCTTTATGCGATTGTATAGCTAAATTATGTTATAAGAAATTATTTTATTCATTTTTTTTTTCTATTTCCAGTACAGCACTTCGGTATACATTGAAAAAATATCAAATTGGGAATGCATGTAATGCTAGAATAGAAAATCCGACGTTTTATTCAAGTAAATATAGATTCCTTCCGGCTTTAGTTTTAGTTGCTCCCGCCCACGAAAGGTTATTTGCAAACCTATAGTACATTTTGTACCGTAGGTGGGCTAAGGATATTACTTTTTTTATCAGTTTTATATATTTTAATTTATTTTTTACAAGTTTGGAAACCTACTCTAGAGACCAAACATGGAACGTCTTCAAGCCACTTCAGGCCTCCAATAAACGGCGAGGTGGTCTCACACCGGGTGATGAAAGTCATCTCCCACCAACAGATGATCACAAACATCCATCCCCACGGCGGTTGTACATATAAATCTCTACATTGCAGTTCACAGGCCATAGCCTCTAATCCTACTGTAGCATGGCTGGTTGTAAATGTCTTTCAATAGTAGATGAGTTCTGTCATCCAGCATAAGACCAATACCATGCTGATTGGAAGTCTGAAGTGACTTGAGAAGTATCTTTGGTATCTAGTACAGAGCTGCGAATTACATTGACAGCCTATTCATGATTCTGATTGCTTAATAATAACCCTTAGACTGTACCCTATTGTAATGCATAATACATTAACCATTGATAGATAAGATTACCACTGCAAATAGCAGGAATTTACTGCGAAAACATGTATTTTACTTTAAAAAAAAAAAATATATATATATATATATATATATATATATAATATCATGATCATCACGAACCATGGGCTCACTGCCCGTTGATGTCCGATGCCTGCTTCACTATCTTCTTCCACCTTTCTTTGTCCAGTGCACAGTGTCGCAGTTTTTGTACACCCATTCCACACCAGTCTTTTATATCGTCTATCCATTCTATGTATGGTCTACCTCTTCTGTTTAAACCATCCAAAATACCAAACATAAATGTCTTTATCTTCCAGTCCTCACTCATTCTACAGATGTGTCCAAATAATTTGGTTGTATCTTCTGATAGAGCTCTTCATTGGGGATGTGATTTTCTGTACCCATCCTATTCTTAGAATCTTCGTGTAACAAGTTCTTTCAAATGCCAAAATTCTTTTTCTTGATTCCTTATTTATTACTCACGTTTCAGATCCATATAGTACACCGCTGAAGATGCACGTTTCCAGTACGCTTAGTTTTGTTTTACAGGCTGATCACTTTACTTTTCCAGATGTTATCCATGGCCTTCAGATTTGTTCTTTCCTTTGCAATCCTGATCTTTATTTCTTTTTTACAGTCCAAGTCATATGTCAGATTTACTTCCCAAATGTGTGAATTGTTCTACATTTTCTATATCAGTTCCATCTACTTGTATCTTTTGTTTCATGTTCTTCTCACCAAATATTTTTTCCAAGTTTATAACAAGTCCAAATCTCTTCCCGTCCTCATTTAACAGTTTCGGCGTTTTTTGTAGTTTTCGTCTTTTTCAATTATAACAATGTCATCTGCAAATCTCAGATTGTTAATTCTCATTCCGTGTAGAGATATTCCTTTGGCATCTTCCTTCAGTTTGTCCATTGCTCTTTCTAAATGTGCGATGAAAATGCTTGGTGATATTGGGTCTCCCTGTCTAGTACTACCTCTGCTTGTTTTAAACCATTTCCCCAAATCATCATCTATTCTAACTGCTGCAACTGCATTCTGATAAACATCTTTTAATATAGCTATTAGTTTTTTTTATCAATTCCATAGGATTCCAGAAAATCAACAAAACAAGTATATATGTTTTTGTTTTTTCTCCTAGCTTTTTTCTGCTATTAATCTCATTGTCAAAATCTGTTGAATTGTAGTTCTATCCTTCATAAATCCTGCTTGTTCGTCTGCAAGGTATGCTTCCAATTGTGTTCTCAATCTTTCTGTCAATATGATCATCATCACTTTACCAAGGTGACTTATCAAGGCAATTGTTCTATAATTTTTACATTCTAGCTTATTTCCTTTCTTGTATAATGTTACTAATATTGATTTCACCCACTCCTCTGGCATTTTCCCTTCTTCCCATACCATATTGCATAGTTGGTGCATTTCTGTAACCATCCATATTTAATCATTTCTCCAGTAATGTTATCGTTACCAGGACTCTTGTTGTGTTTTAGCCGTCCTATTGCTTTTTCTACCTCTCCTCTTAAAATGTCCATATTATGCTCATTACCTGGTGGTGATATCTGCTTCAATTCTTCAGTCAGTTTCCCAACGCCATCTGAATCTAGTTTTTCTTCATATAACTCACTACAGTATCTTGTCCACCGCTGTACAATTTTTTTCTTTATTCATCAATACTTTGCCGTTTTCAATATATAATATCACTTTACACTAAATAGTGTAATGATAGTTATATTTTGTAATACACGGTGGTCAAGTTTGACACTTTCGATTTTCACTGAAGCGGAACAACCTCAAAAAGAAGAAAAAAAAAAAACTACCTGGGTAAATACATCAAAGATAGACCCTGCGTATGTCGTCTTTCCATATACGCAAGCGATGGGCTTATCTCATCCAACGCTTATTCACGATAAGTGCTGGACAAGAAGAGTATGCTTCTTGTCCAGCACTTATACTGTTGCAGCTTGAGAAGTATGTTGAAAGTTACTAAGAAGTACAGTATATACTATATTAATGGAACCCTTACTAATAGAATAAATACCGTTCCGAGAACGAGAATCATTTTCAGATCCCAGACGAATAGCTTAGTCGTAGTGAATCTGGAAATAATGCCATGAATAGAAAAACAGACATCCCTAAATTTGCAAATATGAATTCAGTATAAAAATGGAGGGAATGTTTTCGAGAAGTTTGCTCTAATCAGAAGATATTGAGAGAGAAGATTTAGAATGTTGCATTTATATACTGGGGATTAATTTCCTTTAACTTCTGCATCTACACGTTCTTGTTACTGTTCAAGCACTTTTCCAACCCTGTTGCTAGTTATATTCTGTTTATGTCCACTCAACATATTTTATTGTTCCAGGTAAAGAAAAGAAAGTCACACGGATTCATGTTTGACAAACTTTTGCAGTAATTTTCAGTGTACAGTATTGATATTCCACATGATTAGGTCACTCGTTAACAAATATTTGATCTACTTTAAAACGCAAAGCTTCAAGAAAATCTTGCTACCTCACCACATGCCATTTGCAATAATTGATACGGTCAGTCGAATTTAATACTAAACTTTATTCCTGCTTTTTTGGATTCTCAGACATCACTAGACTGCAAGACTCACTAACAACATATTCACTTGCAGCTTTATTCACGAATGACTAAACCAATACGCTCATTTCTAAAACTGCACGGACACGAGCAGCTGCTGTTCACCGTTCATTTACTCTCCTACTTCAAACTTATCAAACCATTATCTCTTCTTTCTCTTTCATTCCATCTGCCTCTAGAACAATAACCTCACTCTGTCTTACCCAAACACTATAGCCTTCAGCTGTTCAAGCAACATATCAACAAATTCTGTAAGTTTTTGCCTTTCAATATAGAAACACGGATGTGCTTCTATATTGGAACTTTTCTTTTGTGAGATTGATAAAAAAAATTAAATAATCAACGACAATAAGGCTTGTGACATTTTATGTGCACAAATAGTAACTAGTACATCCCTGCCGATGATAAGTGTGATTTATCAGGAAAACACAGCCTCGGTACTTTATTCATTTCTCGTTCAATCTATATTTTGATTAGTTTCCATTTTTGCATCTTGAATACAGTACATACTTTTTTGTGGTTTAACAATATAATGAATGATGCACTATTATTTATTCTGTAATTTTCGGGAGAAAAAAGATTTGCATCATGGAAGAAAAGAAATTTGAATTGCTGTGGATGATTCAGTTTTGAACAGAAAACCGAAATTCCAGGAATAAAATAGGAAATGCTCTCTATCTCTTGTCCATTTCATTAAATCATTCTTGATGTTAATAATTATTTTCTCCTTACTTGACATGTTTTCTCTCTCCCTCCCCGCCTTGCCACTTCACTTTAAGTTTCGGGTATATCAGCGGGTGTAATCTGTCACTGAATATTTTAGCCATTATTCCGTTATCTGTATCTTGTGCAGCAAAAAGATTCAACCGCTTCATGTGACTTCTTTTTCTCCTTTTTCTTTCACATTCGTTTCTATTCTATTTATTTGTTCAAACAAGACACCCACATAGACAGCTCAAGCAAATATACAGACAAAATGCACTCCCCTCATACGTAATACTTTCAAAAACTCGAATTCCTTAAAATAAACATGTTTCAGAATGAACTTTAAATATAGTTTTACGAATAGTTAATAATGACCGTCAAACCTCACATTTCATGTGTGTGTGATCCGATAGCTACGATGAATTCAGTTTGCTTCTTATCGTAGTACTATGGGAACATTTTCATGGGTATTTAGGTGGATTTTTTTCTCCTAGAAACTTGGGTTTTCATCCTGAATAGTAATATATAAATTGGCGTAATCTAAAAGTTAGCTAACAATCCCACATTTGGTACTTTCTGGTATTTGAGTAGCTGTCGGTTGATCTCTATTAAAGTTGAAAGTATCAGTTAATTTTTAGACGACAAATAGCGATTCAACTTCATAGTTTGATTTAAAGCTTTGATCCACCCCTTCTGTTGGATCGTGTTTCTATTGCAGTCACACCCACCAGAAGTGAATATCCCTTATTTTAACCATTTTTACATACTTCTGCGATGGTAGCTTTTAGTAATCTGTAGTTTCTATATATAATTCTTGTTTAATTACTCCACGATTATTGGTTAATAAGTTTTTTCTGAAGATCGGACAAACCTGCATTACAGGTTTGTCCGTCTCGAAATAGATTTCTGCAATATTAAGGTTTTGGTACTGAAACAAAACGTTGAAACACGCGTTCGTCTCAGATGATTTGCACAACTTCTTTAGAAATGACATTACAAAGAGAATATATGGTTGCTTAATTTCTGCTCTTCAACCACCAGGTTGGGAGGATCGAATCTCATTCTGGGTATGAGTGTTTGTCTTTAAGCGGCGGATAAATTTTATCGTCCGGCATATTGAAGGCTTGAAGTGGCTTCAAAAAGTTTCATTTTTGGTTTCTAGAGCAGGATTTATGGACTATATAAAAATCAATAAAAAATACAAAAAAAAAATCCTTGCTTACTCACGATACTAATGTATTTTATTGTATGCTTACAACCTTTTGTGGATGGGAGTCACATAAAAAAATGCATATGCTAAAACTCCAAATAATTATCAATGTTTATGATTTTGCGCAAAACAGTACCTTGCATAATCACAAAGTTTAATTTAGAATTTAGAGTAAGTAACTTTTGCGTAACTATAAAATTACTATAAATATTAATTATAGCTTTTGAGTGTTACTGTATATTATTTTTGGGCCACATGAAAGTGTTCATGAATATCCAAAAGGCTCGATGGTTTGGTTAGTTAATATGTGTAGATATTATTGTCTGCGGAGGCGATAAAGCTCAACTCTTTAATCTTAGTAAATGAACAATGTTGGCGTAATGCTTCTCCGGATACCTGATATAAATGTGTGTACGTTTCATTCTCATACTCGCAGAATTTGCTTGATTCATTCCACTTCAAGCTGACAGTCGAAATAACAGGCGCTTTACTGCACGCGAATTGCAACTGTAGGATTAAAGAAGATGATTGCAGTACCACTTGTGCAACTTCAGGTTAGCTTGCATGCTTTATAAAGCCTTTTGTTTGCTCTTTATGCACAACGTGCTTCCAGTTAATTAACAGCGAACGTGCTTACATGGACCACAAGTACGGTGTGACTGTTTCATATTATTGTCAAACTAGACAATATTGTGGATTTATAATAACTTTAACAACCATTACCAGCAAACAGGTTTTTTTTTTTTCCTGCTGACTTATGACTTGCAGCTTTGAAGGCAACAAAGAAGCTCCAAGAACTTAAGATACGTTATGTCTTATTGTACTCACATTTTGTTAAATGCAGTATATATGTTGACTTTGAAATATTCTGAAACACGAATTTCACGTAGCTCCCAATTCGTAAGATAATAAATAAAAGCTAAACTTCGCTTTATTGTTAATTGAGCTACTTTTTTTTTATCAACAGTGGGCGTTACGTTAATGGGTTATTTATTAATTTAAAATGTAAGTTTGAAAGAATAATAAATCAGACATACCTGGATAATATGAAAACCAGAATGGCGGTGATATTTAGATGAAATTCTTAAAAGTAATCGAGCCCAAAAATGATGAATTGGGAAAACAATGTGGAAAGTGAAAAGCATAAGTAACGATATATCAAACGTGGATATAAAACAAATATTAGACGACGGATTTAAATGTTATAAACTTTAAAATTATGAGCTACACACAAAAGTAGTAAAGAAAACCAACCAGCTTTATAACGATATGCTCGCCATTTCGGTAGATCATTGTCAGATAAGAAAGCTAGTTATATTGTCATACTGCGTGGTTCGCTAGATATTAGAATTAGGTTGGTTTTGATAGCAAGGGAGAGTGGTTTATTTTATTTAATTGCCAACAGGGCCAAATTACATAGTCTTTGCAGATATTAGTTACATATATTCTTATAGTGGCTCCCAATTCGTAAGATAATAAATAAAAACTAAACTTCGCTTTATTGTTAATTGAGCTACTTTTTTTTTTTTAATCAACAGTGGGCGTAACGTTAATGGGTTATTTATTAATTTAAAATGTAAGTTTGAAAGAATAATAAATGAGACATACCTGGATAATATGAAAACCAGAATGTCGGTGATATTCTGTCATATATTCTTGTAGTTAGAGATTCTGAGCATCGTAACGGGTTTTTATTTTCTTGGAAATCGGTAATAAGGACCTTCTCAATATCTGGGATATTTTTAATTGTATTTCATGTAAAGATATTTCGACGGTGGGATTTTTGTTAATATTGTTTAATACTTTTGTTTATTTGTTTTTTTCTTTTTGGTGGGATATAGATATTCAGGTATGGTGATATTGCAATCTCGGTAATATTCAATTAAACATGATTTTAAAGATCGAAGGGTGGATCCAGTGTAATAAGTATTGCATCGGGGCAGTTAAAAAAAAAAAAAAAAGGCATGGGCAAGAGTTTTTCTCTTGGAAACTCAAGAAAATCGACTTATCAGCCTGTTTCTATTGTTGGAAAAAAATTTATGCCAACACAACTAAGACAAAGTGCCTCTGTAGCCCGGTGGAAATGGCGTTTAAATCCATAGCGTTGTCGTCGTCGACTAGAGAAATTTTTCGAACCTTTCTTTGACCGGTTGCCGATTCGGTCTGTGGCACTGTCAAGCGGATTTTTTCTCCTGAAAACTTGGTATTTAAGTCGTCTGTAGAACCCTATTTTAGACAATAATATATTGTCTAAAATATGTGTATTAGGGACATTAGATGGCTGCACTTATCTCTCTTCACCGGAATGCTGTTTTACACGAGTGATAGTCTTAATCCAGCTATCTCTAATTTGCTAACAGTGGAGTTTGACCGTCCCTTAGGTTCCAAAAGTTAGATACGGCTGAACGGTCTCGCCCCTACTTCCTATAGGAATAAAAGGCGTTAGCGGATTATTATTATTATTATATAACTAAGACAGTGACAGCTGTACTTCGTAAAAGTTTTCCGTGGTTAATCAGTTCGTAGCCAAGTGCGACTACACATATTGTTGTAGATTAAAGTATTCAGTTTCGTGAAAATTAAAACTTACTGAATGCAGGTAATACATATATCATCAGAATATTTCATCTTCCTTATTATACTTAAAATATATTTATTTGATACATAAACAGAAAACAGTTTAATGAAATGAAAAGTTGAATGTAATACTGAAAATATATAGCTATATTAAGTAGCACGTCTCTTTTTAACGATCTCGTATGAACGCTTAACAGAAAATCGTAATGTATCAAAGTGGTCAGACAAATGGGACATTCATGTTTCTGTTTATCGCCTTATTATCGGTAATGCTGATACGATGAAAATTCATGCGATGACATGTACACGAATATAGTTATTGCACTTAATATTCCTAACACAAAACACACTTTATATATATATCAGGTTCTCGTTATTCAATATTTTAGCTTTTCGTGAGTAATAGTGTTTAGTTTGTTAAATGCGTTTCCTGCTATCGGTTATTCACGGGTTTTGTTCTCATTTATCATGTAAGCATTCAGGTATATGAATTATGATCTAGTTATTACTTAATAATTTTTAATCGAGGCGTTTCCGAGGAAGGTAAGTAAGCTTTTCCATAAATTATTTAACATTTTCTGCATTTTAGTATCCTGTCTTCTGTCACATACTCAAAAATATGTAACATATAGGTAATACTCTCTATGACACATATTTTACCAATAATAATTGGTAAAACATGTTATTATACCTTACGGATCTTGTTTATAAAACGTGCACAGGGAAAGATTCATCACATATTAATCCTGACTAATTCATCTTGCGCATTATAGAGATGGCGAGTAGCTTCATTTTTAATATGAGGAATAATTGCTATTATTTTGCTTCCTTTTTAGCATTTCATGCGGGCTTTATTTTTGATATTGCTGAGGGTCTGATTTTAGAAAATGCTTGTCTTTTAAGCAGTATACTGATGAAATCGTGTTGCCTGAAGCAAGCAACGCGTTTTCTTTGTTTACCGAATTTCAGTAATCGTTAAATGTATGCAACTCTTTATTATTTGTAAATAGTCATATAGGTCTTTTAGTTTCTTCACTATACGTCTAATCTGTTTTGTTAGGACACTTTGAAAATCCCGGAATAGCAGATCTTGAACCTTCCGATCCGGATCTGCAACTCTTTATTTAAAAAAAAAAAACATCATTGAGGTCGTAAAAAGTCCAATAAATGAATGGGGATGCATTTAAAAACAATTAAAAGAAGTGCCATTCATAAATTATAATAGTGGTGTGCATCCCATCCAAATTCAGTTGTTTGTAAATTGTATGATAAATATAAAAAAGCAGTTTGTGTTTTGAATAACGAAACAAAAGTTTTGTTGCGAACTTTATTTTACCCCCCCCCTCTCTGTCATAAAACTCCAACCTCCACCTCTCTCCAAAACCGTTATTGTAGGTACCAATGCTCACAGTTAACAATGATACGATTTAAATAAACTAGCAGAAAAAATGTGATATTATTAATGGGAAGGACGCAGTACAGTAAGGCTCCAGGTTCAGATGGAATCCCAGCCGATTTAATTAAGGCTAGAGAAGATGAAGGAATAATTTATGAAACACGCTTATCCTTTCATCCTCTCTAGCCTCAATATATGGGAGAGAGGATCATGGCCTAGAGACTAGAAGAAGTCGGTTTTCATATCAATTCACAAGAAGGGCGATATGAAGGATTGCAAAAACTATATAAATTTAAGCTTAATTGCTCATGCAACAAGATTTTATTAAAGATCGTTCTAAATAGGATTGAGGCGAAGATGCCTGAGAAACAAGCAGGAAGAATTTCTATTTACATCAGAAGAAGATTAGGAATGGCTAAAACGACGGTTAGACTTGTCTAAAATCTTGAAGGATGGATCTATCTCCACAAGAACAAAGCTGAGCATTCTAGATACGTCTATTTTTTCAATAGCGACTTATAGATGTGAAACTTGGATCTGATAAAAAAAAGGATAGCTGCTTTTGAAACGTGTTGTTACAGGAAACTGTTGAGAATCTCATACTGAAAGGTGGACAAATGGATTAGAGTAGAACTTTAAGACTATTTAAAGATATTAACAGAAGAAAGCTGAAATACTTTAGACACATTGAAAGAATGGAAGGACTTCTCAAAACAGTCATAGAAGGTCAAGTTCCTGGAAAAAGAGGAAGGGGCAGACCATCAATGAGATGGATGGTATGTCTGGAGTGATTGATCTTTAGAGACTTGAAGCCTCCAGAAAAGCATACAACAGGATCACCTGGTGAAGACTGGTGTGACACATCACGGAGGAGCGGAGTGACCATACTGTCTGTTGAGTTGCACCGCGCCTTTCCATTCATCCATAAGTTCATTGGACATCATTAGATGCTATATGCTGTATGGGCACTCAACAGAAAGGTACTGCTTATGGATGGGAGATCAGAAGACGGTAACGTGGCTATCATAACGCTAATTTGTGAATGGGGACGCTGTGTGTTATTGAATAGTGTGCACTTTCTTGAGTTCGGCATCTCTCCTCCCTTGCTTATCAAGGAAAAAAAAACAAAACTTGCGATTGTCATCTCTACTGCTGAAAAATTCTTTATATGTTCACTTGTGTTTTGCTCTGTTTGTTAACTATTACTGGATGAATGCACTTTGTTAGATTGTAATATCGTTTCCTGTTCTGCGGCTTAATTTTTAACAGCTTCTCTGAGAAATTCTTCTCTGAGACGTTTCTCGCTCTGGGAAAACTTGTGTTCGAAGAACTCGGGCGTTTCGAACCATAGAGAAAATATAGTACCGTTCTTGCAATTATACAGGCAGGGAACCGGAAAAAAATGTTGCATGGAGTGATGAACCTCAGTTCTTGTTATTTGCAGGGGAAAGGACGAGAGTATTGGCAAAAAAGCGTGAAAGATCTGTGGCTTCGAAGACGGGGAGTGATTGTCTGTGTCATGTTTTCGTGACATTCCTAAGTCGCTTCGATACTACAGCTAGCGTAACCACCTTTACAGACATACTACATTGGCCTGTTATGAGTGGGTGATTGTTCATCGTTGCCGAATAATTACACCCATTCCTGCTGATGTGTGGATTGGACATTTCCAATCACCATATGTGGATTGGACACTTCCTGTAAGATAACGCATCATATTGATAATACATGGTGTCGTCCAAGGATTATTGTAAGAACCAGAATGCAGGAAGGCAAATATTTATTCAGTCTGTAAGACACAAGTTGTGGGAGAAATTAGTTGATCATATATCACCTGAAATTCATTTACCACGTACTTGTGATAGTTAGTACTCTGAATCTTCCGTATGTTAGCTGCTAACTCAGCTTTAGTTACAAAGCCAAGTTCTTGCAGTACTAGATGGTGCTCGAACTCAACTCCTAACTTACTTTCACGACTTCACTTCAGTATTGAGAGTCTGTGTGCGTGCGCGTTGGGGGGGGGGGGATCCTGAGCGAAGCCATATATGCATATATTGAGGCACAGGTTTATACAGTATGTGCGGGATGGGTGAGTGGGTAGAAGTGATGTTCGTCTTATCATTCCGCAGTTGATGACACACGGCGAAGTGCGTCGTATACTTTACCAATCTCCAGATTCATTGGAGCGTATGAATCAGCATACTGTATATCTTGATGTATTTTGATTATAGAACTTTTAGGGAAAAAATAATCATAATATAAATCCTTAGGCAGAAAATAATTAAGACTTAAACGACTAAAATTCAGAAAATATTATTGAACATAAAGACAAGATGATTATTATCTAATGGTATACGATCACTTCCAAACACTTTCTTTGGAAGTGATAATTTCCATTTGAAGATAATAAGATAATTTCCAGGTCACACGAAGTGCGTAACCTGGAAATTACCACCGGTTTATCAGTTAACCTAAAACTTTGATATTCAAGAAATTAAGGGAGCACTGAAAAAAAAAAAAATCAAAGAGTTTCTCGCCTTCGCGGCATTATTTTAGAAACTTTGAAATTTGGGGGCGAGAACCAAAACAAAGGCACTTATTTTTAATCTGTCATTACCAAAAAAAAAAAAAAAAAGATTTTACCGAAGATATTCTAAGAAGGATTAATAATTATCCAAAAATATGTACAAAATGATAGTTTTGTACCAGTTGCATTAAAGATTTACAATAAAATTTGTTGAAATTGCTTAGAGCCATGTACAACACCATTAGTGCGGACATATCGATATTATTACTGCAAAATCAATGTAATAGCAGTTACGTATGAAAACTTCAGGTATCTATTCTGATAAATTGAAACAAAATACAAACAATATATAAGTATTTATGTTACTACTGACGTACTACAAAGTAACAGATACACTAATCCTTTACGTATTCATTCTAATAATAGATTTAATTTTTTCAGACTCATGGCTCAATATAGTGTACAAATACCTCGATAGTTCTTAGATTGAAGAAGTCTATTAGTAATAGCTTTCTTCAGACAAAGATCAAGGATCCTTATGTTTTTAAACATCTTATTAATTGCCTCGGATATTATATCAGGTTAGTTTGTTTTGATAAGCTTGTTTCCATATCTAGAAATTATCTAGATATGACAAAGCAGAAGGAAACATTATAATCCATCAGGGAGAATAACTCAGGTATCTGAGTGACCGCTCATAGTAGATAGTCTAAATGACATAACACACACACACGTCCCCCCCCCCCCCACTGTTTTACAGTATTTTTCCTGTTTATCTCTGTGGGACACTGACCTCAAGATATCTCAAGCACATGAGTAATGGGATAATTTACACGTTGAATGCCATATACCTAAAAACTATTCTTGGATTTGCTTGACTAGCTAGCCTGACTAGCGCAAACCTTGATGGAAACCAGGACTCCATCCCTACTTGAATATGGCTCGCATTGCTTAAGCATTGAATCGTGGATAGATTAAGCCATAATCTATCCGCGATTATTTTAAACCCTGTTTATTCACTAATTTGAAATAGATAAGATTAGCCTGTACGTGCTTCCCACTTCTTCACATTTATTTATATAGTTCCTATCGTCAAACAACCAAAATTGTGAAGTGTCGTATGTTGTATCCTTACCTAAGAGGTAAGGATATTACAAGAATAATATCCTTAGATCTTAGCCATCGACTAATTCCGTCTAATGTATTTGATAAAGATATCCGTGCTTTTTTTTTTGTCGAAGTATTACTTTTATTCACATAAAAATATCAGCATTTTTTTCAAGTAACAACTGCCAGTAACAGCTACCTGTTACTGCTGATAAGTTTTTCAAGTTAATAGCAGGAAATTGATCAGGAAAATGCAAAATAAATAAAATAAACAAATGCACTCACGAAATCGCCGAGAAATGGAATTTGGAGAAGACTATTTCTCAGTTATGTCAACCATCTGTAGAACCATCACAGGTGATTGTTGCAATAAATAAGGTCCGAGATGTCACAGGATTCTAAGAATGATACCGCGAAATATGGCAAAATCAGGTAGTTAATTTAAAGTACTCTTGTGAGCAGATGACTTCACGGAATTCTTTGACACGACGTAATAGCAATAATAATCTTCTGTACTTAGAGACCTTTAAGACCCACGATCTGCGAAGATTGACTTTCCTAACCATAATTTAGGATAAGGTTGATTAGTCTTACGCCTAAATATATGGAAAATTTTGAGTGTAAATTGCGTGCGCTCTCCTGGCCGGTTCGCAGGAGAAAAATCCCGATATTTCTTGTGTTCTAGGTTTGTGACCTCTCGTATGTTATTATATAAATTTGTTTTGGTTGAATTTAAATCCTTTATCGTTTTAATTCATAAAAAATAGCACCTTAAAATAAGTTATATTAGTTATTCCTCAAGCAATATGTGCCCCTTCATGCAGATAGCTATGAAAATGTGAACGAAGATTGCTAATCCCCCCCTTGTCTCTCTCTCACACACACACACACACGCACGCACCCTTTTCATTTATTTCTAGTATTTGAAAAGCAAATAAAGACGTTGTTACTTTGAATAAGGCTGTCCATGAGATATGATATATGTTGTGGAAGTATCCTGGCCTCTATACACACGTTGACGTACAGCCGAAATTATCGTTTTTTTTTTTTCATGTACTTAAAATGGATTGAGGTTAAGACTAAGCAGATTATTATACAAAGCCAGTTACAGAAACGTAGAAATGCGAGAAAAACGACACTTAATTTAAGTTTTCTTTCAGTTTGAATAGAGAATACCTAATTATTATCATTGTACTTTTATATAAATATTTGTAATTTGCTTCCGAAGTTTTGGAATTTTTCCAGAAATGCCAGGATGACGTCGTATTTTCACTTTGTTTGACAGCAGCTTGAGACTTTCAAGGAAAGTGTTACCATCAGCACTCTTTCTGTCTTCTCCTGGTTTAATACCTGTCGACAAGTTTCTCACTCGGAAAGACAAATGTTTATTTGTTGTTCAAGGGCATAATGGAGTACTTTTAGTCTTGTGAATATTGTTGTAGAAAGTTTCTTAACTTTAATTAAATGTTTTTTTTTTTTTATTTATTGCGTGTGTGTAAGTAGGGCGCATAAAGAGTAAAACAACAAAAAAATTTCAGACATCACCCCCCCCCACACACACACACACATCCCCAAATGTTTTTTTATTTTAAAATTCAGATTATGTAAGAATTTATCCCGTTACTCGATATAAAAATGCATTTTAAAGTCGTTATCTTCACATTCGATCTTTTACAATGCTCGGATATCTGAAACCACAGTTTAAGTTCGAGAAACGTATCTATTTCTCTCTCTCTCTCTCTCTGTGTGTGTGTGCGTGCGTGCGCGCGAAAGTTTTTTGTTCTTCAATACCTTGAACATCTGTAAGCAGTAAACTTGCATACGTATAGCTAGATGCTTTCTGCAGCACCGCACGATAATGTCACGAAATGAACCTCTCAGTTCGAAAACTGATCAGCTGATTGTATGAGTACTCGATCTCACGAGGCGTTTGTAAGTTTTCATACCGGCAATTTCGACATTTTATCCAACAAAAGTAGGCAGATCAACTGGAGAATATACAAAATTAGCAACTGTTGTATACCGTTCTCGTATACAAGTTACTTCCACTCTGCTGCGATTAAATCCTTATTTTAGTGTTGCCTGGTGTACAATCGAGTAATAAATTTTAACGGTGTTTATTATAATAACAAGAATTATTAGTTCTAGTCGAGTTTTGAATATCAGTTGATTTAGTGATTGATTTCGGAGAGTTTCAATTTTTTTCAAGACATGGTTATAAATATATCTTTAGCTGAAATTAGAATTACTTTCATTAATTAAAATTTTGCCAGCCTGCTTAGCCGAGTGGTTAGCGTATCCGCTCTCCAGCCAAAAGGCTGCAGATTCGAATCCAGCTGTGGGCATGGATGTTTGTGATTGTTTTTCACCTTCATACATTCATTCATACAAGCATATAAACATTCTCCCAAGATGGAACGGATCGCAATGGGAGAAGCCTTTACCCAACAATGGGGAGTTATATAGTCTGAGAAAAAAAATATTCAATTTCATTAATTTTAGTTTAAATAAGGAAGATGATTGTTTATGATAGGACGGCATGTTGTAATTTTTACTGGTTTGAGTAATTTGACATGTTTGACTTCTTGTCCTGTTTTTCATGGGTTATAAGAGATTAGATACAATAATGCCACAGTTTTGTGTTTAAAAAAAAAAAAAAAAAAACAATAACTTTACCTTCATTATGATACAATGTCTATGTACAACTGTATACATATTCGTTATATAATCGACTTTCGCTATAAAAGGAAAGTGCATGACACAATAATAGGGATTGCATGTATTCCTATTTTATGCGTTTTCGTTATACGCTTTGTGAATCTTGCGAAGCAGGGCCGGAGTGTAAGGTCAGACAGGCGAATTACCTCCAGGATTTTCGCCGAAGTAGAAGATCCTAGGATTGCTTTATATATAAAACTTTTTCAGTGGTTACGTGAGTTGACATCTTCATTTTCTGATTATATACCTCCTTGTAATATTTCAGGACATTTTCAGTTCATCAAAAAGAGAGCGGTTGCTGTCGATCAACGTAAAAACTTGAAACACATGTTCATTGTTCTCATAGGCACAGCTTCATTATTTCACTTCTTAGTTGTTCTTCTCTAGAGACAGAAAATCTCCTTTTCTCATTTCTTGCCGGTGTGATTTTCATTTTTATTGTAGCGACCTTAAAAGACGCTACGTTCGCCATTGATTTGTGGATCAAAAGCAGCATGCACAGCTTAACGAAAGCGCCGCAGTTAAAAGCGCGCGCACCAAGTATTGGTTGTATTGATCTATACTGTACAAGTCCGACGTTTATTATAGCTAATATTAAGTTACAAAGGGTCGGGACAATATGCAGAATTCAGCTTTTGGTAACTTTTTATAGGCGCTATTTTTCGATTCACTATTTTCAAATAAAACAGTTATCTGTTATTTGACGGATTCAATACAGCTGGCTATTTCAACATTCGTTATATTATAATAAATGCCAGCCTGCTTGGTCGAGGGATAACTTTTCATCCTACTGGATATTATGAGTTTGAATCCCACCTTATAAAAAGTACCACGTTAATATTTAAAACTTTAATGCAGCTTTCTTCAACCTTTTTACACCTGCGGACTGGGGAAAATAGGAGAAATATTTCGCGGACCGGCTGACGGCTAAAACAGAAATATAAACCAACGTAGATAGTATTTTATTTATTAAATCCAATATTATAAAATTACAATTTTTAGCTAGTGCGACATCTGATGCTGCTTAGAGATTAGAAAATTTGATATATGGCTGGAGCGTTGTTTCTGAGAGACGAAGAAATTTTTGGCGGACCGCCAGGAAGTTTCTGCGGACCACAGGTTGAAGAACAAGGCTTTAATGTACGTTATTTAATTAAAAGCAGGGCCGATCCAAGAGTATCTGATGTCCCTTGGCAAAGAAGATTTAGGCGCCCCTATACATTGTCTCTCTCTCTATATATATATTTTGTCATACTCACACAAACATAATCCCCGAAGTCTTAGCGTCCCTAGGTGATTGCATAGGTTCGCCTAATGATAAAACCGGCCCTGATAAGTATTATTTTGAAAAAAAAAAAAAAAAAAAAAATGCTTTGTCCTCTATTCAAATATAGTTGCTTTTACGAATTCATAATACAACATCGGTATGATCTGTGGACTTCTTGTACATATTCGGTGTTAAAGCTCGTTTTCAATAATTATGTTTTAGAAGCTTCGCGACATCGTTAGTTTTCTACCGGTTTCTTTTAGGCTTATTTCTGTTTTGTATTACACGAATGTTATAACCTTTACCAAGCGGATAGGGGTTAATCCTTTTTTATCTTATCTCGGTTGCTGAAGCAACAAGATATTGGCTGCAGTTTAAAAGTGGATACTTTACTGGCATTAAATAAAATGCTAATAATTAGAGGTACTGTTATTGCTACCTGTTATAGTATGGCTCGAATTTCAGAGGGGGAATTTGTATTCTCACAGTTAAGAAGGAACGACAATTTTTGCTACTATCGCTTTTCTTAAACAAGCAATCGCTTTAAGATGTTGAATTTTCATAGAATTACTATCGCGATTCAGTGGAATTCTTTGAAAACTTAAAATTGTTGGATGTATGGTTCTCGCGAAAAAAAAAAAAGTAAAAATGTCAGTAGTCGAAAATTCAACTTTGAACAGCTTCAGACTATTTTGTATGCAAATAATTGTAATGTAAAGTGTATGTGGCCATAAGGATATGCTGCAGTTCACTGGCATTTTGTTTTTATAATAATCCTAGGTTCAGTATGTTGACGAATGAGTTTTTTAATAATTGTAATTCCGTTTTTAAAGGTTATAATGCTAACGTTTATTTATTTATATCTCTGTAATCGGACCATGCTTTCTTGGCATAATGAATCGAATTAATAATAATTCATCTCTAGCTCGGTGGACTTTTAATCAACTTTGGTATCTGAGCGCACTGTTAATTTTTTTTTTATTTCTGTTGTACTTATTTTAATGGGAAAATTAGGCCAAACATAATTTGTTTGTACATATACCAAAAATTGCCGTAGGCTTAGTTGTGATAATAAATGATTTTTCTATTACGGAAATATAATTTTTATGATCGTCTACAGTATAGACTCTACATTCATTTCTGTTTAGAGGATTGTAGCTGAAAAGTGAAAAACAAAAATAAAGTACTGTATTTATTTTGAACTGGTCAGTTAGATTTTTTTCGGTAATTTCTGAAATAGTTTATAATATTGGAAATTTCCCAAATGACTGCGTCTTTTAGAATAAATAATAATAACCCTCTTGATACCTTTGCATGAAAGTGACGACGCTCTGGAAGGGCTTTTCTGGTATTGAAAAAACCTTTATTAAAAGATTGATTTTTCTCTCTCTTTCTAATACATATATAAATTTTCGTTTAGTTGACAGTGATGGATTTGACGTAATATTTCCCTGACATCTACAAGTAAATAAAATATACAAAACCTAACACAGGTATAATGCATATTTTATTTTTCATAGTTAATACTTGGTTCTGCTTACTTGGAGAGATTGTGTTTGTTTCATGTGTTGATAGGTAAGTCATTGAAATAAAGAAATGGTGGAAAACTAAATACACAAATATTGCTTTAACTCTTTTCATATTCTCTGAATGGTTAAAGCTTGTTGCTTCATTTCGTTTTTCCTTTCTTTAAAGAGCCATTTGCAGGTGTTGTAGTGAAGGTTCATAAGTATATAATGAAGGTATACACGTATAAGGTTATATAATCTATCTTTTTTTTTTTCTGTGTTGCGTTATTTCCATTGTAGATGTGATTTTCATTTACGCGAAAAGTGGGAAATACTTTTCCATGTTACGTATGATTATATAATATGTGAAAGGCAAGTTTCTTTTGTTTTTCTGATTATTTTTAAATACACGTTTTTATCTTCGACCTCCAGGTATACTTAAGTACTCGCTTGTAAAATGTAAGGCTTTATGACGAGATCAGATTCTGTCCACTCAGTAACCAAGCACTTTACCCTTCTGATTGTCGCATCCTTTGAGTGCAATGAAGAGAACCGTCTCTGTGGGATTTATTTGTTTTCATTTCTAATTTAAATGAATGCGAAGTATCGCTGTGTTATTAAATGCATGTTTCGGTGGAAAGAAGAATTAACTCTGAGCTTACCGTGACTTGTTTTTCGAAACGCCCCTTGCTCATTTGATGGAATGATCTATACTTGATTCTACCAACGTTCTCACTCGAGCCACAAACAATCTTCAAAGTGCTCATTCTCGTGATTATTATATTTCATTATCTTTTTTATTCTTTATCATGACTAAACAATAACAATGAAAGTTTTTTTATGATTTTCATATAAGTATTTGCCTCTTCTATCTCCTCATTTCCGTTTCCTAAGAGATTCTTGAGAAGTTTGATGTGTTTCTCGAGTACTCTGCAGAATGAATTGTGTCAGAAAACTATTACGATTTATCCCCCCCCCCGAACTTTTTTTTTCCCGAACATCCTTTGTAATGTAAGGTGTCCATTAGTAATTAAAGACTTGCTGTTCAGCTTGACTGCACAAGGAGCTTATCTGAAGGACGCTTCCTCTACTTCGCGCTTTTGATTAAGGTGTTTTCTTAAGCCCTTCTTTTTTTTTTTTTTTAGTTTGTTGAAATTTCTTTACACCTCTGGTGTTTAAATGTAGCTCAAAATAGTTTCTAGATGTGAGTTATCAGCGTTATGTATTAATGGTGACTAAAAAGCCATGATAGGGTCCATTCTGTATGTCAGTTTCTCGCTCGCAAATACGTTGTCTGACCAGAAAATTAGAAAATCCTGTATTATTTATTTATTCGTACCAACTTGAATTCGATTTGACATGGATTATACCATTGTCTGAAGGCATTTGGGAGATAATTTGAAACCGTGCAACAATGATTTCTCTCCATCCTTCAGTAATGAGTATAGTTGACTTAGTGTCTGTATACCGTATGTTATATTCTGAAGATTTTTATTTGGGTGAGATCTTTAACATAATTCAGATACAGGTGCCATGATATGTTTAGAAAGATGACTGATTCACATATATTTTAAAACCGTCTGAGAGTGCAAATACCCGGTTCCGAATTCCGACTAGGATGTAAACATTTATTAGGGCTTTTCATCTAAAGTGTTTTAGCTAGTCTCATATCCTCTTAGCCACAAAAGAGTCAGAGAACAAATACAATTAATAACTTGCATAAATACCTCAGCGTAATCTTTAACAGCATCAGCAACCTTTATGTAGATCAATGTATCCCAAAGAACTTTTTTTATTATTATTCATACCTGCTATTTATATTATGTACATACATATACAAGTTATATGCATTTTCGTTTCTATATATATATATATATATAAACACATATTAAGTGCAAAAATTTAGATAAAATTCTAATATAGTATTATTTTTTTACAAATTCTGTACTAAAGTTACTTTTTTGTTACCCTACATATAATAACATTTTACACTTCCATTTACGAATATTTATTTACATATACATATTGCTTTTTCCTACATAATTCTACACTGATTACGGCGTTACCAGTAGCTTGTACTCTGGAGTGCTACAGTATGAATCTAAGAAATCAAATTATCCCTCCGAGATTCATGTTTTTACATACTTATATTATACACTCATAGATACATACATTCATGTGTGTATCTATATTGACAATGAATAAATAGTGGCTTTTCTTGAGTATTCTTTTATTTTAAGTTAATAATAACAATTTAATGATAAAAACCTAATAACTATTATGTTCTAATGATCAGTCTTTTTGTAAATGGGAATAGTTATTTATTAGTAATAAATATATACATTTACTTTGAGCAAGCTACTCTGAACTTCATAAGTGCTTATCTAGATAAAAGTAAGTAATGTTTCATTGTCATTTATGGCTCCAAGAAAGAGTTTTAATCCTCTCTTAAAGATTGCTTCCGATTTCTCATTTCTGAGCTCTCTTTTTTAAGAGAGAGTTAAAGATTTTTGGTGTCAGGAATGTGAAATAGCGCTGCAGGATACATTTTTTTTTCCTGACGTACATGGAAGAATAGACTATTCTGCCGTGAGAGTACTGTGCTGGTCATTGAGCCTAATTCAATGTTTATTTCAATATAAGAAGATAAGTATGCTACAAAGATATATACGTCTTATGTTGAGGAGGATTTAGTTAGTGTTGGTAACTTCAGTATGATTAGAACGGAAGTCTTTTTAATATTTTGTTGGGTAGATTGTATAAATTGACAAGGATATTTTTGTATCCCCTTCCCAGCTGCAAATTCATACCAAATTTTTGAATATACCAATGCGTAACATAGTCTGTAAATATTTATGTGATACTATGCGTTTAATGTTAAGCATTTAGTACAATGTGTACCTTAGTTTGTAACTGCTTGGATATGGGTTTTCCATTTGAGATAATGATCCACGTGTATTCCCATATACTGGTATGTGTGGAAGCTCTGAATAGTTTCGCAACTGCAGTCACTTCTGGGGGCGCAGGAAGTAGTATGATATTTAATTGGCGGGATTGCTTCTCTACCTTTCAGTTGAAGCAGAAATTTATATAATATATTGCATAATACATAATATTAAGTCTGCATACATAATATATTATATTATGTATACAGGTTTAATTAATTAGATTCCATGTTGCTTTATGATTGGCATTAGCATATCGCTTGCTGCAAAAACTATGCCGTATCATCAGCAGAACTTCCCTTTTAATTCCATCGAATCAGAAATAAAATAAGTCCTAGAACTGAGCCTTGAGGAACTCCAGTTTTAATGAACTAGTATTCGCTCAAGGTGTCGTTTATTTGAACTGTTTGCCATGTGTTTTCTAAATAAGTTTCAAACCATAAGTGAAATCATTTTTATCGCTGCATTAAATGCAGTTGCAAATACAACTCAGAGGATAATTGCGATGTTGAAGCGAATCTTGACATCTAAGGATAAGGAAGTTATTTGCCTCTTTATAAGGCTTTGATAAGACCACATCTGGATTATTGTGCGCAGATTTGGCCCTCTGATTCCAAGGGGATAAAGAAGCTGTGGAAAGGATTCAAAGAAGAACTACAAAGATTATATCTGGATTATGGGATTTAGATTTTGAGGACAGATTGCGAGTATGTGGATTACAGACTCTGGTTAACAGGAGAAAGAGGAGTGATATAGAGGTCTATAAACGTTTGAATGGGTGTTATAGGATATCGCCTGATGAGATTTTTCGTTATATGGAAGGTGGGGAGAGAACACGGAGCATCCATGGAAGTTAAGTTCGTTCACAGTCAAGAAAGGAGTAAGAGCTAGGTTTTTCTCTCACAGAGCAGTGAATGAGTGGAATAGTTTGCCTTTAGGGGTAGTGGGTGCATCTAGTGTGAATGAATTTAAGAGAAAGTATGACAGCTGGTTTGGGTGATTTATAGCCTCCTTCGATGAGTCCTTGACTCCTTGGAGGTCTCAGATAATAATATATTAGAAAACAATAATGAAGGAGAATGCTATAGTTGTTGGTATATTTGAATTACTCAAAAATTTACACCTTTTGGAAGAGGAGGCGGCGGCGTACTTCCTTCGACTACAATCATGCTATCCGCAAACGCCCTGGGAGGATATTCATTAAACCGTCAACACTGTTTCCCACTGGAAACATGGACAAAAAAAAGTTAATAAATTATTTATGAAAATTATATATTAAAAACTTGTCTCTATAGGTGTCCTAAACACACACAGTTCACACCACGCACGCAAGACAGATGAAACTTAGAAAGCAAAAACAGCAACAACAGGGCATTTGAGTAAAAACATTCAAATTGGATTGGTTGACACAATAACCATTGATAGCCACTGATTTTTGGGTAGTATTGTTTCAGCGCACACCCTGCCTCGCCTTCTGAATGATTTAAAACCACTGGAACGCTACGTATTTGACCCTCTGCGCCATCTGTAAGTCTATTCAAAAGACTCAAAGCTATCCACATTTGTGATGCAATGTTTACGCATCGATATGTGTATGCTTCATGAAGTATTAGTGTATTGTGCTAAATTTTAGGGGAGTCAGGAAACAATTAGGGAGGTCTTAAACAGAAATAAATGCAAAAATATAATATCGGTGATATTGCTGTTCCGTGGCTGTGCACCGCACACCCGGAATATACGCCTCTGATACACACACACACACACACTAAAACGACCCTTGAGGATTTAGAAAACTGGATTCACAATGATATGTTGAAACTAAATAAGTGGTTTATCATTAATTGCCTTGAAGTTAATACGGATAAAACTAAATACATATATTTCACCTTAACAGATATAATAGATCACGATATAACTATAAAATGGCATGAAAGGACAGGTACTCAAAATTGTAACTGTAGTTTATTTTAAAAAAAAAATCACTCAAGTATTTGGACCTCCATATCGACATCAAGAAATGGAACTCCCATATCTCGTTATTAACAAACAAGTTGAGGTGCGTAATTAACAGAATATATTGTGTTAAAAATGTGTCAATTCAGCATTTTTAAGATGCTTATACTATTCATGGGTAAATTCTTCACCGCGATATGATATCATCTTGGAGTGGAGACAACAATCTGCTTCCTTTGATTCGAATACAAAATAAAATAATCAGAACTCTAGCTATTACTGATTTCAAGTGACCTATTCGCCATTCTTAACATTTTGCTCTAACAGAAACTCTATCTATATAATTGTATGCTATATGTAAGAAATAATATTGTAAATTTTTCTGTATATAATATAGATTACGGTTCACGTTGGCCGGAACTTGTTGGGTAGTTCCCAAGGCAGACAAAGAACTGTTTCACAAATCTTTTAAATACTTAGCAGTAGCTACAATAAACTGCCTAACGAAATAAAGTCTGTAACATCAGGACACACTTTTTAGAAAAAGACTGAGAGACGACCTCATAGAACTAAATACCGTTAACTTTTATTCTAAACACTTTTATTTTATATTGAGGGTTTATCTCAATTATATGCTATATGTGATGTTTACATTTATAAAAATATAGTCATTTAATTTTAGTGACCGCATCGCCTTTATTTCTATTTTTATAGTAACCAGAATGGTTACTGCCCTTGTTACACACATTGTACAGTTCCTTTGAGTTTATTTTTTTTCTGTTATTTATTTCTAAGTCTTTTCTTTAATTATCAATCTATACATTACTACTTGAAAAATAATTTTGGGATTTTGTAACATATGTATTATTACTTTTTACTATCTACTGTGATCACTTGTATTGTTCTAAATACTTGTTGCATTGTATTATATTTTCTTTTGTACTACTTCTTCAGTGTTAATTCAATTTCAAAACATAATTACTTGTAAAATGTCCAGTAATCTCAACCCATTTATGTCAGTTTCCATTTTGTTCTCGTTCAGTTCTTGAATTTTTTCAACTGATACATATCTTTACAAACGTAACTACCATATTAAAAACGGGGCTGTTTTCAGTTATTGGTTCTTTACGTATGCTACATCTTGTCACCCTGTGTTTGGCTTATTCCGAACAATAGTCCCCTCAAAAAAAAAAAAAAAAGTCTTAAAAGTTTTGGCTGATATAACAGACGAACTATATATGTATGTTCGTAGATTATCTCAGCCTACTTCAAATATAAATATTGACATGGCATTACCATATTCAAATATTTTAGTTACAGTTTCTAATCAGAAGAAATTTCCACTTATGAAGTCTACGGGAAAGGTTCTTGGATGCCACATCACACTATCACTCTTTCCAAAATTGGTCATTATAGCCTTCTGGGTAAGGACATATGCAACCTCGAGCAATAGAAAACGAGAATTGGAACACATCGAGAACATCTTGATCCAGTGGTTAAGATCTAGGATCCTGTACACAATTTTAGACTGGAACCAAACATAATTATAAAAATGCAGTTGCCCTATTAATAATAAAGATGGTTACAGATGCAATAGGACACATCTTGAAAGCAAACTATACCAAGTTGCTTTCACTTCTCTATTTTGATCGCCAAACTGCATCCATCCTTCAAAGAACCGGGAATGTACAAAATATACGTGCTCATGGCATCATTTATGTGGGCCAGACAGGCTGGTTGGTGGAAATTATACAAAAAGATCACATAAAAGACGTTGAGAAGAGAAAGGCACCTACTCCGAGATTGGCATTTCGTGCATGAAAAAGCAAACAAACAAGCAAGCATGCTTTTATCTGGTCTGAAACAAAAATGGCATAAATTTCTTACAAAGGCTACATCGAAAATTCATGGAACGTGCAGAGATGATACCCACTCTTACTTATTGCATTAAATACAAAGGCATGATTCTCAGCAATATATGCAAATTATTGATTTTATTTTAAAGCTTTAGACTGAAAAGATGTAATACGAAACACAACATGTACGCCAAGTCCAATGAAGACGGCTGTTTTTATACTCGTATCACATGCTTGTTATATGCTGATTTAATAACCCGTCGTTATTTGTAGATTTACTATTATTAATGAAACTAGGTATTTTTAACGGGCAGTCGCTATCTTTTAAACTCAGGTCTATATTAAGTCACTATTAATTAGATCAGCGCTTCCCAAACTGTGGGTCGTGAAATAATGAAAACAAATATAAAATGTTTTAAGACTAAGTGTGGCATATCAAATGTGTATGTAAGATGCTAAAAATGTAATATTTGCATTTGATTTTTACGATATTCGCTGTATGTTTTGTATTGAATATATAATAAATACAATAAATATTATAATAATATATGTCTGTATTACGATTTTTTTTCGATGGGGCCGTGAAATATTTTAACTTTTCCAAGGGGGACTTTACATCCATAAGTTTGGAAAGCACTGAATTAGATCACTAAAGAAGCTTGATTGTTGTTTGGAATTACCTTCCAAGCAACGAACGCAATGAAACCAGTATTATGTATTAATTGCCTGAGTTCTCTGGCCATTTCGCAGAAGAATAAACTGTGCCACCTCCGTATAAGGCTGATGAAGCTGAAGAATGAATTTATTAATATGAACAAAATTTATATTAATATTTTATTAAAGGGAATTTATTAATTAACAAAACCAGTAGAGCATTAATAATAATAAGGTGCGTGTGTATAACACACACATATATTTGGTTATGTAATTTCATCAGAGAGGGTTTCGGAAAGTTTTATAGTGTTTATATATAGGGTTTATTCTTATTCCGATTAAAAAGCTCATTTAAACAACTCTTCCGACTACATTTTTAGAATAGTCATCTGCAAAAAAAAAAAAAATAATAAAAAAATAATAATAATAAAATAAAAATCTATAAGAAGTTATTTTACATATATTTTCTGTATGAAACTCTTCCTTCATATAGTGACTTATTAAATAAATTTGCATAATAGAATCATGTCGCAGAAACATCCAACAATGATGCAGTCTGTTCAATTGGATAATTGTATGAACGATTCAAGGATGCGTCTGATTATGTTATATTGTACTGCTAATTTCATTTCGTCATCATTAATGCTAGTTGAGCATTTACGAGATATTTTTCCACTTGTGTGCATGCACTCCCCCCCCCCCCCCACGTAACAGAAGCATTATGGTTGTTGATAATGCCCACATTACAGAGCATTCTCCGTACGCTAATACTTTGAAACGTGATACTATGACCTGTTCTTTGAAGAAAGATGCGGCGTTATTATACTTCAAAAATTATTCTTTCAAACATTTGTTGAATACTCGATAGAGGAAAGAGTGAGCTGCATTAATGTTTCCTTGCGGTTTGTGCCAAACTACATTCACACGGGAGTTGATATTGTTACGATTTCCGAATGAGAGGGGAGACAGAAGCAACATATATCGACAATAAGTTTCATTGGGAACATTGTCAATTCGAACAAAGCCAACTGTGACAAAAGAGAACATTTTTAAATGCGATGCAGCTCCGCATTGCCATCAGGAAATTTTATTGATTTAAATTTATGCTTGTTCATTCTACTGGAAACAGTTACATCATTACGACGGGCATCGGAGGAATGTGACTTTTCAGATAATCGGTTTTCAGTTCGTTATATTCAATGGTTTTTTCTTCTTCAGTTCTTTATATTCAAAACTGCCTATATTCAGTAAATTGGAGATGAAAAGGTATATTTCGGTTAAATTTACTGTTATAATATTATATTTTGGCTGCTTTAAAGAGAGTTCATTCATGCTTAGCTTGTTATAAACATTTTGAAATGTTTGTTTTGAAATTTTGAAATTCCCAACTGAAGGAATAGCAAAATCAAGGTTTACTTGCGTAATTTAAGGGAAGGTTTAATACTATTTTGTTTGGCAGAAAATCTTTTTAATATGCAAATGTAACTTTTTATGTATAATTTTACAATTATAATTGAAATGTAAGTCTCGTGATACGTAGTTGAAACTGTCATTTATATTTAAAGCTTGATCATTGATTACTTCCGAGATAGTTTATCAACCATGCCTTCATATTACAGTAATTGAAAATTAACACTTTATCATAATTGAAGTACTATCTCTTTTAAATGTTTGTTAATTGCTGCTGTTACGTTGTTCTAATAGGCTTAGCTTAATTAGAATAATGAATTATTCTAATTAAGCTGTCTATTTTTATTTAATACCCCCTAGACTTTGTGCATTTAAATTCTTACCGCATATCTGTATTCGTATACAAATATTTCGTGTAAATCTAGTGACGTTAAAATACCTGGAAACGCGTATAAGATTGTACGGACATTAATGGCTTTCATATATATTCGTGTGATTTGTATTGTTTTCCATGGAAATATTTGCTAAAATGTCTTCTCATTAAGAGATAAACGGATTATTTCCTGCTTCAGAAAAATTAAAACACCGTTTTTTAATTCTTTCTCTTAAATTTTCCCACTTCCTTTCTGTTTATTCATATTGAGAACATGTTTAGGAGCGTTGACTTCAACTATTCTTAATTATTCTTGATTAAGAGGGGGGGGGGGGGAAATAATTATCTCCTATGTTCAGTGACAGATTATTTTGTTTCAGATTTAATGTTTTTTTAATGCGCAACCCATTCATGAAAGGGTAAACCATCGGGCATAGGTTTAAAACCCTCAATCTTATATGCATTTTTCAATAAAAAGAAACCATTTTACATATTAAAATTTAACATAAATTAATAGTATTGATTAAATCAATACTACTAATTTTTTTTTTTTTTTTTTTTTTTTTTTGTCGTCACTCCTTTGAATCTCTTAAACCAGTGCTTCCCAAACTTATGGATGTAAAGGCTCCTTTGGAAAAATTAAAATATTTCACTGCCCCCATCGAAAAAAGAAATCGTAATACAGACATATATTATTATAATATTTATTATTTTTTATATTCAATACAAAACATACACGGCGAATATTGCAAAAATCAAATGCAAATATTACATTTTTAGCATCTTGCATACACATCTGACATGGTCTTAAAACATTTTAAATTTGTTTTCATTATTTCACTCCCCCCCTCAACAAAACTAAGGCCCCCAAGGGGGCCTCGGCCCACAGTTTGGGAAGCGCTGTCTTAAACCATTCTGAAGGGCGCTTCCTTATCAGAAGAATGAGGGGTGGGGGAAGGGATGATCGGAGTACTGTATTTTTAATCGATATGATCCAACTAGTGGCAGGGCTTTTCCTTCAACATAGTAGGCCGACTACAACGCGCATTTTGTGCATATAAATACTGGTAACGCCTATGGCCCTTAATTGTATCTTCTAATGATAACTGCAACGGTTTTAGTTATTCTTATTCCTACGCATAAGCATCCTTCGGGAGAAGAAAATAGTATGTTGCGGGATACAACCTAATACGAAGATTAATCTAAGCGAATAAATGTCAAGGGTAAATGCACTTGAAGAATCTACAAAAATAGTTTTTCTTCTCACTAAGCTGAATGGCTTGTTTTTATAGGAGCCTAACTGGTGCAATATTAGGCGATTAATCCTTTTTTGACAGACATATCAAATGTATTCTTTGGCTAGTTTGTTTTATGACTTGTGTGAATAAAATTCCTCCTTTCCGGGAGGGCGAACCCTGCCATATGAGACCTGCTAATTCATCTTAAATGTTGATGTTGAAGATGAATTGATTTCCTTTGGTTGGAAAGGTATCCTTGTACCCTTATGTTTTGGTGACTGATTTCCACATACTCCCTTTTGTACTCTTCAAAGGTACGCTGCTACTCAGAAGCTTAATTGCCAAAGTATGTTCCAATCACCACAACTTTTATTGTGGGGATTGGAACAACATGCGTAGTTATTCCACTGCTGCTAGTACACGTAGTTATATATCATATCGTATTTTAAGAGTTTCTTAAATTGTTATGGAATAATAAACTTCATAGAAGTTGCCTTCCGGAACCATTAATTGAAGTGATAAATAATCAAACTCACTTTTTTTTAACCGATGGATCCGGAAAAATAAATTGAAAAAAAAAAAAAAATCTCTATCTTCTTTAATACCGAAGCATTCACTCAATTAATGGCACAGTATACATAACCAAACCAAACACGAAAATTGTCGAGCGTGTGTGCAAGTGATATATTGACACGTAAAATTAATACTTAAAATTCCAATTATCCGAAAATAATTACAATTTTAATTAAATCCACGGTCACGGATATTTCTTGACACTGCGAAGCGTGAACGTTTGGCACAGTAGATGTGCGTTTAAACAAACTGAATTTGAGGCATTCCTGTGACGAATGCAATTCATTATTTAACGGTATTTCATTTCCGTGTAGAGTGCCACTTTGCTCTCTCCACATCATTATGAAGTCACAATACTTCCGCTGTCATTAACGACAGGCGGTAAACGGATTAGTAATTGGAACATTGAGAAAGACGACGTCGTGTCCTCCAGGGACATTATGTGGTGATCTGGGTTTCACCACCTTGGCAACGTTTTTAAACGAATTCGGCTGTAGCACTCATTTCAATTATGTTAAGAACAATTCTTTGTTCTCTGCGATGTATCGGAGAACAGAAAATTGCTTTTATATCGTTTTACTATCGAAATGCTTGTAAATCAGCCAACAAAAAAATATAAGTAGCAAACTCTGACGATAAATATTCATTCTTATATAGTGCTTACATATTTTAAAAAAAGTGCTTCGTCATTTTAAATGACGATCTAGTACCTCTGATTACACAAAGCTCTTTTCACTGATTGATTAAATGTGCGTATGATTAAAATAGAAAGGTATTTAATATGCGTGTATAATCCGATGCGGAATGTTCTTATCTCGAAATCTTTTGTCAAGATCTATTCTCGAACCAAAAATTGCAGTTTACAACTTTAAGATGTATTGCATTGTGATTACATTGACACTGAAATATAAAGGATTTTTTTTTAAAAATGCATTAAAAAAAACAATTTGTAATCTGCTCAAGTTGTTTTAACAATGTTAGTTTATTTTTCCAAAATCATTTAAAAACGTTTGCAGTAATGGAATTGATATAAGAAAAATACTGTGAAAAAAATGTTACTTAATCCCTCTGTTGTTGAAAAGCAGAAAACAATTTTTTTTTCCCGTCATTTGGGTGCTTTATATGATACACAGTCCAGTCCAAATATTATGATCCCCTGTTATTTCCCAATCGGTCATTCTACCCACCAGGTTGCAGTCGTATTATGGTGAAAGCAAGTATGCGCGATACTGGCGGTCCATTTTGATGATCGATCAGAAACTTCGCATGAAGTTTCTGATCGACACGGGCAATGGATGTAATCACGAGGACTTCGAAAAAGACATGATTGTAACGCACCACTATCCAAGCAACTGCTAATATTGGCTGTTAGCGAAGTACTATATTTAAGGTGTTCCAAGAGTGGGAGGATGCTGGTTGCGAACAGTAATCGCCCGGTTAATGAGGGCTGGAAACGCCTCATCGATGCACATTGTGAATGAACACAGATCTTGATAAAAGCTCATAAATAATAATAAGAAGAATTCCTGGTGTGAAATTGATTTTAGAATATTCTGACTCCAGTTTCGTACATAATACTGTACTTCATACCATTTGTCAAGTATTCATCCATTCTATTAAGAATGAAGAAGAATAACTCCCTCTGTGTAGTCTTCTGATGTAAATGATTAAAACGGTAAAGGAGCGAGTGCCTTGATCCCATAATCACCATAACTTTTTTAGATCGCTTCCTTTTGACCAAAACAAAATGTAACACACAACAGGTAGGAGATATTTTACACTGATTGGTGGCTGAAAATCGTTGTCGTTAATGCCAAGTGCAAGTAATGAAGGGTGTATTTTTTCTTTCTGTTGATATAGGTTTATTCAGATTTATCCTGTTATCATTAAATATAATATACATCCCTGATTCAATCTTATCACTCATCTATTACATATTGCATTTTTATTATGCAAACTTTATACATATTTTAGTTTCTGGCTTAGTCTTAGTACGTCAGGAGATAATCCCCTCCCTCCCCCCAATTCGAATCGATTGATTTTCACCGGTTGCCACACGACACATAGTAAACAGCGATTACTATTTTACTGATTATATATTTAAGTAGAGATGTTAACAGAGTGTGGAGTTCTAGGACAAACATATATACATATTATCCTCTGATATTTACCATAAAATCACAGATGCTCAACTGAAACAGCTTACAAAGAAGTGGATGATTCTAATTTAATCTTAGCTCACATTCCAGAGCAGAATTGAATCTCCCTAGCTTCTTCCACTTGTCATTTGCCTTGGAAAGAGGCCCAGGTTTAAATTCTGTCTGTGACAGACGCTATTTGGTTATTTCCTAAGTAATGCTAAGTTTGCCATTCGCAGGTCGAGACGTCGGATTCCCTTCCTCCAATAACGCAAACCGGCTCTCGAACACATGCATCTAACACTATTAGCAGACTCTAAATAGGGCTGGTGACCTTATCCTCTGAAATGGTCAAATATAACGGGAATTTCTCAACACCTAATTGGTATTAAGATGATTCTAATCCCCCCCCCCTTCCCGATTATAATTTTGTATTAAATATTGTAATTTTGTTGTTTGTTTATCGGAATTCATCTAATATAGGCGAATAACTTCTTTTAAAAAAAGGTCCGATTTGAAAGCAGGTATAACCAGTTGTTTCTTTCTTGTGTTGAAAATGGTTACGGTCGGCTGTGTAGTTCATGAACAATAGATAATTATGCTATAAGAAAGTAAGACATCGAAGCGTTATACGAGTATTGTATTTCAGGATCTTAACTTCTTTTAAAATCGAATTTTTCTTCACATTTTTCTTCAGTATAACATTCTAACTCAGGCGCTATGTCAGAACCAGGTTGATCTTCTGTAAGGCTGTCGATAAGTTATGGCTTTTGACTACGCTTGCTCCCATGCGATTATCTCATAAAGAAAAATGTTCCTTCTCCAATTTGGATGTTATTTTCGAGCCTTTCGCATATTTACCACTGGATAGTCGTCATTTCCTATGCTTCACTTCTTCGTACATGACATACTCGCAATTGCCAGCGTGTTTTTTATATTGGTCCTCTGTGCTTGACAGCCTCCGATACTTTCAGGAAAATATCTCATAAAATTCCCAACTACTTTTTCATTCAGAAGAAAAAATCGTTGCCGCAAGGTGTCGTGTTGCTTAAAGTTACTTCAAAAAGAGTTTAATAATGTTTATAAACTATTACCATAATAACTATTTATATTTTTTGTGAGAGAAGTGAAAAATATCTAAGAATGCCACAGATCCAGTTCATAGACAAATGAGTACCAATATGATATACATGATACTTTTTTTGGATTACACATATATTTTAAGTAATGTAGCTCGTAGTGAAAAGTTAATCATAATTTGACATTAGCCTTTTCAATATACTATTTTGTTTGTTCTAAATTATACCTTAACAAAATTCACGCGTAATTGTCAGCGTAATTTATCTGACATGTTTTCATAAACATGAAGCGCAAGTATACGCCATAAATAGAATGTTTTATGAATTGAGAAGAGTTTTATTGTATCATATAGGAATGTATTATGTGAATAGTTAACTTTTATGAAATACAGTACTACAGAAATTAAATTTCTAAATTGATTGTTATGGCATAAAATTATATTTGAACAATGACTTAATAAACGATCTCGTGTATTATTTCATCAGAATTTAGCGATCGGGGTTACTATATCTGGTGGAGGTAAAAAATCAAGACAGGATTTTTGGAAATATAAAATTAGTTTTATTTTATTTTAAATCTGCATGATATTGCTTTTTTGTTGTTAAAATGTTATAATTTTAACACAACTAATACAGAAAATAACGCAGTACGGTTCCGTCAGATGATGTAATGGGATTAAAGTTCGTTTTTTTAAAATTTTTTTTTTATTCTCTGATCACAAATCCTCTGATCCTTGCATTTTATTACGTTATATATACATAATGAAGTTCTAATAATTTCTTTGAAAAATAAATATACAAATACAATTGATAATATCGAAACCATATTTTCAGTAGTCCATTTTCAGAACGCCATGTCACGTTTTGCTAGTTTTTTGTTTTGTTTTGTTTTGTTTTGTTTTCGCTTGCATTCGTATGATCGATTCTTTTGTTGAAATGGTTTTGACATGTTTTGTTGTTCTCTTAGCTACTTTGATACATTCATATTTTCTCTCTTCCTCTCCTCTCCCCTCGCTAAATCTGTAAAACAACTCCGGCATCCCCCCCAGCCCCGTTTATTATGGAGTTTTGCAATAAAATCACAAAGTAAAAATTTCACACCTTTAATAATAAAACATAAACCGGGAGTATATTTTTATTCAATTAAAGTTCATTATCAAGATAACATTGGACTCCAGCAGTTATCATTGAGCTTTGAATGTACACCCTTCAGCCATCCTCTTGGATGACTCATCTATTATTTTATTATGTTTTACGTAAAATATATATAGTATTTTATTAATTCATATTAGACGTTATTTTTATTTAACAAAAATATCTCAAGTTTCACCACAGTCGAATTACAGCGGATCCATTGAATCATGTTACTGTGGACAGACCAATCCTGATACTGAAACAACTAAAACAGAATTCATTAGGGCATTTTATACTTTCCGCTCTAAGGATCCAGTGCAGCTATCCATATGACAATTGTACTCTTAGTTTATTGCTTTCAACTGGCCTGACAGGAATGAACTCCGTGAGCATGTTTGATTGGATAATATTAAGAACTTCAGACATCGATTTTTTTTCTTTCTCTGAGGTGATATTTACGATTCTAATTTTTATTTTCAATGACCAGTCACATTCATACCTCATCACTTTCTAAGAAAAAATCGATATCTTTTCCCTCTGAAAACGATGCGTTTCATAGGCAGTTGCATAATCTGTAAAAATTGCTATTTTAAATCATTGGACAAAAATAAAACATAAACCATCACACAATTCGTGCATCAGATAGGAATACGTCGTAGTGTGATTTGTTACTCCATATTACGAATTCTAGCAATGGATCGTCAGTGTTCTCTCAGATCGATCCCTACTTGTAATGGTGGATGGTGTTCTCTCCTCAGACTTTCTTGTCATTGCCGGTGTCCGTCCATCAGGACTCTGTCATTTCACCAACCCTCTATATATATCTACAGGTCGCAGCAACTTTTCCATAGAAGCCGAGAATCTGGAACTCATTAAGTAGTGTTCTACTACTAACCAGAACCCCCCCCCCCCGACCCTTTGAAATCCTGAATGATCATTACGACATCGGACGGACGAGATTTCGGTACTTTCCTTCCGAACATCTTTTTATACCTCGTTAGCATTTTTATTCCGCAAAACAGACAAACTGGTCGGATACACAGTTTATTGACAGTACATTTGCCTCATAGCCTAAGTTGCTTCGACTGTAATTCCAAACAAAGCAAAATCTGGTTGATTTTGTTGATAATAAGTGCCACGAAGTGTCTCTCTCCGCTACTATACCACCCATTCAGGTGGTGTAATAGAGAATCAACGAATGTACTTGCCTTAATATAACTGTATAGGCTGTGTGACGATAGCAATATACATATCCGTATGTTCTATTTCAAAAGCAGGGAACCGTTCCGATAAATATTTCAAAATAGTGAATTTGCATGTGTAGTTTTGAAAATCACACTTTCTAATTGAATTCAAGCTATTTATTCCAATATTCGTTAATTCAATTATCAATTAACGTAACTTAAAAATGTTAATTCCATTTCATGAATATCGACAAGTTCGCTTTTCTTTCATTCTTATGTACGGTAGCCATGCTATTTTACTCTCTCCTCCCTCCACTTTTGTCCGTTGTGAACTAACAGTGCAATAGCTAACTGTGTCAAGGGATATATCGTGGGCGTAGTCTTTCGATCGATGAGTCCTCTCGGCAACCGTTCACTCTCATGCTGGAAAATACGAACACAAACGATTGTCACAAAGCTCGCGGCACTGGGGTGATTATTTTCTATAGCTGACAGTATTTAATCGCGTCTCTCTTCCCTCTTCAGTGTCATTATAGACAAATAATTGGTAGCCAGCTTGTTTCTCTCTTTAAACGCAATTGTTAACAAATCTTTATTAGTATAGAATGGAATTTTATTTAGTATATAATGAAATTCAGTTTCCATGCATGGCCCCAGAGGCCGATTAATAATAACACCTTCAATTGCTACTCAAGGGACAAAACGATGTTGCGTTTTGTGTCACTTCAAGCATTAATACACTCGCTTTCCATTAATGCGTCTTATTCAGTGCTATTCAAATGAGGTGCACAAAACAATATTTATGCTGCTCTCTATTGTTCTCGTCTTACTGAATCATCGACCGCTTCTTGGGAGCTGTAGACGTAAAAAAATTAAAAAGAATAAATTAAAATAAATCCTTTAATACTGATTCATCTAACCACAGACTAACAGTCATATTTTAGTTGACTAAACTATTAGTAAAGCTGGATAATTTTTATAGCTCGAGCGATACTGTCGTAGAATATATTTATTTTTATAGATTCGTTCTTGTGTTTTAGTCTTCTTCTTTGCCTATTTATTCGGTCATCTTGACATTGACTCTTGACTTTTTTTTTTTTTTTTTTTTTTTAATTTTGGACATCATGAATTTGATCTTCATTGCGAACAAATGGAATTTTGATTTCGTTCATCAACAAACTGCTGCAACTGATGATAACAATCCGTGGTGCTTACAGCGCCTTCAAGTCCATACTCTTGAATATTTGTTTGCTTAGATTACTAGTCTTCCTCTTTAGCAATGGCTAATGTTGGAAACTTTCTCTGTCACCACATTAGTAGCAGTATTATTACTGTTATTAATATTTAAAGATATTTGAAATATTAATGTTGCATTTAAATTATTTTTGTATACACTCAGATTCCACTTTATTAGTAACCTTACAGAAGTTATCACGTGCCTTCATGGCTCAGTCGTAAGGTCAATGCGACATTTGTTCTTATTTGGAAAGAGTGGTTGAATTCCGTCCAGGACGCTAGGAACTTTTATAACGAATACCTCACTCATTGTGAGGTATTAGATCTTATATGATAGCGGCGTTTTTTTTCCTTCCAAAACAGACAACCTGACCAGAGAATATAGACAAGCAACAGACCTGGCTTCATCGCTTCAGTTGTTTTGGCTGAAATTCAAACTAAGACGAACCATTTGGACATTTAACCACAGTGCCTTAACTTGGTTATTACATAAAAGACACGCAAAGATTCAATATTAGTATTCGAGGTATATTAAAATAAATATTCATTACTGCGATTGAGTGAAGTTTGAACATGATGTGCACTAGAAGAGTAGGTGATCGTATTGCGCATACAAAATTACTATTCAGGTTTTTAGTTTACTAAGAAAACATATGGAATAAGAAGAATTGATGGTAGAGCGGGATGAAAATTGTACAGTTGAATAGACATGTCAGGGTGAACCATTTAATTAAATTTTCAATCCAGTCGGGATAAATACCAGCATGTATGGTACCACACTTTGTACCGTTTGTTGTTGTTATACGTCGTCTTTACTCATCTGGAGAATGAGTTCTCAAAAACTAGGCGCATCGGGTTCCTTTGTTGAGAGTGAGCAAAGGAACACCATGAATCCGAATTCTTGTGTTACGCTTGATGGTAAGACCATGTATTAAAGAAAAAAAACAAGCAGCATTAATCTATTGACACGTTGTATAATTGGAATATTGTAGACCAGTAAAAATATTGTGGTAGCCTAGAGCATGACTTTCCGATATACACTTGATTTCCTCATATCAAGACCAACTCTTGACTACACCATGCTGTTTAAACATTGTGGCATATACATTCCTTCATATCTGTAACTTGTTTTGCAATGCTACTAGCGGGATAACGCACTAGAAACGGCTATGGAATAGTTCCAAGAATGAGAGTAATTTCTCTTTACTTCATTGGCCTGCACATTTGTCAGATTTTAATCCCATTTATAGGATGCGAGATGTCAAAAGTATTGACCTATTATCTCCCCTTTATTTGAGGTCTCATCAGTGGGAGCCAGGCTTAGAAATACCAAGATTTAAGTAATACAGAGCTTATAAGTATTTTACCAAAACAAGTTACCATAAGGTGTTTTGACCTTATTAAATAAAAATCTCAGGATGAGAGATAGATGTGGAAAGTTTTTTTATCTTGGGTATAATATGTGTTAAAGATACCAAGCTATTTTAAACCTGGTTTTACTCCATTTCCCCAGTAAGTAAACAGACAAGTAAGTCAAATTTGCGCCTGCAAGTCTGGGTGACCCGCAAAGTAGTGCAAGTCTAGGCAACTCTTGGTAAAGGATCTTTAACATATATTATACCCAAGGTAAAAAACTTTCCACATCTATCTCTCATCCTGAGATTTTTATTTAATAAGGTCAAAACACCTTATGGTAACTTGTTTTGTTAAAATACTTATAAGCTCTGTATTACTTAAATCTTGGTATTTCTAAGCCTGGCTCCCACTGATGAGACCTCAATAAAGATCGAAACCGGTCTGGGTAGTGGCCCCTTGCCTTCAATGCATAGCATCATACATCTCCTCAAGGAGATGTGCTTTGCATTAAGGGTAAATATTAAGAATAGTGATCAGAGCTTAATCCACCTTTACCACGAGTTGCCTAGACTTGCACTACTTTGCGGGTCACCCAGACTTGCACAACTTTAAGGCGCAAATTTGACTTACTTGGGAAATGTAGTAAAACCAGGTTTAAAATAGCTTGGTATCTTTAACACACACACTGTATATTATTGCGATGGTTACTTTTTTACCATCACGATCTCGCTGAACTCCGGTTGAGAAATCCTGTTCTAGAGAAGATATGGGTATTTCTTAGAATTTTCGTAAACTGAAATATTACATTTTGCTGTTTCAGCTTTAATTCTCTCGAAAACTGGCTGGAAGGATAGTGGAAGCTATAATCTTTTTAGGTGGATTTCACAATATTGCGTACGCATCTATTATGTATTTTTCGTCCCAAAGCAAGGTTTTTCATTGGTTCTGGTTTGATGGATTTAATAACAGCTGCCAAAAAATCGATCCATTTCTACGTGCAAAATGATTCGTACAACTTCGGTACATTTTGATGAAACGCTTGCGCTCGTTGGGTGAATTTAAATGGAATGTGTTCAGGATGTATTTAAAATGTATCCGCCCAATTTCGTTTCAACATAATCATTTATATTGGCAAAATTTTTGTAAATTATAGTAATAATTCCTGTTTGATGACTGCAGTTCCATGAAATTTGATGAGTCAATCATAATTGTGGCTTTTCAGTCCGACCATTTTGTTGGCAAAACTAAGCAAAACATAAATATATTTGTTAGCCAGGTTGGAAAATGGATAGCGCTTCCTCTCTCTAGCTTTTAGATCATGGGTTCGAACTTCATTATGGACATAAATGTTTGTGAATGTTTCTGGCTGGTAATTTTATCATCAGGTATGTGATCACCATCAGTCTAATTTTTGAGGCTGGAGTTTGAAAAAGCTCCATATTTGATCTCTAGGATTGTAGAGATGATATCAC
Source organism: Typopeltis vanoorti (assembly GCF_054136105.1). Classification (NCBI taxonomy): domain Eukaryota; kingdom Metazoa; phylum Arthropoda; class Arachnida; order Uropygi; family Thelyphonidae; genus Typopeltis; species Typopeltis vanoorti. Next base: position 61,573,805 of record NC_143566.1, read on the forward strand.
TTTAACTCGGCTACCATACTAAAATGTACTATAGTTTTTGCAGTCTTTGGTGAATAGGATTGACATAAAAATTCTTTAGTGCAGTAAGTAAAGAAATTATTGTATATAATGATAAAATCGTAATAGTTTTCTTATTATACTTCACGCCATTCATTTTTGTATTAAACCTAAAGAGCTGTTTTTAATATTTGTGCTTTAGGCATGCTTTTGTTTTGCTAATTTTTCCACTAAAATGGCAAGATTGAAATAGAAATGCTCCAAATTTTAAGAATAAGAAGATAATGAAATACCAGATTTCATTAATTCCACTCAGTTATTGTGGATTTACAGTTTGAATTGTTTTGCAAAATTTTGTCCGGTTTCCATCTCCTATTGAAGTCGAAATCGAACCACGTGGACTAATTGAGCCACATATACATCCTAAACAACAAACTTGATTAAATCCCATCCAGAGAGAGCAAAGTATTTGTTGTATATAATTTCGTAATGTTTTGCTCTGAAAATGGTCCACTTACAACAAAAATTGAGGTGATAGATTTTTGCATGAATTCCAAATACCGGATTTCAATAAAATTCGTTAAAAGTCCACGCTTGATACATACAGACGGACAGATAGCAAGCGCTAACGTATTTTGCGTTAGCGCCTATTGTGTTTATCCCCCCCCCCCTCCGAAAAAACCTACTGGTTCACTTATTGTGATAATTAAACGCAATCACTATATAAGTTAATCATTAAATGCATTTTATGATTATCTCCGATCATTTCTTTAATTTTTTTTTAACCTATACGCACTGGAAAAAATCACTTTGGAGTTTTTCCATGGTAACTTGTCTTTGTAAAATTTCAACTTCCTAAATCAGCGGAAAGTGTTAAACATTTTGGTATGTTAAGAATAAGTAGAATAAGATTTTATTAATTCCACTCAATTTTTGTGGATTTACAGTTTGAATTGTTTTGCAAAATTTTGTTCGGATAAAGGATAAGAAGAATCTGTAGTTACCGCGATTCACTTACTAGCTTGCATATCCGCTCAGCGTTCGTCTGTCCACAGACTCAGCATTTCAATTTCCCAGTAGGAAATATCTCTTATCTTAATAAAGTAAATTTTTATTTAAAATTTTAATAGAAACGCTATTAATTAAAGGTTCCTTTTTTTTCGCTTTGCATAATCAGCATGAATTCATATTGGAATAAGATCGTACTTTTTAAATTTGACAGGTAGCTTCGAAATTTATTAACTATTAATCGAAAGTTGATAAAAAAAAAAAAGATGCGTGTATGTAGCCTCAGTGCACCATAATAACGCTGACGAGAAGGAGAATTTCTGATGTAGCCAGTAAGGCGCCTTTTAGAATTTCTCCCTCCCTTGATGATCGAGATGCAGTCGACCTTCAGTCGATTGTCAGCATGTTATTATATGTGAAGAACTCGAGTGATAGATTTGTCTGTTTCTAATTATTAAAGATGCGGTGGGGTGGGGGGGGAGAAATTTCTAGAAGTTCTGTTGAATGCCGTAAAGAATTCTGTATTACGTGCATTTGAAACTTTGGAATATTTAGATAGGAAAAAATTGATTACTCAAGTAAATAATGAAAATAGTTTTTTTTTCTAAAATATTTTTTTATTAGTTTTCAAATTGATATTCATTAAAATTCTTTAGTGTAACTATGATTACGAACAGTCAGCATTAACTTTTATTTTCTCTTATAGTAGTTCCTGCAATAACTTCGTGTTTGTTAATCACATGTGTAAATTTTTTCATAATGCGTTTCTCCTGTTTAGTAGTGTACTCTGTTTATTGTGCTGCATTCTTTCACTCATAATTTAATTTCAACGGTTATTTTATGTACATATATTTGTTAAAACTGAGTGAAATATTCTTTCAGTTTCCATCTCCGAACGGTACTCATAGTCAAGCTTTAGTTTTTCTTAAAAAAAAAAAAAAAACTTTAACAGTGTTATACCAGCTGAAGATATTTTTTCTATTCAAATAATTGTTACACAATTCGTTTATTATATATATGAATAGCTGTATTGTTATTAAGTATACGTGAAGTCTCTGAGGAGACTGATCAGCAAGTCGTTTTTTTTTTCTCTCTCTAAAACGTTCGCATCCGTTGTTCACTAGCTACTTTTGCATCTTTCTACCTCTAATTAGATTCTTCATAATTTATCATATATATATATATATATATGCTGTTCAGAAAAATGGACTATAATTGCCACTGTTTTAACACTAGAAAACATGAATGATGCTCTTTTAATTGAGAAAATAAAATTAGAATGTTGATTCTGGTTTTGGAGAAAACAGAGAATTATTATTATGCTGTGAAATGATTCGCAGTCTATTAATCTTCTTTGCCCACCAGTTGGACCGAAAACAGACTGAATCTGGTTATGGAATAATCTTCCTGCCTTACAATAAAACGCGTTGAAATCAGAGCTCACTTATTAATGTGACAAAGAAAGATAAAGTCGCTTCTGTTCTACATGCGAGTATATTTTTACTTTCTGATAATAGAAGATAAGATATATACAGTTATGGAAAATGGAACAAGTGTGTTCAGATTCTAACATTAAAGTCCAAACATGTATGCGGTTATTTTAGGTGTTTCACGTTGAATGTCCCATTCGATGTGAGTGAACCCTTATCGTTCGCTGAATTGCTCGATGTGGCTTCTGACTTGTAATTTGTTGATTACATCTCAGTAGTGTGCAGTTTCTCTGAGTAAATGATTCACTGTAAACAAGAATATCTGCATTTCATATGTAGAACAAGCTACCGCTGAAGCCTTGAATAAGAAAGCACGTCGGTTTTTCCAAGGATCACTGCATGTACTTTTGGGAATATTATCTTGTCGAGATATGCAGATGAAGTTCCCAAGGCGCATCATTAATTGTAACTAATAATTAATATACTTATAATGTTAATGATCACTAAAACTAACTAAAAATGTATTCACTTCATAGATAGAAATTTGATTCAAACTCAGGGGAAGCAGATTCGATGTTACCCACTGGTTAATTGAATATAAATGAAATAAAAAGTATAGCTCTACTATTTCTAACTTAATTATACGACTTCTATAGTCATAGATATTTCAATAAATTCACTTGTACACATGATAAACCAAAAAAGTGTTTCTGGTGAGATTTTTTACAGGATAGTTCACCATTACTTTCCCCAACCCCCTCCCATTTTATACGGGCATATAACTGACGAATCAGGCCTATGGCTGGGTCGTAAGTATTCATGGATGTAAATCCGTGTATTCACGGGACCGGTTTGTCTGTTCTGAAGGACTAAACACCCGAGTTTCCGAGAGGGAAAAAAACCCTCTACTACCCCCGTATGAGACCGGCTAACTCACCTTTAGTCGAAAGAGTCCAGATAAAGGTACCTCAGTCATGGACGGGAATCGAACCCAGGTCTTTCCGGCTTCGTCTATACCGACTGAGCCATGGAGGCTGAATATCAATATAGAATCCTCTATTTTTGGCCTTCTCTGGCTAAATGGTTTCTTTGTTCTGTTCAATAATGTTTATCTGCTGTCTTTACTAATCCCCATATTCTGTAATCAGCCTACCTTCATCCTCGAATCTCAGTTTTCTGCAGCTTAATTACCAAAAACAGTGATTGAGTCATTGATGATTTTAACGTCAACATCTCCAGCCAGCTTCTCTTTTAATTCTGCCAACTTGTCTTCAGTTGGAAGAGAAGATGAAACATTTGATCACCACCTCTGGATAATTAGGACCATAATCTTGTACAAGTTTCCTTTTCTACGGAACGTCTTTCCAACCTCTTTCAACTTCGTGTTCTTTGACATTATAGTGGCGCTAAGTTAGACGATCTCATTAACTTCTGTTTCTTCTTTCTACAGCAAGACTGCTATTTCTATTCTTTCTCGATCCAAACACATGCTCTGATAAAGTTTTTTTTTTATGTTAATTAATTTGCTATGACGAAGACTTTCATTTCCTATGGCATTGAAAATTCTCTTCCGGTATCCATCTATCCACTGTTTAATTTTTCAATATGTGTGACTGGCCATTTCAAGGGAAAAGTTTGCTTGTGCAAATGGTTTGAGACATGAACTCCAATTTCATTCGCAAGCTATACTTTAACACGAAACACTTACAAAGCAAGTTAGAGTACGTACAGAAAGGCACATCATGTATAGTTGGAAATCATACCTTATGGTTCATTGCAGTGATCATTTGCCATAGTGGTTATTGCAAGGAACTCTTCTTATAAGTGTTTCCACAGCTCTTTCATCAGGATGGCAACTGCATCCTGGCATCATTCTTCCCCTTTAATTCCTGCATAGACAACCAACGAGTAGATGTGAGACCACATTGGAAACAGCACATTACTATTCTGGTATTTCGCCAGAAAGACATCGGGGGAAAAATCTTAACCTAGATACCAAAAATTCTTCGTTCTAATGGATGCTGTTCCTCATTACACCTACAAATTGTACCACAGCACTAACGCGCGTTTTATATACTCTCTAAACTTCCCTTTATGCTGACTAAGAAATACCCCACGGCATGGAAGTAGCCTATGTTTAGCTTATTCCAAGGGGGGGGGGGAAGAAATATTGCCATCAAACTATTGTCCCATTGCTCTTACTTTAGATCTAACTAAATTAATGGAGGATTATTAACAGCTAGTTAATCAGAAACCACCATATGAATGCTACTTAATTCTCAATCGCTGTGGATCTCCTCAGCTGCATTACCACTTCTGGACACCATTGCTTTGACCATTTCCAAGTCATTTGATCTTGTCTGATATAGAGAGTTCCGCCCTCTGTAATTGGATAGTTAGTTTTTTCCATTCTGGTGTCACACTCCATTCTTCTTCCTCTTCACTGGACAAATGTTGCAGTGCTCAAATTCCATCCTTCATGTTCTTTTACAAATAACGCCTTAAACACTGATCTCTAGACAGAGATCAGTGAAGCACTGTCGTAATAGGTCTTCACTTTTTACCGGAAGATTTTTTCTTTCGAAAAAACTCACTTCATCTCCTCTTAACCTTGATAATGCTCAGGTAATCTGATATTGATTTTCCTGGAACAAACATGTAACACGAATAGCTTTTTTTTAGCATCCAAAAATAAATTTTTTTCGCTCCTATCACTGTACAGAATTCGAAATTTGTCCTCCCCAAACACATTGTTCTTACGTTTAATCTTGTGAACAAACAAACAAAAAAATGATATATACCTTTATTCATTTGTGAACATCTCCTGGTCTAGATGATATCCCTACCTCCAGTTTTGCTGAAAATTTGTACTCTAGAATTGATGCTCATCTTATATAGTGGTTTTGTGATGTCATTCTATCCAACAGCATGGAAAGAAACCTGTATACAGCTCATCTCAAAGAAGTTAGATGAAAATAAATTATCCAATTATCGTCCCATTGCACATGCTACGCATGCTACAATCCTCTAGAATGGTTCTAGACAGTTATCAACTGCCAGTTTCTTTGCTTCCAGGGAATTTGATTGAGTCAGCCGAGGTTTCTCATCTCTGCTGACGCGATCAAATTCCCTGGAAGCATAGAGATATTAAGCAATCTACTAGTCATGGTCTGCCTTCCGTCCTCTGCAGTTGGTTTGTCAGCTTCTCCTCCGGTTGCTCGCTACGTGTCATGGTGGATGATTTCTTTCTTTTCTTCATCTATCTTCACCATCACTGTTGCTGATAGTCAACTCTATTCTTCTTTATTTGACAAATCTTACAATGATTCAGGCTTCGGGTCTTCCACAACTATTGATTTAATTATCTATTCTCCAGTAGGTCGAGGACAGCATTATGAATTTCAGTGATATCAAGATATAGTCGTGCGTTATATTTCGTAAGGAAAATCTCGCTTCGCTTTGTTCTCACTTACTTGGACAATACTCAGATCTCCATTACAGAACCTATTTATTTATTTAATCTAGGCTGATCTATACCTCTAACCTTTTATGGCACAAACACATATCTATAGCCTCCCCATCAACCAAAACTTTGACGTCCCTTTCTGTTCAAGAGATTACTTGCCACATACATACACTCATAACACTATAAAAATCCGAAATTCGCCTAACCGTAGAATGTTGTTCTAGCATTTAGGATGGTACAACAAAAACTTCTCAAAAATATTTGATAACGTCGAGAAGCGTGCAATCAACTTAATACGACTTCTTTCTTACAGATTCACTTCAGTTGCTTTCTCATGTTATGGTCATATATACATTTTCTGTAGATATTTTAAAGGACACTGCTCCACTAAATAGGCTACTATCATTTCTTACTTTCCTCTACGCATGTAAAATTACAATCAGTTTCGGTGAACATCCATATACAATTGAACTTCAGACTTTTTCGAATGAATTTCTCATACTCTTCATTCCATCTATCTCAGTTTCCTACCATATTTTGCACAGTTCAAGAAACTCATCACTAGGTTCCTTATTTCTTTTTAATGTTTGACCATGCATGGCAGCCTTCAGTTATCTTTTGTGACTTGCGTGAGGTATCGATCCTCTATAATAATTATGATGATGTCACTGTGTGTCATCTGTATAATTGTCGCAGTTTTGCATAATTTAATTTCTGTTTAATGAAATAAATAAATAAAATTACAAAGGCATTGACTCTCTGCATGCTTAAATGTAGCTTGGCGTTATATTAAGAGAAGTTTAAATGTAGATTGTCTTAATATAACGATAGAGAATTTCAATAAGCATTTAGGTTTCCAGCTCTTGTTTTTCAATTAAACATTCTTAATCATTCTTGTGTATTCTAGTATTTATTATTATGCATGTTTTGTGGCGTTTCGGTAGGGGTACAAGTTATAACAACGTATTTTTTTTTCGGACCTGGAATGCAAATCAAACTACAAAGAACCGTTTAGGATCGCCAAGTACCAGTTTTTTATAGTAACTATTAACATATTTTTATCCGTGTTTAAATGAGTACACTTTGTTTCTTATTTTTATGTTCTTCTTTTTCTTGTTTTTGTTTTCTTATGTGTACGTATTGATTATAATGTTATACAATCAATAAAGAAGATTATCGATTACGTTAGACAGGTCTAGATAACACCTACCGGACTGCCTAAATCTTTGTAAGTACATAATATCGCATCTGCACATCGTTAAGTTTAATTAATTAAAAAAGCAGTTAGAAGGAAGGAAGAAGATAAAAACTTTATCTTCTTCCTTGCACAGTGTGATAAAAAAAACAAAAAACTGGCAATTTGCTGTTTACTTCCTTATTACAGACACATTCATACCCGAAAATTATAGTTTTGCTTGTGTGTATTTCGGGGTGGAGGAGGGGGGGGGGATCTTCTAGTTATTAAAACTTCACTACACGGTTTTTTTTATCGTCGTAACTTTTTTATTTATTTACATCCCGTTAGTAAATAAAATGCGACTTCAATAAATAAAGAGACAAAATAAAAAGCATCTGCATCTATTATAATGACAAGATGCTTACTGCATCTTATCATTATAATTCAGATGCAGTTTAAATTGTATTTCGACTAGAAATTTGGCATTTTTCTTAAGGTTACTATGAATGAAGTTCTTGACATTCTGTTAAGAATGTGTTGGTGTTTTACCTCACTGTTTCCTTTTTGGTATTAGTATGCACACCTCATTGCAAAGAAGGGGAAAGTAAAAGCATTTTCCATCACCTCGCCTACGATGCATTGCTCTTGTGACGAATTCCATTACTGGCTTCTTGCCAGTCAGTAGATATAAACAACTCGTTGGCTTCTCAAGACCTCGCAAAAATAGACCCGCTAGCGTTAAATCTGTGTTTAGGGATTTAAATAATATTTGTTTTTCTGAATCACTTTAATGCTCTCCATGATTTTAAAAAATGCCAAATTACGAACTTAGTACAATAATTTTAGTGATCTTCTTAACCAGTAGTTAATTTGGAGATCTGTTGTTTTTCTTACATATATATGTAATGCAGCGAAGAATGCACAACATTCAATACTGTCAGTATTTTTTTTTTCTTGCTATGTTAAACTGCCTTGGAAATTTCTGTGTGTGGTTTTACATTTGCCAATGTAAGGCACACACACTCGAATGTTTTATAATTGTTATCATTCTTCTTCCATTATCATTGGTTTGTCTTACTGGCAAATATTTACATTTAATAATCTGATATGGGATTCGCAAAGGTAATTACAGAAAGACTTTGGAACTACAAACTGCAGCTTTCATCATGACCATTTTCTGCCCTTGTAGTCATATAATATACATTTGCTGTTTGAAAGTAATATTGTTCACTTAAAGTAGTTGTTTTCCTCAGAACTGAATGAATTACACAATTTTCAAATGTTAAATATGTATTTGAAACAGAAATATGAATCAAGTGGAGAGGTTTTCATGCATTTAGCGATTAGAAGCGAAGGTGGTTACTTTCTTGGCTACATCTTATTTTTATTGTCGCGCACACAGTATCTCTCAAGAGTCATTGACAACTCTTATTACAAGAAGCAGAATTCAGCCTGGTGAAACGTCAGTTTTAGATTGAGTATCATTAATTACTGCAATATCCGGTAGAGGTATTCATCAGTTTTGTCTTTTCCTCTGCCGACACCTGTTACTAGTCATCTCAACCGATTTCCCCCGAATTTAGAATTTGTTAGTCCTTAATCGTCTCTGAAAATTTCAACCCAATCAGATAAACAAAGGTGGACACTGAATCTTTTGACACCGCTGTGGGACACATGAGTCAACCGATTAAGACAGGATTTGGAACATAGTCGTCCCTCGTGGTCCCCTGAGAATTTCACTGTCTTCAATAACAAAATACTCCAGACTTTGTTGTTCGAACGATATGGACTATTTGTCGCGACCGGTTACAATCTTCTTCTTCTTCTAAAAAGTGATATTTCTTGATCCAAGTATCTCTTGCATTAAAAAAAAAAAGTGAGCCAAGTTGCCGATAAAATAGGAGATCGACTGCAATTGAGAAGCTGCTATTTGTTTTAATTGTTAAGATTATAGCGAAAATAGCAATATGTAACAGCAATGTATCACCAATAAAAATGTCCGCGAACTCTTCCGAATTACACCCTAAATTTATGTTTTTTCATAAATTTAGGGTGTAATTTATGAAAAAACATAAATTAGTTATGTTTAAAAAATTAGTATACTTGCTAGTTAACTTATTTTACGCATGATATTTTATTTTATTTTATTTTATTTTAAGTAGCAATCTCTGTACTCAGCCAATATGATGTCATAAGCAAGGCAAGATGCCTTGAGAATTTTTGCATTACTTAACTAAAGGATGCCTTCATGCTGACTGGCTGCATCGAGCTAGAACAAGCGCTGTGATTAGTTGCGCGATTTGTCACTTTAGGCTGTCAGAATTGTAGAGATGCTGAAGTTATCTACAACGTTGACTCCTGACTTCTGGATCAATCTTAAACATCATTAATACGGAATACGGTAGCAGTTCAGTTCCTGAAATATGCTAAGATTCATATTATCACTCTGTGCAAATCCATTCCGAAGTTTCACTCGATACTGTTCTTGCCATCAACTATTGCTGATTGCCACGAATCTGAAGACAACCTAAGAGATGCATCCGGTTCCTGTCGTTTAATTTAATCATGATTTTAACCATGTCACGTTTAATTTAAGCATGCCTTTTAAATTGTTAAGTGTACCTTACATATTTATAAATTGTATTCAGTTTTCAAAAATAGAAGAGAATTTTATTGATCATGATGTAATTGAAACGCTTTAAGAAATGGCAGTTGTCGAATTCCGATGAAAATACAGTATTTTCATATAAAATACAGAGCCTCTCAGTATTATCTTCATTCTGTTTAACAGGAGAAAAATAACAACAGTGTCCGTTTTCAACACAAGATTTCAGTTGTTCGTAGGATTTTAAGATAACCGTAACATCCTACCATTGCGAATTGCCACAGAAAAACTTTTTTTTCATGGTAGGATATGGAGGAGGTACCTATGTGAAGCTGGAACTAGATTTATTAGTGATGGAGAGGGGGGGGAAATAAGTTATTTCCATTTGTTTATCAAAACTTGAATATATATATTCCAAGTTTTTTTTTTTTTTTTTTTAATTTTCGTTATTCTATTTTACAAATGACACAAGTGACCACGCCTCGCTTATTGATGGCCTGAAGTGGCTTGAAAAGTTCCCTGCTTGATCTCTAGAGTACGATTTCGGATTATGGAAAAAAAAATAAAAAGACAGAAAATATAAATAATTATACGGTAATTACATAATAATTATATTCCAAAATAATTCTGTGCAAGATCTGTAATGTGTCCTATCTCACATATTTAGACGTTTCGAAGTTGAGTTTTGTTTTGCGGCAGGCGTTAAAAACGTCATTACCATAACACTTGCTATGCGCGCACGCAACGCTTATGAACATAATGCTTCTCTAACGTAATTACGCAACCTTTTACGTGCCGAAAATTTCCGGATAACGTTGGTAAAGACATTTTTAACATCAGAATTAATAAAAATAGAAAAATTTCTTAGTTTACCTACGTTATTAATGTATTATAGGTTTGCGAAGTTTGCGTGGGTAGCAGTCACATATAAAAAAGCATTCTCCATTTCCCCCCCCACACACATAACCATAAAATGGATTCCACAGCAAATCTCTTGCGTACTTACGATCTTGGTAGAAGTAGCGAAAAGATAATATAATTGTAATTAATGTTGTTATCGTTAGCTTTCTGTCATATGGCGTTTGGCTACTCTTTTGTACCTGCTGATGCCAGAAGCCGGAAAATTACGAAATGAAGGAGGCAATGAGAGAACTAGCAACAAAATTTATCCTGAAACACGTTTTAAGCCCTGTGACATGTATAAACAGAGGTCTGCATCTGTTCTTTAGGATTGTTGCACGATTCTTCCATTAATGAGTTAATCAATTCCTGTCATTGTGATGAAGTCAGACACAAGGTATTGCAAGTGCCTTGTGATAGAACATTCTATCTTGGAGGAGCTCTCTCTCGTTAGGGATGCTACTTCAACATAGCATTTTCTCGAGTATATGTTTTTTTTCTCTCCTTTTTTAATCGTTTTATCCCTACCACGCAAGTATGATTGGTTAATTTAACTGTTAATAGCACTGTGGTTTATTTTCCTTGTTTTATCTTCATAATAAAAATATAAATAAATGATATGTTGAAACTTAGTTTCAAAATATCCTCTATTTATATTTTGACTAGAGAGTTTACGAGAGTACAATCTTTGGCATCGGAGTTAGTTGCCTTAGTGTTGCACTTCTTAAGACACGAACTCTACCCCAAAACCCGTATGTTTCCACCATTTATTAGTTGTTTTTGATTAAAGTTTCACTGCCCTGTCAACCGTTCGTTGTCATCATAGACCATATAGAAAATTTAAGAGGGCAAGAACTTTCGTTTAATTTTGTAACAATAGTATGTCGAATAGTTGTATTTTTCATAAGTGAAACGTCAGTCGGTGTATTTGTTACCGCTAAAGTGCAGAAATCAGTTATTCTACAGATTATCTAGGTATTGTGCAGATTAACTAGGGTGATCCGTTAAAGTGCCGAAAATTGTTTCATTTCTCAAATTACCTAGGTAATCTGCACATTACCTACTAGGCACTCGTTAAAGTGAAAATAAGATCTTTGCTGGAACAACAGCAACGTTTCTGTACGCTTAAATTAACATAATGTTATTTATTTATTTTTCGATATCTAAAGAATCAAGTTAATACAATCAAACAATCAACAAATTAGTTGATAGAATCAATCATCAATCAATTAAAAAACTATAATACAAAGAATCAAACGGTTTAAAATATTATTACAATTAAGGAAATGAATTTGCTAGAAGTCAGATTGGCTATAAAATTATAGACGATATATATAAATCCATAATTATTTCAAAGCCAAATTGAATTTCCGAATTTCAATCTTCAAGGCTTTCTTTCTCCTGCACTAGGGAAGGTATAATAGTTTCATCTCAATGATAATCACTAAGATCTCTTACTGTCATGTTAATGTTCATATTACTCTTGAGTATGGTTGGCCGAGTGGATAGTGTTTTCACCCTTCCATCGACAGGTCTTGAGATTGAATGTTTCTTCAGGGATGAACGAAGAGGAGGAGAAATTGTTCTGAGAGTATGGAGATGCACTGTGAGGGACTCTTTGAACGATTTGAGTGAGAGAGAATTGAGGTATTATTAATTCCAGTTTGGATGAACAGTGGCCTTAGAAGTATTCGTAGAAGATGCAATCAGCAGAAATTGAGCGCCTATGTGTAAGTGATTGAAGTGTTATTAGTGAGCGAGGGGTTATTAATCAGTCTGACCATCCTTTTCTGTACAGAGTCTAGTATGTTTAAGGATCTCATGAGACACCAACCCTATGCGCGAGCATATTCAATGGTCATGCGGATTTGTGACTTATGTAAAGTTAGAAGCTGCTTAGAGTTGAAGTAGCCCCTCGACGAAAAATAAAACTTATTTTTTGGAAGCAGAGGAGCCAGCATTTGTAATGTGTGTGTGCCAACAGAGATTTGAGGTTAGTATTATCCCAAGAAAATAATTTTAACATCATTCAAATCTCATAGGGATTTGAATGCTGTCAAAAGTAAGATTAGAAGAGAAGGATTCGTTTTTTTTTGGGGGGGGGGATAAAGTAGAGCTGCGTTTTGCTAGCGTTGAAATCGACAAGATTATCCAAACTCCAATGATGAATGCTTTGGATATCTGTATTTAAGATAGTCGTGCACAAATAACCACAATCTGGAGATTGTGGTTATTTGTGAATTTGCTAGGTTTGTCAAATGAAAAGGAGGAATTCGGTGGGCTATTGTCAGCCAAACTTTTGAAGGAGTAGGACGGGTAAGAGAACAGAGCCTTATAGGATCCCTTCATGCTTATATATTTAGCTGATAGTGAACTTTCCATCATCACATGAAGCAATCGTCTAGTCAGAAAGCTGGCAGTCCAACTGCAGAAGGGTAGATGCCAGCGGAATAAGAGAGTGTAAAAAACGGCATAGAATGGGAGTCAACACTGGAGTACAAACCCTTAGGACAATCGGAGGAATGCCATCATAGCCTGGAGATTTTTGATATCCAATTTAAGCAAAATTTTTCTGATCTCTTTCTGATGAAAGGACAAACTGGCCATTATGTTATATTTTATTAGATATTATCTTAAAAAAAGTCTTATGACATTGGATATTTCGTCAGATATTAATTCCTGAAATTCCTAATTCGATTCATGCCATATTTATGATATTTCACAAATATTTTATATTATTCCAATTAAATTCAGCAACAATTTCCATACACAGTTTTCTCTTTGTTGTTTAGACGCCTACCTAATGAAATATTGTATTTCAGAAGCTTCACACTTCATCTAATAATGTTGAATTCTTTCTGAAAGGTTTTCTCCATTGCCTAATTTGCACGAATTCTTCGTGTACTGCTTAAAAAAAATTACGCTGCGCGATCTGCTTGTAACTTTCTTGTTGAATGTTCATGCATTGTTGTCAAATTCCTTCCACTTACATTACTACAGAATGCGAACGAACATTTCTTTATGAGATTTTGAATATATGAGTTTTAATTTTTTTTTCTTTTTTTAACCATAAACAAGAGAGCTTGTAAATCGGTAGCACTATGGGTCAGAAAGTGATTATAGAAAATCTTAGAATCTTCTGTGTGTCTTGAACAGCTGTAAATGTAGTTCTTTGAGGAAAAAAAGTGAAAGAGAGACTGTTTCAAAGAACGGACTCAATACTAGCAGGTAAAACATATATTTTTACAGGCTTAAAGGAATGTTAGTAGCCCCTTCAGCAGAACAATGTATGTGAAAATACTTATAGAAAACTTAAGACAGAAAGTACATGTGTTTCTCTCTTAAGTTTTCCTGGAGAAAGTGTTGGAGTAAGTGTGATCATCATCTGTTAACCGGATTGCCTGATGTCATCAAGTTTTTCGGATGATTTTGGTGTACCACCCTCAATCCATCTACCTATCTATGGATGCGATTTGTTTATGCCAGGAAAAGTTAAATTTCTAAGAAGAGAAATCTGATTTTAAAACCGATCTGCGTGTTGTCAGCGGTAACGGTGGTAAATAAAAAAAGAGAGATTATAGGGTATGTTATGGTAGCACCACTGAAGTTGACAAGGTTGTGCTTCCGGAATTCGGAAGGAATCCGTGTTTTAACGTATTGGTTGTGGAAAATCTTAAGCTAGAAATGCTTTAATATTACTAAGTTAGTGAAAGGAAGATGAGGAATGGAGTGTAGTCTGATTAGTAAAATCACGGATAGGATTTTTGAGGTGTGTGTGAGAGAGAGAGAGAGGGAGGTTATTTATGTACAGGAAGATAAGGTTGGCGAGAGTATGGAATCCTGAGATATTTTGAGATTAGTGGGGAAATCTAAGAGTGGAACCATCCAGCGTTACACGGTGAACGACGCGAGAGAAATCCCTGTTGCGAAGCATGGAAAACTATAAGATAGTATTTTTGGTAAGTAGAGTCCTGTGACCTGCTCAACTGTACTGGAAATGCTGAGACTAACCATGGGAAATTTTACAAACCTTTCGATTGCTTTTGTCCGATGATTAGTCATGTTAGCTAGCTGTTAATGATCGAGAATGCCGAAATCCGCATTCCTGGTCGGTAAATAATCACGGCCGGCCTTCAGGTGGTGAAGTGAATTTTTGATAATCTTCACTTTTTCCAGAGAACTGAGTTGAGAGTGATGACATAATGTGATGAATAACTTATTTTTCTCTCTTTTTTTTAAACTTTTTTTGTGTAATAGGCTGAATGTAAAGGTAATGAAATTTTTATAAAGATAAAGTTTGTACAGTTATGAAAAGTTGTAATCAGTACCAGAATTGTTGGTATTGATAGTAGTGAATATTATGCTTTGGTCTCATTTGTAGGTAGTGATGTTACCGTTGCGAGGGTACCATATGGACGTGAATGGTGGAAGCATCAAGGCAAAGTTGTCTAGTAGCCTTGTTTCGCTTTGTTGAAGATGTTTTTGAGCTGCTGCGAGTTGTAGTGTAGACTGAGTGTGAACCTGGAATTTTTGTTTTGAGCCACTTGTGATATGTGCCAGTTATTTATTTATTGTTCGCTTTCATGCATTTATTGAGAAATTAAGGCTTGGTCAGTGGTTGGAAATTTTGAATAGAATCATAGCGAGAGATGAAGGCCTTAATTCCAGCAAAAACTGCATCCGTTATTCAATCAAAGCAGTTGAATAAGGAGAGTGGAAACAGTGATCAGACAATGTGGAAGGTAGAGCAGAAATCATGGAATCTTTGTTTGTCACCTTATAATTCTAAAAGACCCTAGACAGAGGTTGGGGGGGGTATATAAATGAAATTTTGGATGAGGGTAGTCTGAGTTATCAAGAGGAGAGGTAACATCCGCAATATATTTGTAAGCAGAGCTAGTTAGAAAATGTTCAAATTATTGAGATGATGATGAGGATAATCAAGTATTCTGCTCGGCAGATGGATAATTTGTATACAATTTTCCCCGTAGACGTATCTATTAAAGGAGATGCACATATGGTTCTTCGGACTCAGCGAGAAAAAAAAATGATAATTCTTAAAGAAGCTAAAGAGACTGAAAATCGCGCTTCTAGTAGGTTGTTTTAGAAGTTTGCATAATCTGTACAAGGGAGGTGAGAAGGAAGATGCTTTACATCAGTTAACGAATATCACATAGCGTCAGAGCTGTGATTTTTGTATTCACTACACCGATTAAGTATACTCGTCATGTATATTTTCATACTTTAATAAAGTCTTTTTTTTTTTGCAAGATGGAGGTGTGCAACCGATTTAGTTCACGGGAATGGTGTTTTAAGAAAAGACGATACATTTACAATCTTTCACATTACAATGTGAAAGATTGTAATGAGTAGCAGAATTGTTGTTTCAGAATTCTTCTGTACATAATTAACTTGTACTTCAAATTACGAATAATAGCTTTGTGAGACCTGAAAGTGTGTCAAGTTGCGGAATGAATCAGTAAGTTAATATATCTAAATTCCCTTTAAGAATAGGTGTCCGCTGCTGTGTGCAGCTGTTTACGATTGCAGCCTGCGGGTAGGTATGAGAAGAAAATATCTTCTCTAAATAATGATTCTGTTTAGACGAAATGCCTCCTGCACGAATAATTAAAATCATAATTCATGAAAGTCATGTAGGATTATTGACATGTGACATGCTTTATGTTCATATCATCATCGTGAGCCAGTCGCTCTTCTAGCTTGAAAAATCGATATCTCTTTTTCTTCGTGACACACATCACGGCCGACCTTGAAACATTAAACTGCGTTTCCCGGTGAATTGCTCTTGAGAACCATGGATTCACAGACTGAACACCCAGATTCTTGTGTTTATGCTATTTTTCTCGGAGTTATCATCACAGACAGATGCTTAAATTCTTTATCTTCTAAAATCTAAAGATCACTTTATTAATACATCTTTCCAGAAAGATCAGACAACTTATGAAGATGTTTCGTTTTATTTTACTTGATTTTTTTTTCGATTTCAACTTTTTATGAAATCACGTAGATTAAAAGACAACTTTCAGGAATATAAATGACAATTAGTTGGTCATTGTTAACTCTCAACGAAGTTAAGGTTGTGCTGGTGTATATCAAGGTTGTTCTTTTACATTTCTGAGAATAGCGGACATATCTGTTCTTTGTCTTTGTTTTCTGAGATGTTATTAGCATTGTGTGATGTTGGCTTTACTATTTATTTACATAGCCTGTTGCTGCATTAATACAGCGATTGGTAGACATGAGTCTCTTTACTTCTACGTATGATATAGTTATCATAATGTGTGCAGTTTCACACATTATGATAACTTAGATTTTCGAAATTTATTGCTCTTCAGGATAAAAAACACTGTGCTCCGATTTTATAAGATAAAATCGGAGCAGTTAGTGTTTTATTTGTTTATTTATTTTATTTATGCGACTTCTCTGTATGGTGGTTGTGATCAAATCACGATGTGCAGCTTCTTCATAGAATAGTTTATGAAGTGAATAATCATAAAAATAATGATACAGTAAGAGCTAGTGTCAGCATTTAATATCAAATGGTCTGTACCCGAAACGTATTATTCCAGTGGTAAATGTTGCACAGATCGGTTATTATGATTTTGATGCTGTGAGCTAGAAAAATAATCAGATATATCCGTATGGCATAACTGATTTGAAATACTGTTTTATTAAAAGGTTTGTCATGCATTTGTTTGACTTATTGGAAAGTTTTAAATATTGTTAGGCCTAATCTCTGTTATTCGGTTTTAGAGTTAAACAGCAGTTTTTTTCACCTGGAGGGGGAGGTACACGTTACATAATTTATTTCCTGCAGATTCGCTTTTAGCGAGTTAATCGTAACTTGATGCAATAATTTTCTCATACAAAACAGCAACACTCACACAATCCTCACTTTTCTTTCAGTTATAACGATTATTTTCTTAAACGTTTTAACCGGCAGCGCTAAAATAGTCCTTTAATTATAAAGATTAACCTTATATCTAGAAACAATATGAACTGCATTTTGATACAAGCAGAAATAAAGATAGTGTGTGTGTCATACAACAACCTTACATCTTTTCCAGAATATTTTCTCCGTTTTGTTATGAGTGGTAAACGCTAAGCTCAGTTCATCAAAAGAGCACAGAATGCACAGTTTACTGTACTCTGTTTTCATTCATAGAAATTTGACCATTTTTGCTCTAATAACAAATGATATGCTACCATTTATGTTGACTATTTAATTATTCTTTGAGAAAAACTATACTGTTAAACTCATCGAGTTTGCAAGTAATATTTTTTTCCAAGCATAAGTCGATATTGTATATTATATTCCTGTGGATTGTGGGTGGCTGTCGTATCTCGACGAGACACACCACTTGCTGTTGGAACTCTAAAAATGTTGCCATGTTTCATTCGTAGAACATGATCTCATTTCATCTACCCCCCCCCCTCCCCATATCGTCTTGTAACAAGTCCGTCACTTCCGTTGCTTATCCTTATTCTTTATTTAACTCTTCTACTGTTCTTCCCCATTAATGAAAGACATCGTTTTTCTACATCTTTTTTTCAAAGAAATAGTTTTACTGCGGATTACAAAAATTCCTTACGCAGATAATTAAAAAAAAATCCCATAAATAACAAATCCAACCATAAAAATCAAAGTACTGTCCCAAAAAATCAATAATACATGTAAAAAATGACCAGCATTCTTAGCCTTAACGCTACTATAAACACTACACACCACCACCATTTACACTCGTCTATACTGGATCTATTATTCCTCAGTTTGCTATCTCAGCTTACCAAAATACACAATTCCTTAACATCAAAAGAGTGGTATTCGCAGATCTGACATTCCATGAAAGAGAATGATAAACCAGGAACGCTCTGTTTGATCTGCTCTAATCAAATTTCTTTGCTACTCTGATGTATTAATTGCTGGCTTCATCATCGGCCTTCGTATTTTGATAGCCTCTTTGACTTTTATTATTACGGACTCTAGGGAGTCCTTAGACTCATCGAGGGAGTCCCCAAATCATGTTCATCACAACTATTCGACATTCACACAGTATCTATCATACCTCGCCTTAAACTCATTCACTGTCACAGCACCCACCACAGACTCTGTCAGCCCATTCCACTCATTCACCACTCTAAAAGTAAAGAACCCAGCTCTAACACCCTTACTAACCACACTCTTGCCCAGCTTCCATGGATGTCCCCCTAGTCCTCACACAACCAGCCCTGTTCTCAAAAATATCTTCTGAATTAATTTTATAGAAACCCTTCAGTAATTTCAATGTCCCAATCATATCCCCCCTCCTCCGCCTATCAACCAATTTCTGCAACCCACAAATCCTCAATCTGTTCTCATAAGGTTCATTCCACAGACCTGCTATCATCTTGGTCACTCGCCTCTGGATCCTCTCAACCTATTCCCCATCAAGAAGAAACCTAGGTGACCAAATCTGGGCACAGTAGTCGAGATGGGGTGTTATCAAGGCTCGATACAGCGGAATGCTCGTCAACGTATTCTTCACCAACCAAGTGATTTGATGAGCTGATTTGGCCACTTTTGCAATGTGCCCCCTAAACTTCAACTCCTTATCCACCAACACTCCTAAATCTCTTGCCTCATCAATTTCCTGGAGTACAGTTCCACCAATGTAGTAAACTGCTGCTAATCTTTTCACCCCAAAATGTATAACCTTACATTTTGCTACATTAAATTGACATCCATTCTCCTTAGCCCAGACCTCCAATCTATCCAAATCATCCTGCAAAATTTTGACATCTTCTGCATTCACTATTGCACTACCCAACTTTGCATCATCAGTGAACAAATGAACTGTTCCTCTCAGTACTTTCCCTATATCATTTATGAACAAATTAAACAGCAATGGTCCAAGAACAGATCCTTGTGGCACACCACTAGTCACAGGCCGTCTTGTGGACTCTACTCCTGAGTAAACCACTCTCTGATATCTCTCCGTCAACCACCCTCCTATCCATCTCACCAACCCTATGTCCATTCCCATATGCTGCAATTTACTGATTAGAATTCCATGTGGTATCCTGTCAAAGGCCGTAGCAAGGTCCAGTAGAATCACTGTAAACCCATTACCCTTATCCAGTTCAGCCGTCACTGTGTTATTAAATGTGAGCAAGTTACTGAGGCATGACCTACCCTTCACAAAACCATGCTGTCCCCGATACAGTATCCCATTTTCATCTATCCAATCTTGTATTTTCCTCTTGACTATTTTCTCCAAGACCTTGATAACTATCCCTGTTATGCTGATTGGCCGGTAATTTTCAACAGCAGCCTTGGAACCACCTTTATGCAACGGAACTATTTTCCTCTCTTTCCACTCCCTTGGGACTGACCCAGACCCGAGGCTGAAATTAAACAAAATGGTCAAGGGCACTGACAATTCTTTAGCCGCTTCACGTACGACACGAGCTGGTATACCATTCAATTCCACAGATGTATTGACACTGAGGTTCTGTAATAGACTATTTACCTCTACTTCATTCGTCACAATTCCAGTATAAGCTGTTGGTTTTTCCATTCCTGCAATGTCACCACCTGGATGATATACTCTTGCAATGTGCTCGCTCAGTAATTCCACTATATCGACTGATTCGGTTACCTCCCTACCCTCAGCATTGTTTAAAATCATTCTGCCATGAACATTTTTCCTTTTACTTGCAACATATTGAAAAAATTGTTTGGGATTCTCTTTAACCTGCATGGCCAATTTTCTTTCATAATTTGCTTTTGATTTTCTTACCACTCTTGTTACCTTTCTGGCCTGAGCTTTATACTGTTCCTGCACCTGCTGGTCACCTTTCTCCTTAAATTCCCACAATTGTTTTCTTTTTTTTTGCAGCTCAAGCTTAATGGTGTTATTCATCCATTTAACCTCTACTTGATTTATTATTCGGACTCATGGTATACAGTCAAACCATTGCCTCCTGCAAACACTTCTTAACCACCTCCCATGCACTATCAACATCCAGCCCTTGCAGTTTTACATGCCATGGCACTGAGCCAAGCATACTCCTAAGCTTGTCATACTTACCAGCCCGGTAATTCCACTTGTACCCTGTCTTAATTGTAAATTCCAGTCCTTTAGCCAACTCCCAAGTCATGACCTTATGATCACTCTCACCAATTGGTGGCAACATGGTCATGTTCGTTACAGCCATTCTCAGATGCGATTACTAGGTCAAGCACTCTCTGTCCCCCTAGTATTTTCCATTACATGATGTCGCAGATAGTTGTCCCTTAATAACCGCATAAAATCCAATTCCTTCCTCCCATGTGCCCTCTCCTCCTTCCAGTCAATGTTACCATAATTGAAATCCTTCATAATGATTACCCTCCTTCCACTCATTTCTTCTATTTGCCTATGCATACTATCCCCACCATCTATTCCATCACCTGGTCTATAGCAGCACCCAATTGTATATTTTGTTCTGCTAGCCTCTATCTCGCACCAAATAGCCTCAAATGTGCTCTTTTCTCTATCCTGCAGTTCAACTTTTATACTTCTTGGCTGCAACTCATCAGTTATCATCAGTACCACTCCTCCCCCCTTTTTATTCTCCCTGTCACTCCTGAACACGCTATAACCGTCATATTCAATCCCACTAGCTTTATCATCTTCTGTCAGCCATGTTTCACTAATACCAACAACCTGTGGCCTGGAAGTGCCAACCAAGGCCAAAAACTCCTCCTCCTTGTTTCTAATACTCCTGGCATTAGTGTAAATGAATTGCAGAAGCCCGTTAATCTCATCCCTACTTTGATGCCTTATACTAACTATCCCATTCTGATTTGTTGTCCTTCGTACTCGCTCGGGCATATTATACTCATTCATACACTGCCTCCCTAAAGTCCGCATATCTACTCCCCCCCCCTTAATAAATCTAGTTTTCCTGAGTCTGTACATCCACTTCATTCATCAACACTTTTTAATCCTCCGTTTCCTAGTGTATTTATCACTAAAACTTAAGTTGTTGCTGTCCAAATATTCAAACAGTGAGTTTATATTGATTGGGATGACTTCGACGTCCACAACTCAAATTGACTTACCTTTTTCACTTCCACTGATAAAGCAGGAAGGGTGTCGAGAAATTAGCCATTAGCAGATACCTCGAAAATGTTCATCATCAACAGTAAACAATCATAAAAATCATTTCGTAATAACATTTTTAAGCGATTTCATTCAATATGAGAACAACTGAATGTAGATCTTTTGGCTCTAGTCTTGTAAGCAAGTAATTTGTTATGTCTAATTTTGTCATTGGTTCGATTGACGTTAATCTCAATTGATCTCAACTAAAATTGACGTTACCAATTTTAGTTGAGATCTTAAATATCGAATTTCATTAAATTCCTGGCCGTCCAGTCAGAGCTGAATTATTACTATCATTTCGAATTCTGTGCCAATAAAAATGGTTCATTTACCACCACAACCAGCATAATAAAGTGGATAGATTTTATCAAGGATGAATTACGTGAATTTGGTCTTTAGCATACATCCTAAAAGCTACGGAAGCGAATTTAGATTTCATGGATCAGAAGTAGGATAGATACAAGATACAACTAACGTTAACTAAATTGTTAATTGACCATTATTTTGCAAAATTTAAATTACAGCTACTTAGGAATGCTGAAATAAATCCGAAAGCTTTTATCGATATGTGAAAATGGGTAAGAATTGTAGCCAGTTTTTCAGATAACTTCGGTTCTTTTACAGAATCTTAAGACTAGAAGAAGGAGTAGAAATGTGGAACTTAAGATTTAATAAGGACAGATTTAAGTCCATGTCATTTGGCAGGACGGTTATATTCGATGGATAAATAGGCATAATTTAGAAAGAGGTTACAAGGAGCAAGGATTTAGTTTTTTTTGGTTATTAGTGAATTTTAGCTCAGGAATTCTATATTGTTAAGATAACTAGCAAAGCCCGCTAGATTATATACTTGATTAAAAGATGGCTTATTGGATTGGATGATGGATTAAAAGATTGACGTTAATCTCAATTGATCTCAACTAAAATTGACGTTACCAATTTTAGTTGAGATCTTAAATATCGAATTTCATTAAATTCCTGGCCGTCCAGTCAGAGCTGAATTATTACTATCATTTCGAATTCTGTGCCAATAAAAATGGTTCATTTACCACCACAACCAGCATAATAAAGTGGATAGATTTTATCAAGGATGAATTACGTGAATTTGGTCTTTAGCATACATCCTAAAAGCTACGGAAGCGAATTTAGATTTCATGGATCAGAAGTAGGATAGATACAAGATACAACTAACGTTAACTAAATTGTTAATTGACCATTATTTTGCAAAATTTAAATTACAGCTACTTAGGAATGCTGAAATAAATCCGAAAGCTTTTATCGATATGTGAAAATGGGTAAGAATTGTAGCCAGTTTTTCAGATAACTTCGGTTCTTTTACAGAATCTTAAGACTAGAAGAAGGAGTAGAAATGTGGAACTTAAGATTTAATAAGGACAGATTTAAGTCCATGTCATTTGGCAGGACGGTTATATTCGATGGATAAATAGGCATAATTTAGAAAGAGGTTACAAGGAGCAAGGATTTAGTTTTTTTTGGTTATTAGTGAATTTTAGCTCAGGAATTCTATATTGTTAAGATAACTAGCAAAGCCCGCTAGATTATATACTTGATTAAAAGATGGCTTAACTTGTATGAGAAAGTAAGTTCTACTGTTACACAAGTCTCTAGTCAAATCAATATTGCATTAAGGCTCACAGCTTTACTCACTCAGATCCTTAATGGATGTCAAGAGAACCGAAAGTATTCAGACGGGGTTCACTCGCATGGAAGGCTTCTTACGATAGCTAAAAAGTCTGTCAGTTAGTTGTAATCTGATGAATTTATCTCAAGAAAATGAGAAAACGGAAGAGGGGGAGGAAGGGAAGAATTCCTAAGACCATCTTCTATACAATCCGTGAACTAACTATCCTCAAATTTTTCTTTAAGAAGATAAGAAGAGGGATATACAAGTATACTACGACAATACACGAGTCACGTGTTTGAGTATTGTTTTAGCCACAGTAATGATCACTAGGGGAAAAAACGCTGATTTGCCCTCTCCTCTCTTTCATTCAGTTAGGTTTCATGGATGCTCATTTGGGCTTTTTCAATTACAGATTTAAAACAGATTTCAAACACGTTTAATAGTAACATTATGTGTATTGTAAAGGTTTAGTGGGAATTTCGATAATCAGTGGAGTTCGTGCCTTTGTCATTCAAGAACTTAAGTCTCTTCGCAGAAGGCTGTTAATAATAATACACTATCTACATTATTTGAAAAGAACGGAGACACCATAGTGTGAGAAACAAACAAACAGCCATGGCGCCCACTTTAAAAATATGTAGGATGACTGACTTTCGCTGCGATGACTGCAGTACTTCCCACAAGCATGCGATAGCGATCAATGGGAATTTTGGATCATTCTTCCTGTAGACATGTAATGAGGTCCTGGATTGTGAGGTAGACGTCCCTTGACCTCACCCGACGCTTCAGTTCATCCCACAGATGGTCAGATCAGGTCTGTTGGAGACCAGTCAAGTGTAGTGACGTTCATGTCTTGATGTCCACAAACCACGCAGTTATAGCAACAGCCTTATGACACGGTGCATTGTCTTTTCTTGCTGAAAAGAGACAATGGTTAGTTCCGTAGAAACGTCACAAAGTAGGAAGCATAGCATTGTTCAGATACCTCCGGAGTTTGTGACACCACAAACAGAGATTCGAGGCCAAACCAGAAAAAACAGGACAATACCATCACACTGCCACCTCCGAATTTCATTGTTGGGCTTACGCACTCTGCTAAGAGATGTTCACCCGGCATCCGCCCCACTGGCCTCTGCTCGGTAGAAGTCTTAGCGTGAAATTTCGCTCCATAACATAGCTTTCCAAGCTTCCACGTCCTTTGTATCACTAAAGACAACGCTGCATGTTGGTTCGGGTAATGTGGGGCTTGCATATTGCCTACCATAAAAATCCATATTGTGAGCCTTGATTCTGAATACTTTTTTTTTTGTGTAGATTCGTGTTCCAGTCGATGCCCGGAATTTCAGAAATCATAATTTCAGTTAATTGACCGGAACAAGTATGCTCCGATCAGGAGAACGCGAGACAATAATGAAACTATGAAAAAAGGCACAAGAATCTCTAAAGTTATCCCATTATGGGACACGAGGCTGAGATTGCTTTGTAGAAGGACGATCTATAGAAAATGGAACATGGGTTTTTCATCTTAAAACGATCTTTAGAAGATATCTCTCTCTATGTTCACTGGGCATCTACAGATACCGTATGGTCACTCCGATGCTCGGTGATGTTCCACACCAGGCCTCGCCATGTAGTCCTGTTGTTTGCTTTTCTGGCAGCCTCAACTCTCTGAAGATCGGTCACTCCACACACGCCATCCATCCATCTCATTGATGGTCTACCCCTGCCTCTTTTTCCAGGAACTACCTTCTATTACTGTTCTGAGAAGTCCTCCTTCCATCCTTTCTATTCTAGAAAGGATGTAATGTCGATATCTTCTAGAAATCGACATTACAAAAAAATTAATAATCATTGAATATTAATTTTTTATTAATATTATTGATTGATTAATAATCAGATTATTAATAATTTATTAGCATAATAATAATAATAACCACTTTTCTATGTGAATCCCACTCAGAAAATTAGTACCGTGACCGAATTAAGGATTAGATATTTCGGAATCTTACGCTGGAGAGAGAGAGCATGGAACTTTTCGTGCCTCCAGTAACCAGGGTAGTGTTATCGTAGGGACTGTGAAATTCATTTCCCACTTAGACATTCACAGACATCTATACCCACAGAGGGATTATAACTTATGACCTGTTGGAAGGGCTAAAACGTTGTCCATTCAGCCAACCAAGCTGGCTACTTATACGCTATCTTTGATCTTTGAAATCTCTATCTTACTTTTTCATGATTTTTTTGGAAACATGTTATTTTGGATTTCCTGTCGAGGTAACTGTGAGGCTTATATTGCATGTGTTCTGGCCGATTTGTCTTTTGCACGGTGAAAAATCCGAGTTTTCCATTCCGAAAATCCTTTAGTTAAAAACCCTTATAAAGATTCTTCGCATCTTAAATGTGATTCGAACCCATGTTTTTCCAGTAGAACGGCATCATGGATGCCGGCTGAGCTACAGAAATATCATATCATAGGGAAAAAATTATAATATCCTGAAATATATTGATTATTTACAATAATTTAAAAGTGCATTTCTTGTACCATTCTTCTTGAATAGCACTACCATTCGTTATCACAACAATCAGAGCATGTTCTATAGGTTTATTTTGTTACATTAGCATTGATGTGCAGGGCACTTCAAATTATAGAGGCAAAAATCTTACCATTAAATGTGATTTTTCCAGTGAAAACCGAATTATAACAAAAAAAAAGTCAGGTCTTAAACAAGACTAGACTGAAGGTTATTGTTCTGTAGTCTATGCCATCGGTTCCCAAGCAATGGTACGCGTACCTCCCCGGGGGGGGGGGGGTAGCCGTTCAGAGGTACACGAAAAATAATCACTAATGGCGGAAAAACAAGTAAAGTAAACAAAATGCAAAACGTCAGTTATGGAACAATAAATGTTAAGTTTGAATTACTGCTACTTTAAAAACAAGGGATACTTCTTCTGCAGCTTGTTCCACTTAAGTGGGGTCGCTGTTTTTGGTGAGTCTTCTCCACATCCTCCTATCTTGGGATATAACCACATCCAAGTTCTTCATCCTCAAGTCCTCTTCAACCAGCTCTCCATCTCTTATTTGGCCGCCCGCGCTACCTCCTCCCCTGCACATCCATCTGCATGACCTTTCTTACCACATATTCGTCTTCTCTCCTCATCACATGGCCAAACCGTCTCAACCTTGCCTCCTGTATCATCGCTCCTAAGTTCGTAACTTTCACCGTTCTCCCTCACATAGTCATTTCTCAGACGATCCTTTCTGGTCACACCGCACATCCACCTAAGCATTCTCATCTCCGCTACCTCCATCTTGCTGATGTTATTTTTCCTCAGGGGCCACAGTTTCCATAGCATACGTCATAGCTGGTCTCACTACTGTTCTATAGAATTTGCCTTTCAGATTGATCGGCACCTTCTTATCACATAGCACTCCAGCCATCTCTCTCTCTCTCTCTCTCTCTCTCTCTCCAGTTCCTCCATCCCACTTGTATCCTGCATCCCACTTCCTTCTCAGCCTCTCCATACTCTTCCACTGTTGAACCTAAGTATCTAAAGTTCCCCACCTTCCTGATGACATTTCCTTCCAGCTTCAGATCTGTCTCCTGGCCGCCGTCCACTTTGTAACACATATACTCTGTCTTACTTCTGCTCAGTCTCATACCTCTCTCTTCCAGTACTTTCCTCCATCTTTACAGTTTAGCTGCTGCCACTTTTTCTCTTGAATCTGCACACAGCAAGATGTCATCTGCATACAACATTGTCCAAGGCGCGTCATCTCTCACCTCCATCACAATATTAAACAGGAACGGACTTAATGCTGATCCTTGATGCAAGCTAACTGTCACTTGAAAACTTTGTCTGTCCCAGGCAAGTCCGAACCTTGTTTAAAAACAAGGAGTACAATTTATAGAAATGGGTTTAAAAGGGATACACAAGTGGAAAAAGGTTGGGAACCACTGGCCTATGTGACTACATATACATCATAATAGATTTTTTATTATTATTATTTATGTACAAAACAGTTTGAAATTTTCAGTTTCATATCGGATTTTCAGTATTTCCCTTGCTTTTGCAAGTTTACACAATCCAAAGCTCTACCGAGTGATGAGATGATACTTTAAAACGACGAATATGTATAACGTTATAACGCTTTTATGACATGCCGACCTCCCCCCCTCTGGACTTAATATACTCTAAGTATATAATTTTATTTTTATATAATATTCCACTATAGATGGTTCGGATGAAGCCAAAAATTGGAGAAGAACAAAAAAATTTAATAGAGACCCTAAATACCAATTTATTGATCATTAAATACGACCATTAATGAGTGAGGAATTATTAATAACACTTCGAAACATTTTGTCAGTAACAAATGATCCTATTGAAACTAAAATTCAGCTGTGCGAACATATTCTATATTCTACTATTCGTCCTCTTGTATCCAAATTTTTTATTAAATTTCATCCGACCAGACCACAATTAACTTACTCTTGCAGATGGTCTAACGAAAGGAAATTTTTTTTTTCTTTTTTGAGGATTTTAAATACCAAATTTGAATGAACTCTTTCCAGTCAGAGTTCTAAATATATTGCGTACATACATATGGACGGA
Source organism: Typopeltis vanoorti (assembly GCF_054136105.1). Lineage (NCBI taxonomy): Eukaryota > Metazoa > Arthropoda > Arachnida > Uropygi > Thelyphonidae > Typopeltis > Typopeltis vanoorti. The sequence continues at coordinate 61,601,800 of NC_143566.1, forward strand.
TACAATGCATTTTAATAGATACTCACATGCATTTTGTGAAACGCACCTAAAAATTAAAGGAAATTTTAGTAGTCAAGGTAAAATCAGAATCTCAAGTATTTCGTTTTTGTAGTCCATAACAATTCGCCTGATTCATCTTGACAGCATTCTCTTCGAATAAGATACATTTAATGTTACCGTCAAGTTGGGTTACTTTCTTACATAGCACAGAGAAGTAATCATTTTATCTCCATGACCCTTTTGATATAATATGATCTGCAAAAGTAGAGAACATTAGAACTTTAAAAGAAGAGCTTTCGTTTATCGCCTTAAATGCCCTTTTCCGTCTTACGATGGATGCGTGTTCCTTGATCACGCATCACATCGCCGGATAGAAGACTGGTTCCAAATTCTTGTAACTGTGGTCAAGAAAAGACGCACATTAGTGAGAGCTTTGATGCAGTTCACTGAGGTCTAATTGATCCATTGCATGTTGAGAGAGAGAGAGAGAGAGAGAAAGTTTGTAACTTTAAAAGCATATATGTCATATTCTTTATATAGAATATCGAGGGATGGGGATATTCATTGCTTTCGGAATACCTTTTTTTGAAGTGTAATCGAAGTTTCTGTTAAAATATAAAAATTATGTATAATCTTTTGGTTACTATACCATGTAAGAATCACTAATAGGAGGATTAAGGTAAGTGCAACAAATGAGATTTACCTAAGAAGAGCTTGCCGATTACAGGATTATTAAATAGTGAGGGGAAGATAGTTGAATTATAGAGCGATCTAAAAATGTGATATCTTAGATATTAAACATCATGTAAAGAAAGAAATTACTTTATCAAAAGTAGCAAAACGAACCATATTAATTTAAACGATTTCGTTATAGAAACAAAACATATATATTGTGCATATATATAAATTTAATGAAACCCAAGTAACTCGTTAATATATTTAGGTGCAGGTGTTAACGTGCACCTAAATATATTATCATATAGATCATATTTGATTAATATTACTCTGAATTTTTATTATTTTTAACTTCTTACATTTTATTTCTGTTTGTTCATTTATTAAAATATTTCAGTAGTGGACTTAATGAATCATGTTTAGTTCCTTTCTTCATGTCCTTTTGTTTCTTTAGTACCTTATTATACATTTATTATATGTATAAATATCTTTGGTAAACTTTACTGTCTTTCTTTTCGGTTGTTATGTTTAAAATATAAAATATCATGCAGTATTATACTGTGAAATCATCCTTACCCATAAAATATTCTTCCCAGCATTTTTCTTCAATTCAATTAATTCATGTAGAACATTTTACGTGCAAGTTTTGAAATTATTAAACGAGGTCTTACAAACATTGAATAGTGGTATTTAATTGCTTTAAGATCTTTATACATTTCAAAAATTCATTTTCTAAAGTTATTTCTAAACCTTGACATTTTGCTTAAGTTAAAAAGTTTATCCTTATACGAGACAAAAAAATAGCGCCCTGATTTCACCGTTTCACTCTTCGACACATGTACATTACATAAAGATAAAATACAGTACTTAATATTAAAAAAAAATACTTATATTTCGTGATGAGTCTCACCACATTATCAGAGTGAACACTCAAAAAAAAAAAAAAAAAAAAAAAAAATCCACCGTTACATGGGAATGGAATGTAAATAGAGCGCGTTCTTCCTACCGCTCTCCGGCCAGTAATATGATACTATTAGTCGGAACCCTTGGGATAGAATATAAACATAGCAATAGGCAACGACGGAGTGCAAAGGCTGGTTACAGAAAAAAACGCACGTATACACAGGGTGGCCATAATTAAAGAGGTGGTGTTCAGAGCCCTGTAGCAAAAAATGTATTGGACCAAATTCAACCAAACTTGGTGTAAGTACATTCTAGAAACATGGTTTGTTTGTTTTTATTTACAGATGATAAAAAATAGTACAAATTCTGCCACTAGGGGACATTTTGCGCTATAAGCCCGTAGTTTGGGATTAATTAAACAGTAATGGCTAGAGATGCAGTTGAGTTTCCGCAACAAATCAGTTTTCGTGTTCGTATAACAGACGTGGTTCAGTATGCCCTTTCAGATGTTCTTACTGTATTTTGTGGATGACATTTTTTTTACAGCGGAACGCAACAGATCGGAATTCATTTGCCTTACATGCTGCATTATTCTGTCTTTCAAGATTTGTAAATCAGGAATATGTCCTTCATACACCATGCGTTTCAGATGGCCCCACAACCAAAAGTCACAGGGAATTGAGATCAGGCGAACGAGGTGGATATTGTGGGAAATGCACAACTAATCACTGTTCTGTGAAGTATTTTAGTAATATTCGCCGTACCGGCAAGCCACTGTGAGATAGTTCTCCATCCTGCATGAATATGGTAGGGTCAATGCATTTTCGCTGCTTCTGCGGAACAACGAAGTTGCACAGCATCTCTCGATACATAACAGCAGAGATGGTACAAGTCACTGGCCTGTCGGACGAAGTTCGAAAAAATACAGACCGATAATAAACGATGTAGTGAAACCACACCACACTGTGACTTTCGGTGAGCGCAAAGGGCTCTGATGGAATATATGAGTTGTGTGAATGAACACTACCATTCAGATAAAAATGTGCCTCGTCACTCCACAAGATCTTCCACGGCCATTCATCATCTACCTCTATTCGAGCTAAGAATATCGGGGCAAACTGGAGTTGAGTTTCCGCATCACCATGAAGCAAAGCTTGAGTATGGGAGATCAGGGGAAAAACTTCAGCATTTGACGCAGGATTTTCTACACAGTTGAGTATGGCATGTCCAGTTGACTTGACGTTGTCCGAACACTACTGGATCCTTGTGTGTTATTCATTCCGTGTTCCACGACGACAGTTGCAACTTTCTCAACTTGTTGAGGAATAATCCGTTTGCGCCCTCGTCCTGGAGTCACTGCTAATGATCCGCTATTTTCAAATCGTAAAATCATTTTCTAAGATTTGTTATTGTCATTGTACCTTTTCTCCTATCCTTCAAACGCCGGAATTATAGAAGCACGGCATTAGCGTTACCATGTTGATAGTAAAGCTTGACTAGCAACGCATGTTCATGTAAGGCGAGATCCATAGCACTTCATTCTTATCAGAATGACGCGAATCCATTTCGTTCTTCCTTATATCCACCATCTTCTCAGTAGAAGCAGTGAGATTTTGCAAATATCACGCGATTCTAGCGCCAATTATCCGCTAGTGACAGAATTTTGTACTTTTTTTTTTGTAAATCAAAACCCCATATTTCAGAGTGTACTTACACCAAGTATGGTTGAATTTCGTCCAATACATTTTTCTCTACAGGGCTCTGAACACCTTCTCTTTAATTATGGCCATCCTGTGTGTGTGTGTGTAATATTTTATCTTTACGTAATTTACATGTGTACTAAGTTTATCGTGCCTATAAATTACGTTAGCAAAAACATCCTTAATGATATTTTACATTTTCTCGCTAACAGCTAGTTAGATTTAAGTTACCAGTGTTGCTAAATTCGATCATCCTATCGTAGAAATCAGATGCTGAATCTGGTCATTACTATCCTCCGAGGTTATTTGCTGTCTTAGTATTATTTCTGTTTCGGCAAAATGTATTATCGTAAAGTTAAAACCTGTCTGTTCGTATATTATTAGAGTTCACTCACAGTGAAAATCAAACTACGTTTCATATTTGAATCGGTTAAACATTGTAAAAAGTTTATAAGAATCAAAATTATAATTTGGTAAAACATACAAAAAACAGTAATAACGTTGAATAAAATGAATGAATTTGTTCAACTTAAAATACGATGAGAAGTGAATTCGTTACTATCCTCCGAGGTTATTTGCTGTCTTAGTATTATTTCTGTTTCGGCAAAATGTATTATCATAAAGTTAAAACCTGTCTGTTCGTATATTATTAGAGTTCACTCACAGTGAAAATCAAACCACGTTTCATATTTGAATCGGTTAAACATTGTAAAAAGTTTATAAGAATAAAAATTATAATTTGGTAAAACATACAAAAAACAGTAATAACGTTGAATAAAATGAATGAATTTGTTCAACTTAAAATACGATGAGAAGTGAATTCGATGTCTGGAATTCATTATCATTGCATTTCTAGCAGTGATCTGATAAACTAGCGTTGTCGATTGGGAGAGTATGATCATCTAATTATATATTCAACAAAAAATTATATGCGTACTCTTTTCATACATTTTTCGAATAGTTTTTATCAAGAATTAGTCAGTAATGATGCCAAACTTTCAAATTATTGTGACTTAATTTCCTCTCTGTGACTATTATTGTGATTCCCAAGGTATGTAATAGCAGTTTGAAAGGGATTAGAGCTTGAGTTGAACAACATGCTTGGACATACTTTGGAACCCGTTTTACATCAAGGAATACGGTAATGCAAACTCATGTTTTTGGAGTTCTCACATGTGCTCAGCATCTTGGAATCTCTTATATCTTTAATTTATTTTTACTGCTCTGTTATTAAAAGTTAGTTTCATACCCAAAGTAATGGGCTGTAAAACGCCCATTACTTTGGGTGTGAAACACAGGACCAAGTTTTTATTTTTAAAGCGAATTCTTAGCGATGGAATGAATAAGTCGCAAGGATTACCTTTGGAATATTTGTGGCAGTTTAAAAGTAAATATTGAGTATTCAAGAAATATTTATAAAGCATTGCTGATTTTTTTACAACAAAACATTGTATCAGAAAACTATGGCCCGCCTAAAAATATTTTATAGGAGGAAGAGAGAATTTAAAACACACGCTCCATGTCGTCCCTAAGAAAAATATTTCTACTACCATTCCATACTAAACTGGATTTAAATTTATTCTCGCCTATTAAATAAATAAAACGAATCTTCTGGACAAGCATTGCCATATTAGAGCAACGATACTAAGGCAAATCGAATGCTTGTATGTTCGAAATTAATTTCTTCAAAGATATGCCAAAGTACTTTCAAGTGCAAGCTGTTTCAAAATTGCTTGAATTTACCATTTTTATTTATTTATTTATTTTTATTTGTGAGGTCTAGATTTTTTGCTTGGAGAGTGGTGAATGAGTCGAATAGGTTGCCTGTCAGTTGGGTGCTTTGTCTTTGAATAATTTCAAGGCAAAATATAACAGATATTAATAATTAATGGTATATAATGCACCTCCTCGATGAGTCTGCGGACTCCATGGAAGCCGATATATAATACTTCATTGGTAAAAAGAACGTCTGTCCATATTCTCTTGGACTAGCCGAAGGATGTAGTCTGAGGAATACTGCATGGAGAACGTGTTCCACAGAACCGAGGTAGATGCCATGAAAGGTGAAGATGGAGAAGTAAGTTTGGTGGGTCAGCAAACTGCAAAAGGATATGGGGAAGTTGTTGCTCATGTTATTGTAAGTTTAACAGATATAGGAGGCATAATGGATACTAATTCTGTTGAACAGTACTTATTTAAATATTTGTAAAAAAGACACAATGAAAAAAGAAACTGATCACCTGTGAGACATTGACGGAGTGTGTCTCTGGAAGCCGGGTCTTCAGCCAAACATTGGACATCATCAAGAATTTTTAGAGAGAGAATTATAAGATTGGGCAGGTTTAGGACGTGTAGGGAGTTAATCGATCGCCTGGTGAAAAGTAACTTCTTGAGCAAATAATGATGCCAGTGTTTTTGGAGGCTGAAGATGCTGGGAAAGGTAGTGATAAGTGTCAGTTCAAGAACGGAAAGATCTGATCTTTTCTTTTTTTTGCTATGAAAAAAAAAAAAGAAAAAGAAGACAGAGTTGTGTTTTGGAAATACTGAAGACACTATTTGTTATCACTCCATTGAAGGATTATATGGAGACAGAGCTTAAGGCACCATTTATAAGCTGTTTGTAGAAAATCTTATAGCTTGAGATATAGGAAAAATATAAATAGAGTTTGAGGTTTGGGAGAGAAGGTCGTTATATATGGAAGAGAGTGGATGGTGTAAACAGAGAGCCCTGAGTAACACTTACATTAATAGAGAAATCTGAAGAAAGGAGAAAACCGATCCAATTACAAAGAGTGAAATAGCATCGATAAGGTGGCAATTTGCTGAGAAAATATCAAACCGTATAAATGCATTGGTGGAAATGTCAAGTTTATTTATTTATTTTTTGGAATAGTCTGAACATGGGCTTGTTTCTTTGTCTTGGGATAGTGCCAAAGTGTAGTACTGTAGAGATGATGGACAAGTATTTATTCAGGATCACATCGCTCCTGTAAGGAATACAATGCTTTGTTCTTGGCTACTTATTCTAAATATCGTAAGATATGAAAGTAATTGCATTTTGGCTGTTTATATTCATTTTAAAAATAGAATTTTTTTTTCTAATTGACAGCTATTTTTCTTTCATTTTTATCAATGAAGAGTACTTTGTATCACTACCTTTCAGTTTTGATTTTACTTGTCATTTATAGCGAATACATTAAGTAAAACAAAAGTATATGCCTAGAGCACTATATAAATCTCAAACGACTTAAATAAGAATACTATACTGTTCTCTGATTGTATTTGTGCCAAACATCATGTTAGTTATTTGGGAAAATGAAAATATCGATAATTTTCATTTTCTTTTAACCTTAAAAGAAAGAAATGCATGGTAAGGAAAAAAAAATTAAAAAGGGCTTGATAGTGCCTCGAACATTACATATATTTCTGTGTGCTGGAAAATTCGTTTTTCAAACACTACCCCGGTTTAGTGGACAGAACATTATTTTTTTTTTTGTATAATTTTGCTTTTATTAGCAAAACGATTTGAAATATTTCATTTTCCTTTTTCGATATAATTGGGCCGTTTTTGTTGCTGAAATAATTGAAACATCATTGCTTGGTAGGTTAATGAATTTCGGTATTTAGAATAATTGTCAAAAGTTATCATTATTTTAATTCGAACATTTTAATGGAAAATTAAGCCAAAAAAAAAAAATCCTGCAATACGTATGCCCAAAACGGCTTTGTGTTTATTCGTCGTGATAATGAATGCTATAGCGGAAGGACTTTCTTATTTCTTTGTTAAATTTTACACCCGATAATAGAGCCCTGTTTTGATATCAGTTTCAAAATACTTGCTCACTCACCACTATTTTGTTTGATTTTCTCTCTTCACTAATTTACCTCGTGCTGATCCTTTGGAATATTTATTCTTCTTTAGCAACAGCTGTTCCAAGAGGAAGTGTTACCTCAGGCAGATCAAATCTCTCAATTTCTTTCTATCCTCCCAAATTCTTTCTTCATGAAGATTGTACCAGTCCAGATTTTTTTCTCTAGATCTTTTGTGGTCTCGCTACCTTTTCCGTGATCTTCGTCTTGGTCTCTTCCCCTCAAATTTCATTTCATACATTCTTCTTGGTATTCTTTCTAAATTCCTTAGATAGATAGATGTCCAAATCACTTCAAGTGAATTCATAAGCATTTTTTCAACACTTTTTAGTCCTAAACTATTCTTAATGTTTACATTTCTTATACTGTCTTTCCTTGTTTTTTTTTCCCAATATTCCCCTTAAAACTTTAATTTCCATTGCTTGTATTAGATTGATGTCTCTTGTTGTTTGTCTCTGTGCATGCTGCATAAGTATATATGGACAAAAAGTATGTAACTTTTTTCAGTAAAAAGTTGCACTTAAGTGGGGTCTCAATATCCCAAATTAGACTATTCACACTGTTCACATACGCTTAGTTTGCCCAGTGAAATCCTCTACATCACCTCCTAGTCTAAACTTTCATCACTAGAAAGTATACTTCCATTCCGCCACAGTAAGGAAATACTGGTATACTGTTACTTAGTTAATAAGAACTTGTTACTTAGTATACTTATACTAAGTAACAAGTTCTAAATGCTTGTTACTTAGTATAACAAGAACCTGAGTACTTTTTTAATATTAATATCCAGGATTTGTGGAGTCCTGAGCCTTATCGCTTAGCATCTGCTTTAGACACCACATAGCCTATTGCCTGTTTCTTAACTTCATTTATAGTATGCATGCTCACCACACCCTAGCAATGGATTCCACTCATCTATTACTCAGCATACAGGAAAAAATAATAAAAACAACGCCACCATTATCTTACAAATTGAGCAAACCAGTCCGAACACAGGTAGTTATCAAGTGTACACTGAAAAACAGATTAATATATAGTCTTAGTTTTAATTGCTTCGGCCATAACTCTAAAACAACAACAGCACCAGATTACATGACCGACTCTGTTCTGACAGCAAAACGTTCTAAAAATGATATAATTGTCCGCATATCGTTTTTATTAATCGTCTTTGTTTCCTCTCTATACGGTTCTTCATCCTCTCCAAATCCCGGTGATCAGATCTGAAACTTAATAATCCAGATGTTCACTGATTAGAGCCCTCTACAACGGAATCACTTATTTTTGGTGGGTCTTTTCAATACTGCAGCAGTCCTCCGGGTTGTCTACCTTTGTAATATATCCTCCAAATTTCCGCCAGAATAGTTCCATTAATATAGATATATAGATATATACCCCTCATCTGTAGATTCCAGTGTTTAAAACCTTACACTTAGCTACGTTGAACTGATGTCCCCATTTATTTGCCACTTTTTGGCATATTTATTTACTTCTGAGAATTAGTTATAAATGTTAAGTTAGTTTCACATCAGAAACATCTCCATTTTAGATATACAATTTAAGTTACAATTCGTCACTAACGGTATCAAGGTAGGGAGAACGAAATTCAAATATTAATGTAGAAAGTGAATCTTTCTACATTAATATTAATGACATGCAAGATCGCTGTAATTGCTATTATCAACAGATCCTAAAAATTGTCCGTAATGGCTTTGAAATCTGATTTCATTTAGCATCATATAAGATATCATAAAAAGAAAGTATTTTCCATTACTTATTTTTGGGGAATTTGTTCTTTAAGTTCCGAAAACCATCCCCATTCTCATTTAAAAGCCCTTAAGGAAATTTTTCATTAGACTGAGTTTATTCTGAATGAGTAGCAAGAGAACCTTTTCAAGCTTCACAAGGATAAGAGAATTGAAAATGCTTTATGTGCTACTAAACGGTGTTTAACTTTATAACTGTCAGTCTTTTAGTTCACTGGTACAAAATATACAGTATATTGTGAAGCCTGGCTGCATTTATAAGTATCATCACTTTGGGGTCACCGGGTATTCGATCTGTTCTTATAGGATTCATTTATAAAGCATATTTATTCGCAGTCTTTAGGAGTATGACCTACAAGCTAAGCTATAATGCATCGTTATTTAAACAGGCATTAGTCATCCGCCAACATCAGTACTCATAAAAAAAAGAATTCACAATTTTGACATATTTTTAGCAAATTTCTAAATTTTACAGCAATGTGTATCATAGTCTAGATTTTAAGATTTCAGCTGGTGGTTTGATATATTTCTCAGATCATCGAACTCAGCTTAGGTTATCAAATGTTGGCTAATTGACGGTTAAAAATCCAGAACATGTCCATTAGAACATAATGATGCACTTCCTGGTTCAAAGGTAGCATTATCTTGATCCACTGTCATGAGGCGCTGGTCTCATGACGAATGACAAGTTTGGGTATTTTATTCGACTTTGTTCAAAGCTTGATATGTTTTTAAACTTAAATGACAAACTCTGTAGGCACTCTTCTTGCCATTGAAAGGACAGCAGACGGCATTGTCAAAATGTGTATCCTTTCGCTATCATGTTTATTATCGTGAGTATTTGTAGCTGCATATGTGGAGATCCATGTCCGCTCCTAATCTTTCACTAATACAACGCATACACTTTCTAGATAATATGGAATGAATGCTTTTTTTTTCTGTAATAATTTAATGTCACTTTATCGCATACCTTGCTTGTACCTAATCCAAGAAACTCATGATACTTGCTTACTGTAGTGAAGACGTGCAGGAAGTATCTTTTAATCATACAAATTCTTCTATATACCTATACATACAATAGTACAGATTCGTATGAAATTCAGGTGGTATGTCAATACGTGATTTTATTTGAAAAACTAGAGGGTGGTAGTTTTTATCAAATATTGATCGCAGAGATTTAATCAGACTCCCTTTTGTTTCAAGGCAAAAGAAAAAAATCCGATTTATTCTTAGTGGTAATCTGAGATTATATTCTTCTTCTTCTACTACGCGTTATTCCCGCTTCCCATGCAGGGTCCGCGTGTTACTTTAGATGCGACTTCTTGTTAGTACTACTCCCAGCCGACCCGTCGCCAGGTCTGCCGCTGGGGGGGATATATTTTTGACTGTAGAGGCGTATGTTCATGGGGGCCGGTTTGCGAGACGAAAAACGCCATGTAAACTGGCGGAAAAAACCCTACTGACCGCGCCCAAGACCGGCTAACTTGGCTATGCCTGAGGAAGATCCTCAAATTCCTCACGTCTACAACGGGAATTGAACCTGGGACACTCCTTCCCCAGGCATATGGTTGCGAAGCGCAAAGCCACTAGGCTAACCGCGCGGTTAATCTGAGATTATATTAAACTTATTAAATCAAAAGCATTAGTAACTACACATACCTGTCATTGAATTAGAAATCTTTATGCAGATGGACGTAAACTTTTTCAGCGTATATGCAAATTACTCCGTCTGGCTGGAATCGCGATTTTGAAAACAGCAGGGCTGACTGGTTTCTGAAAAAGTCAGATATCTCGGGTGTTTAATCGGTGGAAAAATAACCGCATTTCTTATCTGAGAGGCGTAACTGTGGTCCTAAGGCAGTGTCACAACGAGATCGTCGTCGTTTTCAGAAGATTTGTATGGACAAACAGATTTCCTGTGTGCAGCAATTGACCGAACATTTAATGGAGGTTGTTCCCGATCCATATCTCACCGTTCGGTGAGATGTGGAGCAAGGAATTGAAGATAATCGGTATTAGCAGTCGAATTGCTATACGGAAACCACCGATTTCTGCGAAGCTTCTAATTCAGTGGTCTGTATATGTGTACTACTATATAGTGGTGTAGCTCGTGGGCAAAGACAAAATTTGATGAAATTGATAAAAAAAAAAAAAAGCCTTAGCCCACCCATGTACAAAACGTACTACAAGGTTTGCTAATAATATTTCATGGGTGAGAACAACATAAAAATAAAATCTAACTCTTAGCCCATTCACTCTCTAATGTACGACAAATTTATAATCTTCTGTGGGTGGGTCGGGGGGGGGGTTTCACATAAAAAAATATACCTAATATTTAAGCATAAGATTTTTCTTTTCCAAGAAATTCTCACAGTTCTGAAAGCTTTGCAGCATTTAACGTTCTTTCAACCTCATTATTTTTCATCATTTAAAGTCCGATTAAAAAAAAAACTTTTCTTTCATTTTAATATTGCTACATCTGAGACATTTGTTTCTCGAATAAGTGTATTATTTTCTGTCTGCCATCGTAATGAAAGGAAAGTTTTCCTTTGTGCTTAATGAAGGTTTAATTATTCATTAAGCTTTTACTCCTAAGACCAAATTTTGTCTTAAATCTAATCTAGTCTTGCTTTTGATTGATTTTCGGCGCTGTTATTTCGTTTATCTAAAAATCAAACAGCATTTAGCTTACGACATTTCTGCATTTACAAGATTTCAGATTTTTCAGATACAATTTCAGATTTTTTTTTTTTTTTCCAGTAAAAGTCTGAATCTGGCAAGTAAACCGTAGTCACTTGACCTACTTATAAAACTATTTCCATTACAGAATAAATAATAAATTTACAGACTAGAAGTTGCAAATGACAGAAGCACTACTTGTGGTTTGTGGATAGCCTCCATAGCTTAGTTGAATTCGATGAAACCATTTGATCGGAAAGATTTGGGTTCTAATCCTGTCTGGGCGAAGAACTTTCATTAGGGTTTTTCATTTGACGGTGAGTTAGCCAGTCTCGTTCTGTGGTGGTAGGGTTTTATATCCCGCAGCCAGGCAAGCCGGCCAGGAGAACATACTCCTTTACACACAAGAATATGTTTAAGCATAAAACTAATCACCTATCCTAAAACTACGCTTACTAAAGCCAATCTGGGGTTGATCGTGGGCCTCAGGGACATGTAAGGGCCACCTATATATTACATGTTGCTTTAGAGGCATGGATTTGCCCAACTCCGCCACAGTATAATATAGTTGCTGCATCATGTTATGATGAATTTTGTTTTTATTTTCGTCGTCAACTTTAACTTCAAAATATAGTCAATTCAATCACGTTTGATAAACGATTAATTATTTGACAGTTAATTATTTCAACAGACTAGCAGTTCACGTTATTGGTTTCTATTTTTTAATACATTTTACAGCAAATATTATAAGACGGCATTTAATTTTTTCTCCTATCTATCTGGAATAATATGAGATTTATAAAAAAAATATAGCTGACTGAGCGTTTTTTTTTTTGTAATTAACTTGGATAAAAATACCCATAATTCTATAAAAACCTTTTAGCAGACGCGTGTAACCGTTGACCTAGTAGTAATGAAAGTTGACACGTAAATTGATAGAAGTATTATCTTATTAGAATTGATGACTATTAATTCGATACATGGAAATCTAAAACTCATTATTATTATTATTATTATTATTATTATTATTACTCATTATGTGGAAGCTTTGTGATTTATCATACAATGAATGCTTCAGTACTGGATTTAAAGTTGATGCGGTCCTAAGCTATAACTTTTAAGAAGACTTCCCCTTTAAATGCCTCCAAAAAAGAGTTTAATAGCTTTTTTTTTTTTTGAAGGCGGCTTTGTAACTGTTTTCACTTATATTTTTATAGCAGTGAGTTTGATTAAACCAATTTGAATGGTTAATGAAATGGGTTATAATCCTTAAAAATGTTGCGACATCATACCTTGAACTGCATAATCATTAATAGAAATTTTATTTCAGGGTTAATTTTATAGGTTTTGATTTTTTTTGCATATCATCTGAGATCAATATTGAGTGGAATGTTTCAGCATCAAATTACGATTGCAGAAGTTTTTAATGTAAACAAAAATGCATGCGTACTTATGAGCACATGTAATCTCTTAGACAAAACCGGAGGGAATGTTATTCTTGTGATCCGAATTGGCGTTTCTGTTCAACTCATTATTCAGTGCATAGCTTGTTAAAAAAACAAAACAACAACATAAAAAAAACAAGTTGTTTCTGTTGTTACTCCGAGATAGTACCACGTGTTACGTATGTGTTTTACAGTGAAGACAACTTTCGTTTTTCCGCCGCGCGCTTCCTGCGACGTCTGTATTGATGCTGCCGCTACTATGGCGTGGGAGTACGCGCTGGTGTGTTGTAAGTCCGCAGTTAAACCTCGTACATTTTGCTTTCTGCTAGTTCTTATGGAGACCGAAGTTGCTTGCCTACACCAGTGTTGTATTAACGATTTGACACGTGTAACGGTCATAGTTGGAGGTGGCGCGTACTGACCCACGAATGGATACCGCTGCACCGGCCAGTTCGCTACCTGTCCCCGAACCGCCTTCTCTGTGTTTCGTGCCTGCAGAAAGTATGGTTGTACATTGGAAGCCCAAACCCAGGCGAATTATTTCCATGATGTTGAATATAGAACTGCAAGAATTTAGATTAACGTAGCAATGGCGTTTCATACAGATCGTGAGATTTCTAGTGACTGAATATACTGATTGTATTGTTTTACAATTTGGCGTTTCAATCTATCGTTGCTTATGCTTCCCTAGTTAGGTGGTGCCCGTGGAGGATCGCGAACATGGAACGTTTTAGGGAATAGGCTATGTGGTGAACGTCCATGCCCATTTGGATTAATATAGGTCCACAAACATTAGCGAAGTTTGGACCGCTTTATGTCGAGTTCCAAAGTGCACTCAATTGATCAGTTTTGTTGTGACGTGTTTTCCATCTAGCTTGTCGGAGAGCATTTTACCGGGTGGCGTTCTGCTAAGCCTAACGACATTGAATTTTACCTGTCGGTACACCTTGTGTGGTTCTCCATGGCGGGCACTGTTGTGGGTAGTGCCTGTGGAGAATTTGGTAAGATTTTTTTTTTTTTACTAGTGTTTTTATTTTCTATTATCACTTTTCTTATTATTGTCATTAGGGTAATAATTTCCCCATTTTTCTTGTTGCATATACGTACAAAAAAAAATTGTTTCAAAAGAAAAGTTAAATTAATCTGAAACATTTCTTATAGAGAAAAGTTGATAATTGTAGAAGTTGATTGGTCCGTATGACGTTGGAGTACATTTTGCTGTTTCATTCCCGTTTTGTATATTTTCATGTAACCTGGAAAGCGAAACGACTTTGTATGGAACTATTGGTAGCCAGTTAAAGTTGAGATAAATGGCTGAACTAAATTGAGCCTTCAGATAACAGCAATATTTCAGAGACATTATCAGATTTTCAGACATTATGTTTTCAGATTAGTTAATTACAGCTTGTTAATAAATTGAGAATCAAGATCAGCATTGTTTCAAACAACGTTGAAAAATTGAATAATTTGTAGGTGCATCCTGTTTAATACAGCACTTGACTGTTCACACCAGAAGTCGTTTTGATATATGATATATTCAGTTTCTTTGCTTGTTTACTAAAAATGAATGTAAAGGAAGAAGAGAAAAAAAATTAGTGCAATTTTTAATTATATTTAAGTAATTATGATTATCTGCAATGTAAACATGCTGATTAAGTCTATTGATAAGTAATTTATTCACAGACCTTGCTGCTTTTGCAATATTCACATTTATTCCCATTATTAAGAACTTAAAATGTTTTACATAATACAAAAATTTTGGAGAATTATTTATGTATCTAATGAAAAAGGCAGATCCACAGTCTAGATTGTGGAAGTTGGTGTAACTTATTTTATCTTGTCAGTTTTTATGAACCAATAAAGCTAAGGAAAAACAATACTTTTATTAATGGGATTACATGAAAGGAAGGTTAAAAATTATCTGTCTACATCCCCTAATGTCACATGCCCTGACAAGACTGCATTATTGTTTCAGGAATTTATATAACTGCTTTAATTAGACGATAAGTAAGAATGTGGGAGATTGGGAAAATTGGAACAGAGCGTGTACAGCACTGAAATTCAAGATTGATGAAAATATACTCTTTCTACCCTCTCTTCCTGAAATGTATAGAATGCAGTTCAGGAAGGGGTTGGGAATCAGCATTTGGAGGTCTTTAGTTGTTTAGCTTTTATCAAACTAGTGAAAGTGAAAGAAAATATCTTGGATTAATCAGAATCCAGTTATTATTAAAATACAGTGATCTCTCAATTATTTGACTATCATATATCTAAATCCTCAGGTAACCTGACTTGAATCAATTAGGTTGTTTCCCTACTCTGGGAAACACTGTAGACATTCAGTTAACATTATCCTGAATTAACTGAGTAAATCAATTTCCCAACTGGATAATTGAGAGAGTGCAACATTTCTTTGTACTACTTTATTTGCACTGTTCAGTTTCAGTGTTATAATATTAAGAAATACAATGGGAAAATCCAGATGGTATGCAAGAATTGGACATCTAGAATGTTTGATAGTTCAACAAACTCTTTATTCCTTACGTGAATACTGCTGCCACCATTAATTGTTAATATTGGACTCCATATGGTCCTAATATTTATCACAGGAGGGCCATTCTTGGTTTCCTTATGCCTATGATGCTTTTCCTTAAATTCATTCAGCATTAATGTACTTGCATCTCATTCAGTGAATGCACTTTATTCATTTGCTACTTAAAACTCTGTTTCCCCCCCCCTCCTCCACCACACACACACACACACGTTTACTGACCACAGTCTTAACTTTCAGGGATGATCTCTTTACTGATAAAATGTTTGACATTTAAAATCATACTTAACCTCTGATTAAGTGTGATTTTAGAATTTGAAGAATCTCTGAGACGTGGTTGACGGAGGATGATATAATAACTGGAATTGAAGTGGCAGGGTACAGCATTTTTTGGTAGCATTGAAAAGGAGAACTTGGTGGTGGAGTACTGCTTATGATAAGTGATGACTTATGTCCTCTAAGAGTGGAGGCTTTGGAAGGCAGTGGCACAATTGGTTTTGAAAGCATATGGTGTGAGGTAGAAGTGGCCAAGACAGGATATTTAGTGGGATGTTGCGCTAAACCAGGGAGCAAAGAGGGTGGGGACCAGGAGATATTTAGGCATTTGAGCTTGGCAAGCGCAAGTAGAATGATTGTTATGGGAGATTTTAACTACAGCAGTATAAATTGGGAAGAGGAAAATGCAAGTAGTAAGAAGGGGATAGAATTTCTGGAATTCTTGAAGGACAAATGTCTTCTGCAGCATGTAATAGAGGAAACAAGAGGTTCAAGTGTTTTGGATTTGGTCATAGTATCAGAAAGCTGATAATAAGTGAGATGACATTTCTCCCACCAGTTGGAGTGAGTGACCATATGGTTTTGACTTGGAAGATGAATAGACATGCAGGTGTATCAAAGAAAATGGAACGTATGTGGAATTATAATGCGGGTGATTATAGTCTTAGGTATCAACTAGGGGCAGTTCCATGGAGGGCAGAATTGGAAGACCAGGATATCATTAGTGCTTGGGAAATTGTGAAAGGTTATTTGTTAGCAGCAATAGTAAGCTGTATTCCATGGGTGAAGAAGCAGACACAATTTGGTGTAAAGTGGATGACAAACAATATCAAACAGGAACTGCAGTTGAAAAAGAGATTATGGAAGAGATATAAGGAGAATGGTGGAGGACAGCTACATGAAGAATATAAGATGCAGGCCAGGAGTGTGACCAGAATGATGAGGAAGGCAAAACTGGAATATGAGAAGAGATTAGCACTAAGATCCAAAGAAAATCCTAGAGAATTTTTAGCTATGTGGCCAGTAGGCAGAGAAACAATTGTGGAAGAATGAAATTGCAGGATAAAAATGGGAATAGAGTGACTGGTGCAGAGGACATAGTGGAGTTGTTCAGTGAGCACTTTATTGGAGTATTTCATCCTAGAGGAGGTTTTCATACTAGAGGGATAGGGCAGGTTCAGGGTTTAGAGGTGCAGGAGGGAAGAGTGTTCCGAATACTGAGTACTCTGGATACCAGTAAAGCTGTTGGACTGGATGGTATTTCACCATGGGTTTTGAGAGAATGTGCTAAAGAACTGACAGCTCCATTGACCTTGCTTTCCAGTAAAAGTCTGGCTGCAGGAAAGGTACTTAGGGAATGGAAGGAAGGTAAGATAGTGCCATTGCATAAGGGTGGCAGCAGACTGGAAGTGTCTAATTATAGGCCTGCTCATGTGTCATCAATAGTTGTTAAGGTCTTAGAGAAATTAGTGAGGGACTATATACAGCATTGGGCAGATGAGGGTAATGTTATCTGTGAGAATCAACATGGATTTGTTAAGGGGCGCTCTTGCTTTAGTAATATGGTTGCCTTTTATTATTATTATTATAGGCAACTCAAAGGAGTCCATAGACACATCGAGGGAGGCTCTAACATCATGTCAAGAACAACTATTCGACATTCACACAGTATCTATCATACTTGGTCTTGAACTGATTTACAGTCATGGCATCCACAACAGACTCTGGCAGCTTATTCCATTCGTTCACCACTCTCCGAACTCTAACACCCTTGCTAACCACACTCTTGCCCAGCTTCCATGTTTTGTCCCTAGTTCTCCCACCACCAGTCCTATTCTCAAAAATATCTTCTGAATTAATCTTATAGAAACCCTTCAGCAATTTGAAAGTCTCAATCATATCACTCCTTTTCTGCGTATCCTCCAATTTCTGCAACTCACAAATCTTCAACCTGTTCTCATAAGGCTCATTCCATAGACCTTCTATCATCTTGGTCACTTGTCTCTGGATCCTCTCCACCTCCTCCCCATCCATAAGAAACCCTGGCACCCATATCTGGGCACAGTATTCTAGATGGGGTCTTATCAAGGCTCGATACAGAGGAACAATAACCTGTTTGTCTCTGCTTGTTAAAGTATTTTTCAACCAAGTGATTCGATGAGCTGATTTAGCCACGTTTGCAATATGTCCCCTAAACTTTAACTCCCTGTCCATCAACACTCCCAAATCCCTAGCCTTGTCAATCTCCCGGAGTACAGTTCCACCAGTGTGATATAATGCTGCTTATGTTTTCACCCCAAAATGGCTAAATCAGCGCATGGTTTTGTGAAGGGTAGATCATGCCTCAGTAACTTGCTCACGTTTTATAACACAGTGACGGCTGAAATTGGATAAGGGTAAGGTTATGACCTTACATTTTGCTATATTAAATTGACATCCATTCTCCTTAGCCCAGACCTCCAATCTATCCAAATCATCCTGCAAAATTTTGACATCTTCTGCATTCACTATTGCACTACCCAACTTTGCATCATCAGTGAACAAATGAACTGTTCCTCTCAGTACTTTCCCTATATCGTTAATGAACAAATTAAACAGCAGTGGTCCAAGAACAGAACTTTGCAGTACACCACTAGTCACAAGCTGTCTTTTGCACTCTACTTCTGAATAAACCACTCTCTGATATCTCTCCATCAACCACCCTCCTATCCATCTCACCAATCCTATATCCATCACCATATGATGCAGTTTACTGATTAGAATTCCATGTGGTATCCTGTCAAAGGCCTTAGCAAAGTCCAGTAGAATCACTGTGAACACATTAACGTTATCCTGTTCAGCTGTCGCTGTTTTATAAAACGAGGCATTATCTGCCCTTCACAAAACCATGCTATCCCCCATACAGTATCCCATTTTCATCTATCCAATCCTGTATTTTCCTCTTGACTATTTTCTCCAAGACCTTGACAACGATTCCTGATATGCTGATCGGTCGTTAATTTGCAACAGCAGTCTTGGAACCTCCTTTATGCAGTGGAACTATTTTCTCCTCTTTCCCCCCACTCCCCTGGGACTAACCCACACCTGAGATTCAAATTAAACAAAATGGTAAAGGGCACTGACAATTCTTTAGCCGCTTCATGTATGACACGAGCTGGTATACCATCCAATCCCACAGATGTATTGACATTGAGGTTTTGTAATAGGCTATTCACTTCCACTTCATTCACTACAATTCCCATATAAGCTGTTGGTTCTTTCATTCCTACAATGTTACCACCTGGATCAACTGATTCGGTTACCTCCCTACCATTGGCATTCTTTAAAATCATTCTGCCATATACATTTTTCTTTTACTTGCAACATATCGAAAAAACTGTTTGGGATTCTCTTTAACCTGCATGGCTAATGTTCTTTCATAATCTGCTTTTGCTTTCTTACCACACTCGTTACTCTTCTGGCCTGCGCTTTATACCTTTCATGTACCTGTCGGTCACCTTTCGCCTTAAATTCCCTCCACAATTGTTTCTTTTTTTTGCAGCTCAAGCTTAATAGTGTTATTCATCCATTTAACTCCTACTTCATTTATTATTCGGACTCTAGGTATACCGTCAGCCATTGCCTCCTGCAAACACTTCTTAACCGCTTCCTATGCGCTATCAACATCCAACACTTGCAGTTTTACATGCCATGGCACGGAACCAATCAAACTCCTAAGCTTGTCATACTTACCAGCCTGATAATTCCACATGTACCCTATCTTAATTGTAAATTCCACACCTTTAGCCACCTTCCAAGTCAAAACCCTATGATCACTCTCCAATTGGGGGCAACGTGGTCATAATCGTTACAGCCAAATTCTCAGATGCAATTACTAGGTCTAGCACTCTCTGACCCCTAGTATTTTCCATTACATGCTGTCGCAGATAGTCATCCCTTAATAACCGCATAAAGTCCAATTCCTTCTTCCCATGTGTCCTCTCCTCCTTCCAATCAATGTTACCATAGTTGAAATCTCCCATAATAATTACCCTCCTTCCACTCATTTCTTCTATTTGCTTATGCATACTATCTCCACCATCTATTCCACACCTGGTATATAGCAGCACCCAATTGTATATTTTGTTCTGCTAGCCTCAATCTCACACTAAATAGCCTCAAACGTGCTCTTTTCTATATAAGATCATCAATAACACTCCTTCTCCCATTTTATTCTATTCCACACCTGGTCTATAGCAGCACCCAATTGTATATTTTGTTCTGCTACCCTCAATCTCACACCAAATAGACTCAAATGTGCTCTTTTCTCTATAATATCATCAATAACACTTCTCTCCCAATTTTATTCTCCCTGTCACTCCTGAACACACTATACCCCTCACATTCAATCCCACTAGCTATATCATGTTCTGTCAACCATGTTTCACTAATGCCAATAACCTGTGATCTGGAAGTGCCAACCAAGGCCAAAAAGTCTTCCTTCTTGTTCCTAATACTTCTGGCATTTGTATACATGAATTGCTGAAGACCATTTGTTCCATCCATATTTTGATGCCATATACTAACTATCCCATTCTGATTTGTTGTCCTTCGTACTCGCTCAGGCATGTTATACACATTCATACACTCGACTGTCTCCCTAAAGTCTGCCTATCTAAATTAGAATATAATAAATTATGTTATATTATATATTATATTATAATATAATATAATACATTTATAATAAAGTGACAAGAACGGTTGATGAGGGAAAGGCATATATTGCCATTTTTTTGGATTTTGCAAAGGCGTTTGACAGGGTGCCACATCATAAGCTGATATTTAAGTGGCAGCACATGGGTTTAAATGTTGGGTTAGTCAAATGGATTCAGGATTGGCATCAGAGAGTTGTGTATGGTGGGGCAATATCAAAGAAGCAGAAGGTTACAAGTCGGGTTCCACAGGGCTCAGTACTGTGACCTGTATTGTTCAACCTTTATATCAATGATATTGTCAATGGATTGCAAGGGGACATTCAGTTGTTTGCAGATGATGTCAAGCTGGGAAGGGTTATCAGTAATAGTGCAGATGTGGCAGCCCTGCAGGAGGATTTGAATAAACTAGACAGATGGGCAAATGAATGGGGATGTCGGTTCAATGCAGCAAAATGTCACATCTTGAGATTTGGGATCCATTGATGGGAGGATGTATACTCGATTGAAGGAACTATACTGGAAGAGGTAGGGGAGACAAGAGACCTGGGGGTGATGATTGATAGAAAACTGAAATTCAGGGAGCATATTGCAAAGGTGGTGAGGGTAACTCTGTGGATTGCTGCAATACTGAGGACGCTGACCTGCAGAGTTAAGAGTTATCATTCCGTTGTATAAGACCCTGATCAGACCACACTTAGATTATTGTTCTTAGATTTGATCCTCGGGATTTGAGGGGGATAAATTAAGTGTGGAAAGGGTACAGAGGCAGATAACAAAGATAGTTTCAGGACTGTACAATGAGTTATGAGGATCGACTGAGGGAATGTGGACTGTAGAGTTTGGTGGATAGAAGAAAGAGAGGTGATATGATTGAGACTTTTAAACTGTTGAGAGGCAGTTACAGGGTAGATGTTGGAGAGTTCTTCCTGCCGTTCCACCAAGTGGAACGGCAGGAAGGAGTGATGACAAGTGGCCATCCCTGGAAGTTATGAAAGGA
The DNA here is from genome assembly GCF_054136105.1 of Typopeltis vanoorti. NCBI lineage: Eukaryota > Metazoa > Arthropoda > Arachnida > Uropygi > Thelyphonidae > Typopeltis > Typopeltis vanoorti. The sequence continues at coordinate 61,623,353 of NC_143566.1, forward strand.
GGCTGTATGCAAGAGGGTGAGGAGTGGTTTCTTTGCGTGGAGGGTGGTTGAACCTTGGAATGCATTGCCTGTGACAGTGGTTTGAGTGGGAACAGTCAATGAGTTCGGGGAGTGGTATGATAAACTTTGTGTTTCCTAAAAACGACCTCCCATGATGAGTCTTTTGACTCCATGGAGGCCTGGATAATAATAATTAAACCAGAGTCGTTTTGCTATAAAATATCTAATATAAATAATAAATACTGATATTTCAGTGAAGTTTCACTGCCATTCTCACTGTTAGACTATAATGTAGAGTGACTAGTTTAAACATGAAATTAAGTTATTTTGATTTTAATTTATAGTGATAAAAAACTATATAGAATTTCAAAAATTTCCCTTAATTACCTTCATTATATGATTTTATATGATAAAGTTTACAGTGAATTGAATGTCTGCAGAATTGGTATTATTATATTTGATTTCCCAAAAGTGCAGTAATTGTAGTCCCTCATTCCTGTTTAGGTTTTGGATTTATGAAGTAAAGTTTCTAATTCTTCTAATAGTTGTCTTTCATATAGGAATCTGCTTTTATAGAGAACTCTAATCTAGAAAGTAATGCCTGATTTCCCTGGTTCCTGTGTCCATCTTATTATTTTGCTGGACATTTCCTTATCTATCAGTAATCCTAACTTTCATAATGCATGTTAATAAGGGAAAAGAAGTCATGTCGAGCACAAATTATTGTTATGTGACACCTCCAAGGAGTCCAAAGGCTCATTGAAATGACACTGCATCAGGAAATTGTCTTTACTATTTCATTATCATATCGATAATGAAATATTCACTTTCACTTCACTTCATTATTTCATTTGCTTCATTCATTGCTATTTCATTATCAGATTGCTGGCCTGGTTGACCGAGTGGTTAGCATATCCGCTTTCTAGCAAAAGGCTGCTGGTTTGAATCTCACATGGGCTTGGATGTTTGTGATTGTCTGTGAAAATACTAGTGGTGGGTGGTAGATGGTGTTGGTGTAGATGTGGCTCATTGTAGTTGGTAGATTGTGGGTGGTGGAGATAGAGAGTCGTAAAGTAGATGCCCTCCCTTGATGAGTCGTTGGACTCCCTGGAGGTGCCAAGTAATAATAATAAAAATATGATAACAGGTGCATTAGTCATGAGATTCACATTACTACCATTATTAAGAGTATAGTTATGTTGTAGGTTGTGCAGCTGACATTCAAATATGTGTCATGCAATTCCTCCATGACTCCCATAACATTCTATAAAGAAGGTTTTCTACTCTGCTGACTTATTAATGGTTTCATGTTGATGTCATCCAATAAAGGATTTTAAGCTTACGAATGGTAAGGGTTATATAATCTTATAAGCTGGCATTACATTGCATTGGATGTCAAATTGGTAAATCAGTTATCAAATACTTGGCTTGCTGTTGGTAAGCTCCATCATCACAAGTACTCTTGACTTCATGTGATTTTTTCCTTTGTTTATAAGATTATGATTTGATAGATAATGTTGAAATTGTTTTTTATTTACCAACATTTCCTTAGCAAAGTTTTTTCAAAATGACTTTCGTCCCAATTTTTGTCAAGCTTCATAATTTGTTATTAATGTTGGCTACATCTCATGGCATGGAAATTATGTAAACATATAGAACAGATGGTGATCGAGTTGTCACTTTCCCTTACTTTGCCAAATTATTTCTTGGAAACTTTCACGTAAAGACTACTTAATATCATCATTCCTTATAAATAATAAATTACATGATAACTACAGTAATTAACTTTAATGAAATGAAAATACAGATATTTAGTACTGAAAATAACAGTACATCATCAGTGTGTAGAAACAAACAATCAAAGGAAACGGATTACAAAGTACATACAGCAGTCGATGGTTTACCAATTAAAAACTGTAACCGCGTGCTAGAAATTAGTATTTATAAATAATATTATTAAAAATATTATTATTATTATTACTGGTATCTCCATGGAGTCAGTAGACCCAAACTAGCAAAACAATATCTGTCATATCTCTTCTTGTCATTTACAGACGAAGAGCTTACAACTAGGTCAGGCAGTGAATTCCACTCATTTACCACCCTCCAGGCAAAAAACCTTGTTCTGACACCTTTTGTTAACCACACTCTTCTTTAATTTCCAGGGATGACCTCTTGTTCTTCCATCACTATCACACAGCTGAAACATTTCCCCTGTATCAATCCTATAAAAACCTTTCAGTAATTTAAATGTTTCTATCATATCCCCTCTTCTTCGCCTATCAACCAATCTCTGCAATCCACAAGCTCTTAATCTATCAATGTAGAGAGCATTTTTTACATCACTCACCAACTTGGTTACCCTTCTCTGAACCCCTCTCCACAGCCTCCTCATCTCCAAGGAATCCAGGTGACCAGACCTGAGCACAGTAATCGAAATGTGGAAGTATCAACGCTGTATAAAGGGGAATAATAACTTCTTTATCTCTGGATGTCAGTGTGTTCCTCAACAACCAAGTAATCCTATGTGCAATCTTGGACACCTTAGCAATGTGTCCTCTGAATTTCCTCTCCCTATCCACCAACACCCCTAAGTCCCTAGCCTCATCAGTCTGTTGGAGTGCCTTTCCATCAATGTAGTACACAGCTGGTAATCTTTTAATCCCAAAATGCATGACTTTACACTTTTCCACTGACATCCATTATCTTTTGCCCATTCTACCAGCTTATTTAAATCATCCTGCAAACTTTCAACATCAGCTTGATTTTTTATTGCACTACCCAACTTTGCATCATCAGCAAACAACTGGATATCTCCCTTTAAGCCATTTCCTATATCATTTATATACAAATTAAACAACAATGGCCCAAGCACAGAGCCCTGAGGCACACCACTAGTCACCTGCCTCATTCAATTACACAACTATTTTTGATGGTTACATCTCCCAAATTTTTGGAGGAGAGAGACAATCATTCTGATTCAGATTTGGCTGATGTAAAAGCGCTTCATACATACTTAACATAATTTGGACAAACAGGCTATTCTGTAGAGAAAAGAATTAAAGAACATCAGTATCATATTGAATGCATGAAACCTCAAAAATTTGGTCTGGCACAACATAATATTGGCACTAAACACAATATCCAGTGGGATAAAGCTCGTCTTCTCTATAGATGCAGGTTTAAATATGAACACCTTTTAAAAGAAAGTTGTGAAGCCCTTTAACATCGTCCAAATCTGAATCGGAACGATTGTCTCTCTCTCTCTCCCCCCCAAAAGTTTAGGAGGTTCTTATCTTATGTAACCATCAAAAATAGTTGTTTAATAATATTTTTAATAATATTATTTATTAATACTAATTTCTAGCACGCAGCAACAGTTTTTAATTGGTGAACCACTGACTGCTGTATGTACTTTGTAATCCGGTTCCTTTGATTGCTTGTTTCTACACACTGATGATGTACTGTTATTTTCACTATGAAATATCTGTATTTTCATTTCATTAAAGTTAATTATTATGGTTATCATGTAAGTTATTATTTGCAATCATGCCACAGAAACCTTTAAAGATTAACGATCATCATCCCTTGTATTTTTCATTCTAGTATTGCTATGTTGATGAGATATTTGTAATATCCAGCAGTTATCGTGTTGTGAACGATCATTTTTTAAGAAAATTCAGTTTTAATTGTCTTAGTTTATAGCTCACATGGAAAGTTGATTTGATGGCTTCTGTTCTTGGATACGTTAATAATAAAACTTATGGTAGACTACAATTTTCTGGTTACTGCAAGCAGATGTGCATTAGCTACTGTATACAATATTCTGGGAATCATCAATACTCTAATATGCTGAGATTAATTCTTATAACAGGAGAAGAGTTGAAAAAAAAAGTGATCTTCTTTTACAACAAGAATCAAACATGATCTAATCTATTTATCTTCATTAACAGTGGATATGATAACAAGGTTATCTAACAGGTTAGAGATAGCTTCTTCTTTCAAGAGATGGGAGTATGTTCAAATGAACATTGAAGATCTTATTGATCTTGTACCTGTATCTAAATTTAGAAATGCTCTTCCTTTTTATTTTCTCAATCCTTAATCATATGGAGGTGTTTACCAGATCTTGTTTTTGTGGCCCCTCATATTTTAGACAGGCAAATAGATGTGAACAAATTCCATGATGAATACCCAGATTATGTGTTACCTAGAGGCTGAGATGACTAGCTAGATCATGCTGTTGACTAAACCAAGAATTATAGTTCAGTGGATGTAGACCTAAATTGGAATGATTATTGTGCAGTTGGAAGGTCATAGATATATAATACTTCATATAGTGTCTTCTTGTGGATGCTGGAGACCAAATAATGTAATGGCTGTATAGTGTGTTTTTTCATTTCTTTATTTCATATTCTGGAAAAGGAAGAAAAGACTTTAGTCACAGCTATCAACATGATTATTATTTGTAGACTATCAAATTTTTAGTTTTCCTCATGTTTTTTCCTTAATTCATTTATTTTTTTATTAACTTTGGGATCATGTGACCATCCCTGAAAATCATCATCTGTACATTAACGGGAATGATTTGATGGATAATATCCAGTTATTTGCCAATAATGCTAAACTAAAAAGGGTAACAGTTAATAACAATATAGAGTTTCTGTAGAATGATTTGAAGAGATAATAATTTGCCATAATAATATGCTGATAGCGTATTATTATTGCAAAGTGTAAGGTTATGCACTTTGGGCTGAAGAGATTGCAAGTTGTGTATTTTATTGATGGAATTTCACTATAAGATTTGGGAGTGATAGTGAAGAAGTTTTTCAAAGGACATATTACAAAAGTGGGAAAAATAGTTCAGAAGGTTACCTGGATGTTACCAAACATGCTGACAATTAGGGATAAAGAAGGTCACTATCTTTCTTTTTAAGATAGTAATATGACCTTATCTATACTATTATGCACAGATTTGGTTGCCTAGGTTTCTTGAAGTGGATCAAGGTAACTGAAATGGTGACTGGTCTGTGTAATGCTCCCTACAAGAGGAGACTGAAGGTCTGTGAGTTACAAAGTTTAGTTGTTAGGTGGAAAAGAGAAGATATAAGTTAATAAAAAGTTTTATAGACTAGATTCTAAAGAAACTTCTACTGCATGTTGGCAGATAGCAACAAGTCATCTCTGGAGATTGTGTAAGGATAAGTTTAGCAAGTGCATGAGGACCGTATTTTTGATATTTTGCATGGATGAGTACTAAATGAGTACTAAATTTGCATGGATGAGTACACCTATAATGAGTAATCATTATAGGTGACTTAAATTATCCAAACATTGACTGTGTAGAAGAGAAATATAATGATAAGACTGAAGGAATATTTATCGAGTTCTTGTGAGAAAGAGGGAACTCAATGTCAGCGAGGTGCGAAATTTGATCATAGCATCAGAAGGGATTTAAGTTAAGAATGTGACTATTTTGCCACCAGCCGGTGATAGTATCATGCTGTACTGGGCAGTAGCTAACTATATAGATGTTCCAGTTAAGACAGGTTACATGCTTAACTACAAAAGCTGGAAATTATGACCAACTCAGGAGAATACTATCTTTGGTCCAATGGTGTTAGTTACTGAATGGGAAGGATATCAGACATGCATGAGAATCTTTGGTATCGAAATGTATCCCTAGAGTTCAAAGAACAAACAGATAGCAGTGTTCTTCCCAGAAATTTTTACCAGCCACGTGGAATGAAGCATTAGCCTGGCATATAAAAATTTTGAATGAGTTAAGAAAGATCCTTTTTCATAACAAATTAAAATAGTAATTTTATTAGAAATTACTTTGAACAAGGATAATATTTTCTATAGTAATTATAGCAAACAAGACTAGGATTTTTCTTATTTTCTCATTAAGTAATGAAAAACCTTGTAATGCCCACAGCTTAAAATTCTATACATTAATTCTTCTCTTCTTCTTAGAAGCCCAGTTGTCAGCAACTTTTTTGTAATTAAAATCTGTTGGATCTGGTCCCTCCAGTGAAATAAGCATCAGATTATTTCGAATGTTCTGACAGATGTGATTCCTCATACAGGTTTTTATCCTTTTTAATGCAGAGAAACCCCTTTCACCTTCAGCTGTTCTCACAAGTATGGCCAGTCCAACAGCAGCTAGATTTGCTAAATTTCGAAAAGACTCTTTGAGCTCAGATGTTGTTGCTAATTTCAGCAGTATTTGTCTTGATTTAGATTTTTGTGTGACTGTCCATTAATCATTTTTGATTCAACTGCCCATTCTAGTTTAGTACTTTTGTAGTTTAAAACTGTAGGACTTCCGTTTCTAGAATAATAATCAAAAAGAATCTCAGAAGCCTCATGTTGATCATGACTTTCTGCATTGAAAACTCTTGTAAAGCAGGAAATGATTGGCATATCTGGAAATCTTGCTTCTAGGTGTTTAATAACTGTGTCTATGTATTTATCATATATTGTAGTCTTAAACGTAATAACATTAGAATCTTAATAATCAATCTGACCATTCACTGATGATCAGATTGATTATTAAGATTCTAATGTTAATGAAAGATACTGATGAAAATTTTGAAAATGACTGCCAGGAGTGTCTTTCAATTCCATGATGGATAGTTTTATGGCTTCTAAGATTGGCTCTATTTCAGTCAAGTCAACATCTTGCCTTTGCCATGATCTAGACAAGTTAGATAAATGCGGTAATACATCTGAAAGCATCATTAGTGAAGCTACGAAATTGAATGTTCTGATATATTTACTTAAACCTTCAGCTGTGATATCATTTTATTCGGTGGCCTCTCTTTCCAATGCAACTATAACACTCACCATGCATTCTTTTAGAGACTGTATTGCAGAATCATGAGACAGCCATCTAGTGTCACTAGCCATTTTAAGTTTAATCTGAAGACTGTTCTGAAGAAGTATATTTTGGATTTGGGTTAAAACCAGCCATCCTGACTGAGGAATTTTGGAAGAAGAAGAAAAACAATTGCCTTAAGTTATCATTAAACATGATGAAATAAGGCACTTCAGGAGCTGCTTGGGCATTAGCAAGAGCCAATGAGTGGTTTACACAATGACAGTTGACCATGAGTCCATCTATTTTGTCTTTGAGCAGTTTTGCAACTCCCTTTTGCTTTCCAATCATGACAGTTGCTCCATCAGATCCTAGGCCCACCAGATTACAAGTTTTTAAGCCTAGACTGTCAAGCGTTTCAATTACTTTGTTAGTTATAGTCTCAGCTTTGCCATCAATGATATTGCAAATTGATGCAAAACTAACCCTGACCTCTTTTTCTAAGTTGACAAATGTATTTAATGTACACAATAAACTGTTTTAAATATAATAAATTTAGTTTAATCCTTTATCCAAGTGTAAGCAAACAAAGTTTGCCTGAAGTATCTTCAGGACTGAGGCAACTTGTGGTAAAGGTGGACCAAGCTCTCATCACTCCTTGTCTCAGTATCTCCCATAATGCAAAACACATCTCCTTGCAGACATGTATAATGCTATGCGTTAAGGGAAGGGCCACTACCCAGACTGGTTTTGAACTTTATTGAAGTCTCGTCAGTGGGAGCCAGATCCAGAAGTGGGGATACTAAGGCAATGGAGAAGTCATATTTACCTATACGAGTTGCCAAAAGGTGTACCACCTTATTATTAAATTACTTTGGATTTAGAGAAAGATGTTGGAAGTTTTTTTCCCACTTGGTTAGACTATAATAAATTTAGTTTATTATAGTCTAACCAAGTGGAAAAAAACTTCCAAAAGGTCAGTGCTGAAAATGGGACAAAAGTTTGGTGAGGGAGATACATAAAGGTTGAATTTAGATAACTCGAAGAGACTCCCACATAATCTACATGGAATATGAAAAACCAGTGAGAGCTTCTCACATATTCCTAGGTATCTGTGTTTGCTGCTGAATGAGTGAAGATGGGCTGACAGCTTGGGACTTAATCCTCAGGGCTTAAAAGCACTTAAGGCTAGTATTCAGGCTTATGCATTGGTTTAAATTCATTGTTAGGTTTAATTGAATGAATACAAAACAGAGGAACAATAAAATACAAATTTATTAGATCCTGTATTTTGTCTCTGTCACAGAGACATCATCAGGGTTACATTCTCAAAATTGTAAAAGCATACACACAAAAGCGCTCAAAACAATGGATGGAAAAAAAAAAACAGGCTAAAATCTCAAGTCCTATGAGGGGAACTCTATATGGATCCTCATAATTTATTTTAATGGTATTACAACACCAAACAAGCAAAATTATAAAAATATATTTATTAACTTTATTATTAACACCAAACAAACTAAATTATAAGAAGATAATAATAATAAATTTAGTTTAATCCTTTATCCAAGTGTGAGCAAACAAAGTTTGCGCCTGAAAGTATCTTCAGGACTGTGGTAAGGTGGTACAACACCGGACAACTCGTTGCAAAGGTGGAGCAAGATACCAACACTCCTATCTCAGTATCTCCCATAATGCAAAACACATCTCCTTGCAGATATGTGTAATGTTATGCATTAAGGGAAGGGCCACTACCCAGACTAGTTTTGACCTTTATTGAGGTCTCTTCAGTGGGAGCCAGGCCCAAGTGGAGATACCAGGCAGGCCTTTTCCTTAATGTATAACATTATACATATCTGTAAGGAGATGTGTTTTGCATTATGGGAGATACTGAAATTGGAATGATGTTAACTTGCTCCACCTTTGCAACGAGTTTCCCGGTGTTGTACCACCTTACCACAGTCCTTAAAATACTTTCAGGTGCAAACTTTGTTTGCTCACACTTGGATAAAGGATTAAACTAAATTTATTATAGTCTAACCAAGTGAAAAATAAACTTTCATTATAGGAAGATGTTTATCAACTGGCTTATATTTTATTTAAGACTATTTTAAGTTTATTTATATATTTCACTGGATTTCAAATCCAGTACAATATAAGTACATAAGCTTATAAATACACCTAAACCTCTTTTTATGCGAATTTGGAGTTAGCGAATTGGGATATCAAAAGTAATTTTTTTTTACACAATTTTTATTCACTTTTACGCGACCAACCTAAAGTCTAAGTTAGGAAAAAATCGGTAATTCAAGAAAATTCTGAGAATTTTGTAGAATTCCATTCTCGTTTCAATTAAGAAAATTCTAAATTCTTACGAATTTCATTTATTGGGAATTCCCCGAATCACATAACTGACTGCACATAAAAAAGCAGTTTGAATTTGATGTTTGAGTAGACAACACTTACCGCATTTTTTGCATTTGCATTTTTTAAGTGAAATCAAAATAAAAATCGCGTTATAAAATTAATAATTTTGCCAAGAAATAATAAATGGTAAGCTATATGTAATTTTCAAACTTTCATTTCATTAACCGAAGATTTTAATCCGGCCCTCACATGATGTTGCCGATAAATATAAAAAAAAAAAAAAAAAAAAGGAAAGCCGTTTCCTTGGATATAAAAATTCAAATTTTAGATAGTCTTCAAACTGGGGAAGGTGTGATGGCTGTGGGTAAGCATTTTGGAGTCCATGAGTCAACTGTCAGATCTATAAAGAAAAATGAAGAGGCTATTAGAAAAGCGGTATGTTCTGATACAAAATTGAGTGCGAAATTATCATCATATACAAGCGATGCTGTTCTAGAAAAGGCCAAAAAAGCTTTAGTGATGTGGATAGAAGATAATGTACAAAAAAGAATTCCATCAAAGCAATCAGCATTGAGATTTTATGAACAGATTAAAAAACTGCAGCCAGATACTTCATCTCAATCGAGGAAAAAATATGAATTTCATGCAAGCAATGGTTGGCTGGCTATGTTTATTAAAAGACATGCTCTTCATAATATAAAAATTAAAGGTGAAATGGCTTCTGCTGATGAAACAGCTGCTAAAGCATTTCCACAAAAACTTGTTAAAATAATTGAAGATGGAGGTTACACTCGTGAACAAGTTTGGAATATGGATGAAACCGGCCTTTTCTGGAAAAAAATGCCAAATAGAACTTACGTATTAAAAATGCAAAAAAGCTGTTGGTGGGTTCAAAGCAGCAAAGGATCGCATAACACTCCTATTTTGTTTGAAATCTTTAGGAGATTGGATGTTAAAACCACTGCTCATAAATCGATCATTAAAACTACGGCCAATGAAAGGCATAGATTTTCAAAAATTGCCAGTTCATTGGATGGCCAACAAAAAAGCTCGGGTGACCATTGATATTTTCACTGAGTAGTTCCACAAACATTTTGTGCCAGAAATTAGACGCTATTTGAATGACAAGGGTCTTGAATTTCAAGTGCTTTTGATTCTTGATAATGCACCCGGTCATCCTGCTTAAAGTTATTATTATTCCTAACACCTCCAAGGAGTCCGAAGACTCATCGCGGGAGGACACCTACAACTGTCTCAACAACTACACCGAACTCAACTACGAATCATCTCCATCTACGCCCACCTCAACTAGTATTTTTTGTCTGTAAATTGCGTGTGTTCTGAAGGGCCGATTTGTCTGTATGCGGGATGAAAAACCCGAGTTTCCGGGAGAAAAAACCCTGCTACCTCCGTATGAGACCGGCTAACCCACCTTCGATTGAAATCGTCGAGATAAAGATTCCTCCCATCGCGACGAGAATCGAACTTATTAAAATTCATTATATGTGTGTGTTTTTTTCCATGAAATGTAAATAAAAATCTTATGATCCTAAGGAATTTAATGTTTGTTTTTTTCAATGTTTTGCTTATATTTCAGGTTTGGAACTAATCTTTATTTTTTCTATGGAGTCGGTAGTTCTTTTTATGCGAATTCTATTTACGCGTAATTTTTAGGAACATATCTGTCGCGTAAAAAGAGGTTTAGGTGTATAATAAAATATTAAATAAATAAATAGGAATATTCTATCAAAAAGGGGTATATGTGGCATTACAAGGTAGGTGATTATGACAAGCTTAGGAGGCAGCTTGAAGGGCCTTGGCATAAAGCCCCACAAAGGAAGGATGTTGTAGTGCATGGGAGATAGTTAAGGGAAATCTAGAGGAAGCAGTATTAAATTGTATATCTAAGGTAAGGAGAATAAATTAGTTGGAGTTAAATGGATGAATAGCATCATTAAGCATGATCTGAAAAAAAAAAAAAAAAAAAACTTCCGGAGAGTATATAAGGAGAAAGGTGATCAGCATGGCAAGGAAGGCAAAATCAGATTAAGAGAAACATCTACACAAGCACACCAAAAGAAATCCCAAAGAGTTCTTTCATTACATAGCAAATAGAGGGAAAATGACTGAAAGATTAACTTGAATGAGTGCTGAAGGTGACAGAAACAGATAAAATAGTTGAATTACTGAGTGAGTACTTTGTAAGGGTGTATCATCCAAGTGAGATTAATTCCATGACATATTTGACAGATACTGATGTGAGAACAGAGGTAGATGAATTGGAGGTTCTTAGGTACTGCAGAATTTCGATGTAAATACGGCTGTAAGATAAAATGGGATATTATAATAGTATCAGCTGAATTGGAAGAAGGAATTAGTTACTCAATAATTCTGCTCTATTTTGCAAAGGGATTTGACAGAATACCACATGGAACTCTGTTATTCTAATTAGAACAAATGGGGAATGACATGCCACTGGTTATTTGAGTAAGAGAGTTGCTGCTGGCCAGATATCAAAAAGTGGTATACAGAGGAGCAGAATCGAGGAGAAAGCAGGTGACTAGTGGTGTGCCACAAGGTTCTGTGATAGGACAACTACTGTTTAAATGATATAGGAAATAACCTGAAAAGAAATATTCAATTGTTTGCTGCTGATGATAAAAGTTAGGTAGAATAATAGTTAATCAAGGTACGAGGGTTTTTTGAAAAGTTTGGTAAATTTCCAGTACACTCTGACACAATTTGTTCATTCATACCAGTGGCAGCATGTATCATCTTTTTCATAACCTCTGGAGAAATTTTAACCACGTGCGATGTGTAGTTCTCGTTTTCCAAACATTTAAAATGACTGTGTTCGCATTTTTCATAAAAAATGGAGAAAAATGAGTTTTGTGCAGTGAAAAAACACTTTTATTTGAAGAAGTGGATGATCACGGATCAAAGTCGAGTTAGATGCAGTGTAAAATTCGATGTAGCTTAAAAATATCAAAGTGCTTTACATCGATTTTTGCATAGGGCAAGTCTCATGAGAACTGTAAATAACCTTGTTTGTTTCTATGTATATTTTGCTAAATATTAATGTGGTTAACCCTATGGGAAGTGACTGTATTTACTGTTTTAACATCAAAGACAATGTTTTGCCATCGGAACTTGTATATAGATATGTGTAAGAGCACAAGAAAGTTGTTTACAGTTATGTGTATGAGAAAGTTGTTTGCGACCTTTAAAGTTAGTATCTAAGAGTACCGCTAGTTGAGACAAGTTTCTGCTGACCGACAAGATAAAAAAAAAAGGGGGGGGGAGTGCTCGGAGGAGAACAAAGAGCAGGTTGAAAAGAAGATGAAAGAGTCATGCCGAATTCTTTAGGGTTTACTACCCTTAGTGCAAGGACCCGAGATCACAAAATAAAATGGGACTGAGCTGAGCATAAGGAGCTCCCAGTCTCCGGCTGAGGAAAGGCAGTCTCCGGCAGAGAACGTGGGCAGTTTCCTGCAGAGAAAGAGGAGAGGTAGTCGGAACCACAACAGAGGACAGTCAGAACCAGAGCAGTGACAGCAGAGAAAGAGGAGAGGCAAGGCCCCAGTTACTAAGCAGGACAGTCCAGGTCCAGTTGCCAAGAGAGCAAAGGCGAAGCCCTGTTATCAAAGAGAGCCAGTCGGCGACAGTTACAGTCATTGGAAGTTAGAAGCAGAAGTTCCCGAAGTAGGATCCAGAGGAGAATTTGCCTGTATGCTGAAACCACTTGCATGTGCTATTCAAGTACTGCAGATTGCGGTTCAAAAACCCGCCAATATCCTGACGTGATACCGCTAAAGCAAGACATTCCTGAGGGAAGCTTAAGATCTGAGATGAAAGAAATGCCAGAAAGACTTTATTGTAAGACTCTTGCCTAAATGTGCGACACAGCCTCTGTAAGTTCCATACTTTGTACATTTTCTCTTATAATCTAGGAGATATGTTATATATGGACTGTTAAGAATTAGTTTAATAGTAATAAGAAGTGTCCATAAGAGAGTCAATTGGCATGTTAGAAGTTGATATCAAATTTGTAAAAATAACTTAGCAGAGTTAACTAACCTCTTTGCAAGTAAACTAGAAGTTTAATAAGTTGAATTTGTAAGCAGAGAGTAAATAAATTTTTGAGTTAAAGAGATTATTTAGTGTTAAAGAAAAAGGGTTCTAATTTTATGCTAAAGATTTTTTTAGATGGGTAGAGAAAGCAATTTTCCTGTCGTTTGATTCATGTATTTCATATTAATGTAAATAAATGTGTTTTAATTATTTGTTAAAAGAGTGCTGCCTGATCCTTTATCTTACAATGCACTGTTTCTAAAAATAATCGGACTTGTGAGCAGGAAATAACTAAGGCATTGAAAGCACAGTTTAATTACTTAAGAACCACGACTGTTTATGTAAACTTTGCTGAAGGAATTTATGCTAGTAAGAGAGAGAGAGAGATCTATCGGATGTTTTATTGAGTCTTATGCTGAATATTGATATATTGGATGGTGCAGTCTTACAAATAAATTTTCCAGTGTTCATAGGCATACGACTAGTAAATACGGAAGGTGGATAAACATAATATGCAGTAGAGTAAGAGAGAAAGTGTGCACTGCTAATTAGTATAAAGAATAGAATAAAGATATTACAATAACGCAGCAGACAGCATATTGTTACAGCAGTTCATGGGGGCTCTTCACTGGGATTAAAGACTATTTATTTTTGGATAAATGAGTTTAAACATGGCCGTAAGTCCATCGAAGATGAAGCGTTCTCCGGACACCCGAATGAGGTCACTATGAAGGAAATGATTGATAAAATTCATGGTATCAGTATGGAAGACCACCGAGTGAAAAAAGTGCGTGAGATTGTTGGCATCTCAACTGAACGGGTGTATAATATCCTGTATGAAAAATTGAACATGGAAAAGCTGTGTGCACGAAGGGTGCCACGATTGTTGACTGTTGATCGAAAACACATGTAAAAAGACATTTCAACTCGGTGTTTAATTGCAATTTGCAGGATTTTTTGTCGATTCGTGACTGTTGACGAAACTTGGATCCACCACTACACACCTGTGTCTAAGCAGCAGTCAAAACAGTGGACAATGTCCAGTGAAACAGCACCAAAAATAGCGAAGACCGTTTTGTCAGCTGGGAAGGGCCACTGTTTTTTGGGATTCCCAAGGAATTATCATGATAGACTATTTGGAAAAGGGTAAGACAATAACAGGAGTCTATTATATGTCATTGTACTCCAGGAGATTGATGAGGCCAGGGACTTGGGAGTGTTGGTGGATAGGGAGATGAAGTTTAGAGGACAAATTGCAAAAGTAGCTAAATCAGCTCATCAACTCACTTGGTTGTTTTTAAAAATACCTTGACGAGCAGAGACAAGTGAGTTATTGTACCTCTGTACCGAGCCTTGATAAGACCTCATCTCGACTGCTGTGCCCACATTTGGTCACCTAGGTTTCTTCTTGATGGGGAGAAGGTGGAAAGGATCCAGAGGCAAGTGACTAAGATGATAGCAAGTCTGTGGAATGAACCATATGAGAATAGATTGAAGATTTGTGGGTTGCAGAAATTAGTTGATAGGTGGAAAAGGGGAGATATGATTGAGACATTCAAATTGCTAAAGGGTTTCTATAGGATTAATTCAGAGGATAATTTTGAGATCAGGACTTGTAGTGGGAGAACTAGGGGACACCTATGGAAGCTGGGCAAGAGTGTGGTTAGCAGGGGTCTTAGAGCTGGGTTCTTTACTTTTAGAGTGGTAAATGAGTGGAATAAGCTGCCAGAGTCTGTTGTGGGTGCTATGACGGTGAGTGAGTTCAAGGCAAGGTATGATAGATACTGTCAGAATGTCGTATAGTTGTGTGGACATGATGTTTAGGGCCTCCCTCGATGAATCTAAGGACTCCCTGGAGTCGCCTGTAATAATAATAATAATAATAATAATTGTTGAACCTTTTAAAAGAAGAAAAAACTGCCAAGATTGGCACACAAAAAAAGTGCTCTTTCATCAAGACAATGCACCTTCCCACACACCGGCCGTCGCAATGGCAAAATTGCACAAATTGAGGTTCAAATTGGTTCCATATTCACCATATTATCTGCACTTGGCCACGTGTGACTTCTTCTCGTTCCCAAACTTAAAAATTTGCTCAGTGGAAAAAAATTTTCTTCGAACGAGGATGTCATCAAGGCTGTCAATGACTATTATGCACAATTTGACAAATCCTAATTTTTAGGTGGGAGGAAAAAATTGGAAACTCACTAGACCAAATGTGTAGGCCTTGATGGAGACTATGTTGAGAAATAAAGGTGATTTTTTCCAACAAAATGTGTTTAACTTATTTTTTTACCTTTTGAGTTTAACCTTTTCAAATAATCCTCATAGTCTTAAGAACTTGCAAGATGATTTAAATAGGCTATCAGTATGGGCAAAAGATAATGGGTGTCAGTTTAATATGGAGAAATGTAAATATGCATTTGGGATAAATCAATTAGAAGCTGCTGTGTTACCACATTGATGGAACTGTACTCCAGGAAATAGATGAAACTAGGTTTTTGAAATTCTAAGCATTTCTCAAGGATCTGTCAGATTATCATGTGGCACCCTGTCAAATGCCTCTGCAAAATCCAAAAAAATGGTAGTATATGCCTTTCCCCTCATCAACTGCTCTTGTTACTTTATTATAAAAGGCAGTCATATTACTAAAGCAAGAGTGAATGTTAACAAATCCATGTTGACTCTCACAGATAATATTATCCTCATCTGCCCAATGCTGTATATGTCCCTCACTAATTTCTCCAAAGCTTAAAATCCACTGATGAAACACAAACTGACCTATAATTAGACACTTCCAGTCTGCTACCGCCCTTATGCAATAGCACTATCCTACCTTCCTTCCATTCCTTAGGCACCTTTCCTGTAGCCAGACTCATTGAAAAGCCAGGTCAACAGAGCTGTCACTTCTTTAGCACATTCTCTCAAAACCTGTGGCAAAATACCATCCAGTCCCACAGCTTTACTGTCATCCAGATTACTCAGTATTTGGAACATGCTCTCCTCTTGTACCTCTAAACCTCGAACCCACCCTATTCAGCTAGTATTGAAACCTATTTCTCCAATGAAATACTCCAATAAAGTGTTCATTAAACAGCTCCACTATGTCCTCTGCATCAGTCGCTCTATTCCCATTTTTATCCCACAATGTCATTCTTCCACAATCATTTCTCCTCCTACTGGCCACATAGCTAAAAAATTCCCCAGGATTTTCTTTGGATCTTAGGACCAATCTCTTCTCATATTTCAGTTTTGCCTTCTTTACCATATTAGTCACTCTCCTGGACTGAGTCTTATACTCTTCCTATATCTGCTCTCCACCTCTCTCCATATATCTCTTCCATAGCCTCTTTTTTCACCTGCAGTTCCTGTTTGTTATTGTTTGTCTCCACTTTATACCAAATTGTGTCCTCTTCTTCTGTTGTGGAATACAGCTTACTATTGCTGCCAACAAATATTTCTTCACAATTTTCCAAACACTAATGATATCTTGGCCTTCCAATTCCACCCTCCATGGAACTGTCCCAAGTTGATATCTAAGACTATTATAATCACCTACCTTATAATTCCACATATGTTCCCTTCCCTTTGATACTACTGTATGTCTATTCATCTTCCAAGTGAAAACCACATGGTCACTCTTTCCAACCGGAGGAAGAGATGTCATCTCAGTTATAATTAGCTCTTCTGATGCTATGACCAAATCCGAAACTCTTGAACCTCTTGTTCCCTCTATTACATGTTGCCTAAGACATTTGTCCCTCAAGAATTCTAGAAATTCCATTCCCTTATCACTACATGCATTTTCCTCTTCCCAGTTTACTGCTGTAGTTAAAATCTCCCATAACAATCATTCTTCTTGCACTTGCCAAGCTGAACTGCCTAAACATATTCTACTCCTCACCCTCTGTGCTACTTGGCTTGTAACAACACCCCACTAGATTATTGTTGTTATTATTAAGTAGCCTAATACTGACTGTCAAGAATGGAGGAAATAACATGACAAGAAGGAATCAAAGATCATAAAGGTGAGATAAAATTTGAAGATATTGATATTCTAGGTGCTGATGTTCATCGACCAGTTATTAATTAAGGTAACAAATGACAAGGCAGTTGTAGAAAATATCCAGTCCTTTCATTTATACTAATATATGATGTTAAAAAATGCTCAGAAATATGAAATGTGAAAAAACAGCTGAGTATATGATATTGAACTTACAATGCTGAAATGAAATATGGCAGTGAAATAATTTTACAGTACTACACAGCATAATTTGGAAGGCCTCATCACAGACTGTCGAATTTCCAACTCTAGTTTTAGAGGCCTCGTCCCCTCCCTTTTTCACCAATTTATAGAATACCAATTTAGAATGAGAAAATTATAATGGAATATCCTTGCTCATAGTTTCAGGCATACTTTAGATTGATGGTAGAAATAGTTTTGAAAGTGAATATCAAAAAGTAGTAAGAAAAAATTGGAAAATATTAGGTTAAATCTAAGCAATATAATGGTTGTCAAGATTTTTCCCTTGCCACAAATAATCGAGAAATCAAGGGAATATAATAATGATTAAGTTTTCTTGATTTTGAAAAAGTATGATAAGATGCCAAGAAGTGATACAGTTTAAACTTCTGTTGGGGAAATGAAACTTCATACAGAGCAAGACATAACTTATGTGGATGTTGAAAATCACCAGTTTAAATTTTGAAGACAGTTTAGAAGGAACCAGATTTGCATTAAATCAGGTATAAGGGATTGTTCTTATTATGTATAAAATTATGACCTGGAATTTTCATTTATCATATATCATCTTTTTAAAGTATTGGCTCATGACTTGTTTCTAAACTGTTGGACAGTTTGGAAACAAGCTTATATTCACTTCTCTATAAAAGAAGATAAAATTCAGCCCATCAAACTCTCATCTCATTGCAGTCACCTCAGTTCTCAAGAACGGACAGGGTCATCATCAACAGCCAGTTCCTTCTGTCTGGCTAATTGTGATCACCAATATCGATTCTGCCACTTTCATCACTATGCAGTGGATCTCTCACCAGTATTATCCATTTTAGATTCAATCCATGAAAAGGTTTGTGTGTAAAAACTTGTGTGATTGTGCTTGACATTTTCAAGGCATTTCATTGGATCTGGCATCGAGGCTTACTTATCCATCTGTTATCTTATACTCTGAATAGTTTTGATGATGATAGTACACTCTGCTTCTCCTCTTCATTTCATTTGACAAACATTGCAGCTCTTGGTGATTTGAGATTTAAATCATTCAAAACCAATGCCTTAAACACTGGTCTTGTTGTTGTTCTCGAGTACATTTATAAAGTTCAACAGGACAACCTGTTGAACTTTATAAATTAAAGATACCAAGAAATTATATACTTGGTTTAATCCTTTATCCAAGTATAAGCAAACAAAGTTTGTGCCTGAAGTATTTTCACGACTGAGGCAATTTGTATACAGAGGCTAATGACTTCACATCACTTACCTTAGTATCTCATAATGCAAAGCACATATCCTTGCAGACATGTATATAATGCAATGCGTTATGGGAAGGGTAACTACCCAGACTGGTTTTGACCTTTATTAAGGTCTCGTCAGTGGGAGCCAGACCCAGAGGTGATACTAAGGTTGAAGTAATGCTGAAGTCATATTTTCATATAAGTAGCCAAAATGTGTCACACCTTATTATTAAAATACTCTGGATTAGAGATAGTTGTTGGAAGTTTTTCCGCTTGGTTATGCTATAAATTAAAGATACCAAGAAATTATATACTTAGTTTAATCCTTTATCCTTCACTATGAGTAGCAAGTAAAGTCATTAGCTTCTATATACGAGTTGCCCCAGTGCTAATTATATTTCAGATGCAAACTTTGTTGCTTACACTTGGATAAAGGATTAAACCAAGTATTTAATTTATAGTATAACCAAGTGGAAAAATTTCCAACAACTGTTGAACTTTAATGTCACTAAAATACAGCCCTCTTATTTGTTGTAAGAAAAATGTTACTTCACTTACCTTTTTGATAACACTCAGTTCTCTAGTCAAGATCTGATTTCTCTTTTTGGGCTGTGAGTTACTTATGGCCTTTTCTGACATAAATATAGCATATTCATATAGTGTTCTCATTCTCAAAAAAAAATTTGTTCTTTTCCATTTTAAACACTAATTCTCACCTGTACAGCACTTAAATTAATATAAATTGCCAGCCTGGTTGGCCGAGTGATTAGTGTATCCACTCTCCAGCCAAAAGGCTGCGGGTTCAAATCCCACCTTGGGTATGGATGTCTGTGAAAGTACTAGTGGTGGTAGTCGGCGATAAATGCCTTTGGTGGTAGATGATGAAGGTTGGTGGAGTAGTGAGACGATGAGTTGTAGAGTAGATACCCCTCTCTCGATGAGTCTTTGGACTACCTGGAGGTGTGATGTAATAATAATAATAATAAATCTGAAATTTGCCAGACCTCAGAATGCATTTCTCACAATTGGTGTGGCATTCCCAAAAAACACCCTAAAAATTTTGTTATCCAGACCAAATTAACTGTACAGAAACAGAAGACCACTAATCAACATTTCATCTACCAACTAACTAAGGTTGTTTGAGGAGGGAAGAAGAAGAGCCAGAGCAGTCTGGTTCTTTTTTGATAAATATACCATAAAAAATCTTATTTTTTATGGTATTTTTATGGCTGCTGCTCCACTGAACTGACCACCATTATTCCTCCTCCTTCCTCAGAGCATGTAAAAGCATGAGTAGCTATTTTTTTTTACTTCTCTCTCTTTCTCTTATGTGCACATGCAGGGTGTTTCAAATTAAAGTAATCCTATTCATAGTCTGTAGAGAGAAGCAGTAAATGAAATATCCTCAAACATGGTAGGTACCCTAACGAGATCATGATGAAGAAATTTTGACACTAAAAAAAATAGTTCAAAAATGACTGGTAGGGGAACATGACTGTGAGTGTGTGGGGGGGGGGGGGGAATTACAATAATGTGAATCAGATAGTACGTGATTGTGAAATGATTCAGAGTCAATGATAAAGTTATTCGATTATGTTTATTTCATTCATTTCAAGTCATATTACTTGAATCTGTCTTGCACCTTTATTTATACTCATCTCACCTTACAGCTCATCTGGTATTGCAGAATTCACTGTCTTTCTTTTTTCACCCACATCATCATATTTCTCTTATTGTAATTTTTTGAACCTTTTTTTTTTTTTTTTATTTATTTTTTATTTATTTTATTTTATTTTTTTTTTATTCTCAAAATCTCTATCCCATAATCTGATTATGGTACTCATCAAGTTTGAGAGTATTTTGCCTACTTACGCTCTCTCTCTACAGGTTACTCTGAATAGGAGTACTTTAATTTAGATTTGGATTATCTGAATATAATATATATATATATATATATATATGATTAGTGCTATTAACTCGGGGTTGGGATATGTTCATTTTTCTAAATTAACTGACTTAAAACCCGAGAATTATAACACAATGACATTTATTTGAAAAACGCAACATGTTTCGTCAAGAATGACTTCATCGGGCGATAAGAACATAGAAAGATATTAAAAGACACTGAAATTAACATTGACACACTCTAAAGCTATCCTGTACACCTGTGCGTGTGTGGAATTCCACACACGCAAGGGGTACAACAATAGAACTTTAACTCGGACTGTAGTTCAAGCTCATAATAACTGTAATTTACAGTCGAATAATATGGCTTTATAATTGTATAGCTTTAGAGTGTGTCAATGTTAATTTCAGTGTCTTTTAATATCTTTCTATGTTCTTATTGCCTGATGAAGTCATTCTTGATGAAACATGTTGCGTTTTTCAAATAAATGTCATTGTGTTATAATTCTCAGGTTTTAAAAGTCAGTTAATTTAGAAAAATGAATATATATATATATATATATATTTTATTTATTTATTTATTTATTTTTTTTCACATGTAATTTTAACATTATCAGTACTGAATAAAAACAGATTCTAAAGTCGATGCAAAATAAATCTTTGGTTTATGCTGCGCGCGCACGTGTGTGTGTTATTATTGTTATATATATATTTTTTTTTTCATTCACAAATTTACCCCTCTCCCTAATTTTCAAACATCTCATTCACTGTCAAGTTATTTTAATCCTGGATGGACACACATTAATTTATTAAAGTAGTTTTATTTCCAACTCTCTAGAAATAAAAAATTCTGGATATGAAATCATTAATTCTTCTCACTCCATGCATAGTGAATTACCTAGTCTCATATGAGGGGGGGTCAGCAGGGGTTTTTCCTCCCAGAAACTTGGGTTTTTCATCCCACAAATCATGCAAACTGCCATCAGAATGCACACAGTTAACAGACATGATAGACTGTTCATAACCTAACATAACTCCAATCCTAAGTTGCATCATTGTAAATCCAAATAAATAAATAAAACTCAATGCATGCAAGCACATCATACTTTGGGTTCTCATTTCAGTCATGAAGTGAAAAAAATAAGTCTCCATTATGTGTTATTGGTATGACCCTTTACTTGAAAACATAAATCTCTCATACTTCAAACAAAATAAGTAAGTTTTTCATAACATGAATACATTTATGTTGGAGGCTTAATGGATTTTTTACAACACTCAAAAAGAATTAATATAGAATTTAATACTTCCTATATTTCGTCCTAGTCACTAGGACATCTAAGGGGATTACAAAAACAATTAATGTAACATGCACACACAAATCTTACAATACTAAGCCCAACCACGTGGGTGACACTAAAGTCCTATCTAGGTGGAGTGCCCTCTAAGGGTGGTAGTAGGTGGCCTGGAATGTAAGGTGGGACCTCTGGTGATGAGTGTTTCCCAAATCTTCGGAAGCTTAATGCGACCGTATTTATTAAGATTTGGTTGGTTTCTGAGAGCTGCTGCTGCTTCTAAGAAAAGTCTCTCTTTCTTGAATTTGCTGTGGTGGAGCATGGTGGTTTTCTTCCATGATACTCTGTGGGTGGTGTCCAAAACATGGTCAGCCAAGCCTGAATGGCCATAGTTATGTTTACATATGTAAGACTTGTGTTCCTCCAGGCAGATGGATGCTGATCTGCCTGTCTGTCCAAAGTACGCCAGCTTACAGGAACAGGGTACTTTGTAAACTCCAGGCAGCGAGAGAGGAGGGAGTTGATCTTTCGTAGAACGGATAAGGGTAGCAAGTTTGCGATAGGGCTTATATGCTATGTGTAGGTTGTACTTTTTTAGTATCTTGGCTATTTTTTCAGATGTGCCATGGATGTAGGGTATGGTGATGGCATTTTTAAAATCTTGTTGACGAGAAGGACAGGGAATGGGGGAGGAACTGATTATTTTTTTTTGATACTGTGTTCGCTGTAGCCATTGGAGAGGAAAGTGTTGTGTATGTGGTTAAGCTCAGTAGTAAGGGCGGTTCCACTGGAACAAAGATTGTGGGCTCTCTTAGTAAGAGTTTTGATGATGCCATATTGTTGTGAGCGGTGGTGGTGGGAGAGTTTGTGAATGTATCTGCCTGAGGTCCTACCTTACATTCCAGGCCACCTACTACCGCCCTTAAAGGGCACTCCACCTAGATAGGACTTTAGTGTCACCCATGTGGTTTGGCTTAGTATTGTAAGATTTGTGTGTGCATGTTACATTAATTGTTTTTGTAATCCCCATAGATGTCCTAGTGTCTAGGACGAAATATAGGAAGTATTAAATTCTATTTTAATTCTTTTTGAGTGTTGTAAAAAATCCAATAAGCCTCCAACATGATGTCCTCACAGCACTTAAGCCTCTACACACGAATGAATACATTTAAATGCAATTACAATGATCATTTTCAGTAAATAAATTTATAATGAAATCAGTGCATTTGTTTAGTTCAATATTATCCTTACACATATATACCATATACCTGATATATGTAAATCAGCAATCTAGTAGTAAAAAAAAAAAAACGAATAGTGCTTTTCTCACATTATTACTATTATTATTACTATTACTATTATTACGGGCAACTCCAGGGAGTCATTAGACTCATCGAGGGAGGCCCCAAATCATATTCATCACAACTATCTGACATTCATACAGTATCTATCATACCTCGCCTTAAACTCATTCACTGTCACAGCATCCACTACAGACTCAGGGAGCGCATTCCACTCATTCACTACTCTAAAAGTAAAGAACCCAGCTCTAACACCTTTACTAACCACACTTTTGCCCAGTTTCCATGGATGTCCCCTAGTCCTCCCACAACCAGCCCTGTTCTCAAAAATATCTTCTGAATTAATTTTATAGAAACCCTTCAGTAATTTGAATGTCTCAATCATATCTCCCCTTCTCCGCCTATCAACCAATTTTTGCAACCCACAAATCCTCAACCTGTTCTCATACGGTTCATTCCACAGACCTGCTATCATCTTGGTCACTCGCCTCTGGATCCTCTCCACATCCTCCCCATCAAGAAGAAACCTAGGTGACCAAATCTGAGCACAGTAGTCTAGATGGGGTCTTATCAAGGCTCGATAGAGAGGAACAATAACCTGCTTGTCTCTGCTTGTCAACGTATTCTTCAGCAACCAAGTGATTTGATGAGCTGTTTTGGTCACTTTTGCAATGTGTCCCCTAAATTTCAATTCCTTATCCACCAACAATCCTAAATCTCGTGCCTCATCAATTTCCTGGAGCAGGGTTCCACCAATGCAGTAAACTGCCGCCAATCTTTTCACCCCAAAATGCATAACCTTACATTTTGCCACATTAAACTGACATCCATTCTCCTTAGCCCAGACCTCCAATCTATCCAAATCATCCTGCAAAATTTTGACGTCATCTGCATTCACTATTGCCCTACCCAACTTCGCATCATCCGCAAACAAATGAACTGTTCCTCTCAGATCATTTCCTATATCATTTATGAACAAATTAAACAGCAGTGGTCCAAGAACAGATCCTTGTGGCACACCACTAGTCACAGGCCGTCTTGTGGACTCTACTCCCGAGTAAACCACTCTCTGATATCTCTCCGTCAACCACCCTTCTATCCATCTCACCAACCCTATGTCCATTCCCATATGCTGCAATTTACTGATTAGAATTCCATGTGGAATCCTGTCAAAGGCCTTGGCAAGGTCCAGTAGAATCACCGTAAACCCATTACCCTTATCCAGTTCAGCCGTCACTGTGTTATAATACGTGAGCAAGTTACTGAGGCATGACCTACCCTTCACAAAACCATGCTGTCCCCGATACAGTATCCCATTTTCTTCAATCCAATCTTGTATTTTCCTTTTGACTATTTTCTCTAAGACCTTGACAATGATTCCTGATATGCTAATCGGTCGGTAATTTACAACAGCAGTCTTGGAACTACCTTTATGCAGTGGAACTATTTTCCCCTCTTTCCACCCGCTCGGGACTAACCCAGACCCGAGACTCAAATTAAACAAAATGGTCAAGGGTACTGACAATTCTTTAGCTGCTTCTCGTACAACACGAGCTGGTATACCATCCAATCCCACAGATGTATTGACATTGAGGTTATGCAATAGACTACTCACCTCCACTTCATTAACCACAATTCCCGTATAATCTACTGGTTTATTCGTTTCTGCAATGTCACCACCTGGATGATATACTTTTGCAAAGTGCTCACTCAGTAACTCAACTATCTCAACTGATTCAGTTACCTCCCTACCATCGGCATTCTTTAAAATCAATCTGCCATGTACATTTTTCCTTTTACTTGCTACATATCTAAAAAACTGTTTAGGGTTCTCTTTAGCCTGCTCGGCCAATGTTCTTTCGTAATCCTTTTTTGCTTTTCTTACCACACTCGTCACCCTTCTGGCCTGCGCTTTATACCGTCCATGTGCCTGCCGGTCACCCTTCTCCTTAAATTCCCTCCATAGTTGTTTCTTTTTTTGCAACTCAAGCTTAATGGTGTTATTCATCCATTTAACCCCTACTTGATTTATTATTCGGACTCTAGGTATACAGTCAGCCATTGCTTCATGCAAGCACTTCTTAACTACCTTCCATGCACTATCAACTTCTAGTCCTTGCAGTTGTACATGCCATGGCACTGAACCATTCAAACTCCTAAGCTTGTCATACTTTCCTGCCCGATAATTCCACATGTACCCTGTCTTAATTGAAAATTCTACACCTTTAGCCACCTCCCAAGTTAAGACCCTATGATCACTCTCACCGATTGGTGGCAATGTGGTCATATTTGTTACAGCCAAATCCTCAGATGTAATTACTAGGTCAAGCACTCTCTGACCCCTAGTATTTTCCATTACATGCTGTCGCAGATAGTTATCCCTTAATAACCGCATAAAATCCAGTTCCTTCCTCCCGTGTGTCCTCTCCTCACTCCAATCAATGCGACCATAGTTGAAATCTCCCATAAGAATCACCCTCCTTCCACCCATTTCTTCTATTTGCTTGTGCATACTGTCACCACCATCTTTTCCATCACCTGGTCTATAGCAGCACCCAATTGTATATTTAGTTCTGCTAGCCACAATCTCACACCAAATGGCCTCAAATGTGCTCTTTTCTCTATCCTGCAATTCAACTTCTATTCTCCTTGGCTGGAGCTCATCAGCTATCATCAACAATACTCCTCCCCCCATTTTATTCTCTCTGTCATTCCTGAACACACTATACCCATCACATTCAATCCCACTAGTTATATCATCTACAGTCAGCCATGTTTCACTAATACCTATAACCTGTGGTCTGGAAGTGCCAACCATGGCCAAAAACTCTTCCTTCTTGTTCCTAATACTCCTAGTATTAGTGTACATGAATTTAAGACCCCCATTAGCCCCAACCCTACCTTGATGCCTTATATTAACTATCCCACTCTGATTTGTTGTCCTTATTTGCTCTGGCATATTATATTCATTCTTACATTCAACTGCCTCCATAAGGACTGTATCTCTACCCACCCACCCCTAACAAATCTAGTTTCCCTGAATTTGCACATCCACTACATTCAGCAACACTTTCTCAAGTCTTCTTACACCGTAACCATTCAAATGCAAGCCATCCATCTTATATAGATCCTTTCGCCCATCAAACTCACTCCACACATCCACAAATTCCACACCACTCGTCATACATAACCCACGCATAAAGTCATTTGCAATTATAGCCCTCCTTTTAAACATTTCACTGTCATACCGTGGCAAAAGACTAATCATTCTAACTCTCTCACTCTTTTCTTTTGCTACCTCAAACAATTCATTCAGGTCTTCTATCATTTCCATTTTATCTCCTTTCAAATCATTCGTACCTGCCACAACAATCATTTCTTTCACCCTTTCCTTTTGCTCTCTAATAGACGCAGTTACGTCCTTTATGGTCGCACCAGGTTGGTACGATTTTGTCAAATCCTCTACTAACACACCTCGTACTAACGAGTCTCCATACAGCACTCTATCCTTCATTTTGTTCATGTTCACATTCATACGTCTATTTTTCCTGTCATACCTTTTATTATTGGTTGGTTCATTCAGTCTACTTTTGTTCATGCACTCTAGCTGCTGTTTTGCTCTTTCTATCGCACTATTCAACAACGCGATCTCACTCAATGCATCTATCTCATCTTTTTTGTTCTCTGAGAAACCATTTATACTATCATTCACACTTTCTACATTCACACTCTCACAATTTTCATGTACAACTTTGCCATTTCTTGTCATATCCCTATTTCCTTCATTTTGAAGGTTGACAAAAATATCACACTCACGATCCGAAATACACTTCAATTCCGCATTCTCCCTTATAATTTCATTAACTAAAGAAATTGGTAATTCTAAACACAAATAAAACGGGGTGCTTCTGATCTGATGTCCAGTCTTCACCTTTTCGTAGTGCACTGTTGGGTATTTACTTGCATACTAAACAAACGAAGATGGGCTGGCAGTTTGGGATTTAGCCAACCAAATTATATTCTGATTGGCTTAAATTATAACTCAAAATGATGGTACAGCATAATGGAATTTCATGCTGGCTTCGGCATCTCCTGGTTAAACCAGGTGTTGTTTTCGTCAAGGAACCAGGGCAAACAGCAAAAAGTCAGCTACTATAACAAACCCCAAATAAACAACAGCAGAGATCAAGATTGACATCATCAACATAAGAAGCATCAATGAAAAAGAAATGGAACTAGCAGAAGAATTGGATAAGTACCAGATCGACATAATAGGCATAGCTAAAACAAAGAAGACAAAAACAGGTAAGATCTTTCTAAGCAACAAGAACAAGATGTTATATTCAGAAATAACAATCAGGGAAAAGGAGTAGCTATAATATTAAACACTAAATATGAGGATAATCTTCTTGAATGGCAGACGATATCAAGTAGAGCAGTGGTCGGCAACCTTTTTAATATGAAGGGCGCAATACTGCGGGCGCCATGACGCTCGTGGACGTTGCATTGCCGACTCCTCCTGATTTAAATAATTAAACTTAAAATTACAATTGGCATGAATGGTTTTGAAATGTCTTTCTATATTACCTTTTTTTAGAAATAGCCACACTGTTATTGCATAATAAACAAATACATTTTCCATTATGATTGATAAAGCAAAGTGCTTGCTCCACCTTTACTACGAGTTGCCCATATGGCACTACTTATGCTTGCATCCGCCGAAACTTTTAGTTTCTATATATTCGGCACGAAACTCTTGTAGTTTCTATATCCAACTATTAAATAATGTTGGATTCAATATTTATCATACATGTCCCTCTAGATGAGGTGCTTTACATTTATGGAAAATACTAAGGAAAGAGGTGTGGAGCTTGCTCTACCTTTACTACGAATTGCCCATATGGAAAGAGGAAAAAGGCACCACTTATGCTTGCATCTGCTGAAACTTTTAGTTTCTATATATTCGGCACGAAACTCTTGCAGTTTCTATATTTGGCTATGAAATAATGATGGATTCAATATTCACTTAATTTTTACCATCATTTATTATATTTGCAGTGCTTTTTCTTTATGTTTTCTTGCATTTTAGCACATACTAGTAATGAATGTATCTCTCAGATATACTGCGATCTATGCTGCAAAATTACCGCTACCAGCTCCAAAGCAGTTTACAATAATTTCTCTTAGGGCGCACTAAAAATTCAGTGTGCCCTCAGAGAAATTTCAGAGGTTGGCAATGCAGCACCCGCAGGCACTGCATTGTCGACCTCTGAAGTAGAGTCTTGTGGGCTAATATCACCATGGGAAACTGGACAGTGAGACTTATTTGTGCTTATGTCCCACAGAAGGTTTTACCAAGGAAGAAATGGAGGAAATTTTTGAGGCAGCTGCCACAATGAAAGAGAAAAAGTTGGTCCTTGATAGAGATCTAAACTTCAGAGTAGGAAATGATTGCTAGACATATAAGAATGCATTGGGAAAATTTAGAGAAAAGCACAAAGCTAATAATAATGGTAAGTACCTGCTAGATTTGTGCTCAGGACGTGAACTAGTTATTACTAACACCATGTTCCAACATAAAAATGTACACAAATTCAAATGCAAGGAATAAGAAAAGTCTCATTGACCACGTTATTGTTGATAGTGATGTTTTCCCACTGGTTCAGGACACAAGAGTATACAGAAGATTTGGAATAAGAAGTGATCACCATTTAGTGTTGAGCAGGGTAAAATTGAACTTCATATTGAAAAGAAGAGCGTGCAATAAAGTTTTGAAATGAATCAAAGTCGAACAGCTATCAAATGTGAACTGTAGACTCGAGTACACAAACATTATTCAAAAAAAACCTGAGAGCTTCAAAACAAGAACCAATCCTTTGAGATTCGGTGGCAAACTAAAGAAAACTTTGATTGATTCAGCCAGAGAGGTAATCTGCAAGAATAGAAATCCATGGTAAATTCAGAAAGTTAAAGAAGCACTCACTCAAGGAAAAGATGAAAGCATATTGAAAGTTCCTGCCAAGCAAGCTTGTGGTCTTAGGAATACAGAGATAAATGTAACAAAGCAAAGCATCGTGTAAAATTAGCTAAACAAAAGTCATGGGAAGGTTTTAGTAAAAACATTGAAAATAAATATCAGGAAGGTGTAAAATATTATGGAGGCTTATATTGAAAAAGCTCAGTAATGGAGGAAAGAGTACTGTAGAAGGAATTAGAGATAATAAAGAGGACATGAAGACTGAGGATAAAGATATTCTTGATGTATGGAGTAATCACTTTGCAAGCTTGCTAAATTTAATAAGCAGTGACAGTGGTCATGTTTTAGTAATCTACTTACTACAATAAGGTGCTGACTTCATGGTGGTAGAAAACACTTAAAAGGAATGCCATCTGGAATATATGCTGGCAACAAAATTGAGAGACTGAATGAGAATGAAA
This sequence comes from Typopeltis vanoorti, assembly GCF_054136105.1. Taxonomy (NCBI): domain Eukaryota; kingdom Metazoa; phylum Arthropoda; class Arachnida; order Uropygi; family Thelyphonidae; genus Typopeltis; species Typopeltis vanoorti. The sequence goes on from NC_143566.1 coordinate 61,653,019, forward strand.
ATGTGACACAAGATTTGAAAGTTCAGTTTATTAAAATTAGGCAAGAGATGAAATGAATGTAGAATGAAATTAAGAGAATTCAAATATGTATGGAAGAGTGAAAATGATGAAAATGAATAATATTGGTATAAAAGAGGTAATGACAGAACCGCGAGTGGTATATATGGTGATTCAGTTATTAGAGGTATGCTGGACGAGAGGATGCAAAAGGTTTGTTTTCACGGAGGTAGAATGAGTGGAGTGATTGAGGCATTGGATCTTGATCAGATTCATTCCCTGCACTCACTTCTCTCTCTCTCCACCTTGCAGCAGCAGTCTCTCCAAGTGACTCACACCAAAACCATTCAACTGCAGTCCATCACTCTTATAAAGTTCACTTCATTCTTTGAACTCATTCCACACATTAACAAACTGCACTCCTTTCTCCTCACACATTTCCACTAACATATTGTGCATAATCCTTGCTCTGAGTCACTTGGAGAGACTGCTGCTGCAAGGTGGAGAGAGAGAGAAGTGAGTGCAGGGAATGAATCTGATCAAGTAGGAAGCGATGTGGAAGAATGGGAGAGTAAAACAGAAGAGATTGAAGAGGTGGTTATCAATAAAGAAGTGAGTGACATGAGTATAGAGAATGAGGGAACAGGTGTGCAAGACAGATAGGGAAACAGGGAGGCTCAGGGTGGATAGAGGAACACAGCGTAAGAAAGGATGATGCTCCAAGAGGATGTGAATGCATGTGTAAACAAAAAGGGAAGGGGATGACTTGGAGTTAAGGGAATTGATTTGTTGGATTTGAATAAAATTCTAAGATGAATAAGGAGAAAAAGAAATTGCTCGAGTTAAGCAAGGAGAAGTTACATCAAATAACTGGTATTGGTGGAACTAGCTATAAATCCAGGAATGAGCGGCTATGTTTGTATACAAATGCTAGAAGTGTAAGAAATGAGGCATATGAAAGGGTTGTCTTAATTGAGTCTGTTCACCCAAGAATTGTTGGAATAAGTGAGACATGGTTGGATGAGGATGACATCCTGACAGTTAAATAGAGATGGAAGAGTATGATAGAAAGGGTAAAAATGGAGGGGGGGTGCTATTGATGATAGAGATTGATCTGGTAATGTGGATGGTAGTGACCATAAAGTGTATAATCAAATAAACCAAGCAAATAAAAAAAGGGTGATCATTATGGGTGATTTTAATTATGGCAGTATAGACTAGGATGATGAGATAACTGGAAGTAAAGAAAATGAGTTTCTTGAGTTTTTGAAGGACAACTACCTCAGACAGTATGTAACAGAGGGCAGACAGGGATTGAGGGTCTTGGATTTGATCATCTCATCAGAGGATGTAATTATAAATGAGGTGTCTAATCACCCACCAGTTGGTGAGAGTGACTATGAGGTTATTATCTGGGTTGTTGCCAGCAGTGTGAGAACCTGTGTGAGAAAAGAATATGTGTGAACTACAAGGCTGGTGATTATGAGGAGCTCAGGACACAGCTTGCATTGTTGCATGGAATGAGGAGTCAGCTGGAAAAGAGATCATTGCAGCTTGGGAGATATTCAAGAACTATCTAGTAGAAGCAAATTCTAAATGTATTAAGGTAGTGTATGAAATGGATAAATGAAGAGATTAAGCATGCAATACAAAGAAAAAGACATTATGGATGCAGCATAAGAGAAGTGGTAATATCCAATTCCATGAGGATTACAAAGACCAGGCAACGAGGTTGACTTGGTTGGTAAGGGTAGCAAAAGTGAAGTATGAGCAGCAGTTAGCTAATGAAGCCAAAAAGAATCCTAGAGAGTTCTTTTGATATGTAGCCAGCAATAAAAAGAATGATTATGGAAGGATGACATTGATTTTAGAAAATGGTATAAGAACAACTGTTGTGGAAAATATAGTGGAGATACTTAATGAACAGTTCATAAAGGTCTTTCATTCTTGTGAATGTGACATCATGGAGAGTTTGAGAGCAGTGATGAGGAGGAGAACGACTGACTGTAAGTGAGCAAGAGGTATACGGGGAATTGAGCAAACTTGATGTTAATAAGGCTGTGGGAATTGATAATATATCACCACATATTTTGATGGAGTGTGTGCAGGGAGTTGGCATCTACCTTGACATATTTTTGTAATATGAGTCTTGCACGCGGTCGAGTTCCAGAACTTTATAAGGGAGGTCATAGAACTCAAGCATCAAATTATTGGCCTATCTGTGTGTCAGATGTTGTGGTTAAGGTGTTGGAGAGCCTAGTGAGAACCAGGATCCAGATTTCGGTTGACAACAATGGTATTAGCTTTGATGGCTAGCATGGATTTGCTAAAGGAAGGCCATGTTTTAGTAATCTACTTACTTACTACAATGAGGTGGTGGCTTCACTGAACAGAGGAGAGGGATATACAGTGGTATACTTAGATTTTGCAAAGGCTTTTGATAGATTACTGCATGATAAGTTGACAGTCAAACTAGAGGCAGATGGGGTTGGATATTAGATTAGTGCATTGGATCGGAGATTGGCTATCTGATAGGTATCAGCAAGTTGTGTATGGGGGAGCAATATCCCGAAGAGGTGTCACTAGTGGTGTGCCTCATTGGTCTGTTTTGGGGCCATTGCTGTTTAAACTGTATGTTAATAATATTGGCAAAGCTTTGGGTGGGGGTATTCAGTTGTTTGCAGATGATTCAAAGTTGGAATGAATTATGATGAATAGTGAAGATGCCATGGCCTTATAAGAAGACTTGAACAGATTGAGTGAATGGGCATGGGAATGGGAATGTCAGTTGGATGTTGCAAAATGTAAGGTTTTAAAATTTGGGAAACAAAGATTGGATGTAGAATTTATGCTTGGTGGGGGTATATTGTTGGATCTGGAGGAAATAAGAGATCTTGGGGTTGATAGTGGATAAGGATCTAAAATTTTGAGGAAAACACAACGAATTCTGGGAATGATGCAGAGGACACTGACTTGTAAGAACATTCTGATTATGCCACACATGGACTACAGTGCACAAATTTGGACACCTGGTTTTCAAAAGGACAAAGAGATGTTGGAAAGGGTCCACAGGTGACTAAGATAGTTTCTGATATCTGGAATGTTGAATATGAGGAAAGGTTGAGAAGATTCAATTTACAGAGTCTAGTGGATAGGAGGAAGAGGGGTGATATGATATGATAGAGACCTACAAGTTAGTAAGGGGTTGTTATAGGATCAACGTTAAAGAGGTTTTACAGAAAACAGTGAGAAAGAGAACCAGAGGTCATCCTTGGAAGCGGTATAAGGATATCTGTATTTAGAATAAAGCTGAATGTGAGCAGAGGAGTGAGAAGCATGTAGAGTGAATGATTGGAATGCCTTGCCTGAGAGGGTAGTGTTTGCAGAGAATTTGAGTGTGTTTAAGGTGCAGTATGATGAGCTATGTGTATGACAAAAAGACCTCCTAGATCAGTCTTTTAATGCATGGAGTCTTAGGGTGATAATAATATACCTGTAGTTGAAGTAAAAAAGCTAATACAAAGTTGAAATGTGGAAAGTCAGCCAGAGGAGATGATATTCAACCAGAAATGCTAAAAATATGGAGGTATAAAAGTTTTACAGTGGCTACACTGCATAATTCAGAGAGCCTGGTCAGAGGGTAAAATTCAAGATGATTAGAGTAGAGTGTTCATAGTACCTGTCTATAAAAAGAAGGGAATAAAGCTGAATGTGAGAATTACAGAGGAATTTCTGTACTGAGTGCTGCAAGTAAGATTTATGCAAGTATTCTTGAGAAACAGCTTAGAAAAATTGTGGAGGAGAAGCTTGGAATAGAAGGGTTTAGGCCAGTGTTTCTCAACATGGGGCATTTAGTGCACTTAAATACTTGAATCTTTTACATAACGAAAAGACTTTTAAATACAGTTATTTAAAAAATAATCTTCCTAAGACAAGTCAAAGCGAGTCTGGCACCACAACAAGTGTGTTAGTTACTTTTTTGTTGTTTTCTTGAATTTTATTATTTCTTTTCATAAGATTTAGTTGAAAATATCACCTGTAACAGTATTTATATGAATTAGATTCTTGGACAAGTATTTTTATTTTATTATTATTTTTTTTTATTTTATAGTAGATTTAAGTAGTTTTTCTGGAGCCTTCTATGTATATATACACTGGTGTCCAAAACCTAAGAGTTCATCCTTATTTCTAAAACTCTATTTCCGAAGATTACAACTGCAAATTCAGATGAATCAGCTTGTGGCAATTTGTATAACACACAATTTTGATTAGAAAGTAGGTATACATTCAGATATTTGAATTACGCACAAAAGGGGTCATGTGGTAGCACTCACCAAAAAAAAAAAAAAGCAAAAGGCTGAGCTAAGTGAATTGTGTTTAAAGGAAGCTCTTTTCGTGAAATAATGAAGTTGCAAATTTGGATGTCTTATAATATCTCAAAGACATCATCTAGATGATTTCACACAGGGAAGAATTAGTGGAAAGCTTGAAGGCGGCCACAGCATTACTGATATTGCCGGAGAGTTTGGAATCTCATATAGTGTTGTATCTAGGCTCTGGGCAGCATTTCAGATCAATGGAATGCGTTTCATACATTTGCTAAGAGGTTGCCCTCACTTTACTGTGGAGCATGAAGACAGATTTTTAGTTATAACTGCAAACATAATCAATGCACTACAGCAGGTGAGCTTGTAAGTTGGTTCCATTCAATCACAGGTATGCGGATATCTCGACAAACTGTGACAAGTAGGCCTATAAGCCAAAGGCCCATAGTGTCTGTCCCTTTATTTCGATTCTATTTTATAACACACAATTTCATTATTATTTCATGACATTGGATAATGGAGTAGACAAACAAATACATGCAAAAGCTGGTGTAATAATTTGTATCCATAAATCAATTAAAGCAAAAATAACTCATTATACATACTGGAATGAAAGAATATTAGAATTACGATTAAAATTAAATAAAGAAAATTTAACAGTTGTTAGAATGTATGTCCCTGAAGAAGGAAAAGAAGAAGAAAATTATTACTTTTACAAAGAGCTACAAGGAATATATGCAAAATTAAATAAAACAGACCATATAATTATAGCCAGAGATCTTAATGCCAGAACAGGAATGAAAAAAATTAATAATAATATAAAAAAATTTGGAGAACCAACAGTAAACAAAAATGGAAAACGATTCTTGATTGGACAATATATAATAATTTAAAAATAATGAATACATTTTATGAACATAAAAATATACATAAACATACGTGGTGTGCAAGAGGACAAAAATCAATAATAGACTACTTTATAGCAAATGAAAAAGCAGCAAACTTCTTCCTAGATGTTAAAGTTAGAAGAGGGCTAGAAATTGACACAGATCACTATTTAGTACAGGCAAAACTAAGGTTTTGCCTGTACTAAATGATTCAAGTATAAGAAATTTATACCAACAGAGGATTAAGAATTCTTAGAAAAAATACAAGAAAATGAAGACATTGAGAAATAATGGAATAATATAAAAGAAATTATCTCATCAGCAGCATATGAAAGTCTAGGAACACACAAAAAATATCATAAAAATAAAAAATTACACATATATGGGACAATGAAATAAAAACAATAATTGAAAATAAAAAGATGGTTAAGTAGCAAAAAACAACAAAATGAAATTGAATATAAAAAAATACGAGCAATAGCCAAAAGAGAAACCAGAAAGAGACACAGAGAAAGCTGGGAAAAATTTGTATAATATCTAGAAAATGACATATACAAAGTAAGATCCCGCGCATACAAAATACTAAAACACAAGAATGCAGATATAAAAGAAACTGCAAATATAAATTGTGAAATAGACGTAAAAGAATTCTTGGATTACTTTACAGATCTTTGGACGGATAATACTGGCATCAAAAATAATTACACCAGAAACTTACAAAATACCTTAAATGATATGATGACAATGAATATAATGATGTAATCATTAAATAAACATAAAAATAATCGTTAACTATAATAACGATGGTGCAAAGTTGGGTAGTGCAATAAAAAATCAAGCTGATGTTGAGAGTTTGCGGGATGATTTAAATAAGCTGGCAAAGGGTAATGGATGTCAGTTCAACGTAGAAAAGTGTAAGGTTATGCATTTTGGGATTAAAAGATTACCAGCTGTGTACTACATTGATGGAACAGTACTCCAAGAGATTGATGAGGCTAGGGACTTAGGGGTTGGTGGATAGGGAGATGAAGTTCAGGGGACACATTGCTAAGGTGTCCAAGATTACACAATTTCTTGGATTACATGGTTATTGAGGAACACACTAACATCCAGAGATAAAGAGGTTATTATTCCCCTTTATAAAGTGTTGATACTTCCACATTTGGATTACTGTGCTCAGGTCTGGTCGCCTGGATTCCTTGGAGATGAGGAGGTTGTGGAGAGAGTTCAGAGGAGAGTGACTAGTTTGGTGAGTGATGTAAAAAATGCTCCCTACATTGATAGATTGAGAGCTTGTGAATTGCAGAGGTTGGTTGATAGGTGGTGAAGAGGGGATATGATAGAAACATTTAAATTACTAAAAGATTTATTTTTATACGATTGATGCAGGGGAAATGTTTCAGCTGTGTGATAGTGATGGACGAACAAGAGGTCATCCCTGGAAATTAAAGAAAAGTGTGGTTAACAAGGGTGTGAGAATGAGGTTTTTTGCCTGGAGGGTGGTGAATGAGTGGAATTCATTGCCTGACTCAGTTGTGAGTTCTTCGTCTGTAAATGAATTCATAATTCATTTATAGACGAAGAGATATGATAGATATTGTTTTGCTAGTTTGGATCTCCTGCGATGAGTCTACTGACTTCATGGAGATACCTGTAATGATAATAATAATGAAAGATTTAAAGGACAACCTAAATAAAATAAAAAAATGGCAAATCATTAGAAGATGGGATAAACTCCGAACTGTATAAATTTGCTGGAAAAAAAATTTCATCAAAAATTACTAAAATTTTTAAATAAAATATATACAAATGGACAAATACAAATAGAATGGAATACAAGCATAGTAATACCTATATTTAAAAAAAGGGGATAAAACAAAACCTGCTAACTACAGAGGTATTAGTTTATTGAATAGATGCTACAAAATATATAGCAGAATACTTAATGAACAACTAAAAAATATACAGTGAAAAAAATATTATTAGAATGTCGAAATGGATTTAGAAAAGGGACGCTCTACATTGGATGCAGCTTTCTGTTTAAAACTATTTATAGAAAAGAGAAGAGAATTTAATTTGGAAACTCATCTTTTGTTTATAGATTACGAAAAAGCATTTGACAAAGTAAAAGGATATATACTGTTTGATATATTACAAAGAATAAATATACCTAATATTTTGCTGCATGCAATATTGAATATATATAAAGATAATGAAATAAAAATAAATGAAAAGCTCTCTGAAAAACAATCTATAAACCAAGGAGTAAGACAGGAAGGCCCTCTGTCTCCAACGCTTTTCAATATTTACATTAATGAAATGTTAATACAGTGGAACACCTTAAACATTCAAGGTATAGAAATTTTCCAGAATAACAAAATAAATATGCTATTATTTGCAGATGATCAGGTAATAATATCAGATAAAGAAGACAATTTACAAAGAGCAATATATAATTTAAATATTATAGTAGAACAGTTTGGAATGAAAATTTCCATAGATAAAACTAAAACAATGGTATTTTGTGGACAAACTCATTAGAAGCAAAATAGTTATTAATAATAAAATAATAGAACAGATAAATACTTTCAGTTATCTTGGATGCGAAATATCATATGAAGGAGAAAAAGACATAAAATTAAAAACTCCAAAATGTTTACAGATTATAGGCCTGATAAATAGAACACTTAACCCAAATATAGTACAAAAAGAAACATGCTTGAAAATATAGAATACTTTAGCAGTGCCTACATTATTATATGGCAGTGAAATTTGGGCAATAAATAAACAAGATAAACAAAAAAATAACAAGTGAAATGAGATTTATCAGAAGAACTGCAAAATACACATCATTAGATCAAAAAAAGGAATGAAGACATTTTAAAAGAACTAAAAACAAAATCAATAGAAGAAAAACTAAACAATTATAAACAAAAATGGATTGAACATGTAAACCGAATGGCCAACCCGACATCCTAAACGAATACTAAAATATAAACTGATTGGAAAGAGAAGGCAGGGTAGACCCTCAAAAAAGGATATTGGATGGATAATGAGACTAGAACAGACCGATATGGTTTATACCCGTAATTAGTGTTATGATGATGATGACGACTTTTTATAGATGAGAGTTTTAGTCTTTTCTCCAATTTTAGACGACACTTGATCTAGCTTGAAAGTGGTACTACTTAACATCATGAAAATGTTCTTGAATGGGATAGATATGGCAGTGCTGGGGTCATGGTGTGGGGAGGCATTATGCTTAATGGATGCACCTAGCTACAAGTGCTGGGAAACCTGGTTTGTTTTGGTTAAAATAAAAGATGATAGTATTTTGTATGCATTTCTTGCTACATAGAACAACCAGTGCTTGTTTTTTTATTTTCATATTGTGTTGCATTTAGTGAGAATTATTTCTTCATTCTGTAGAGAATATTAATTTGCAGTACATTTTCTTAATGACTTTTAAGAAAAAGTCAATCTTGTCAATCTTCCTTCAACCACCATACTGGCATTTACATGCTTCCTGTCTTGTTATTTTGGATCTTAGAGAGATCCATGACCTGAGTTTGAATCCAGTATATGGCATGAGGAACCCATATCAGGGCTTTTCAGTAAAAGGTCAGTTAGCCAGTCTCATACAGGGACAGAGGATTTTTTTCTCCTAGAAACTTCTGTTATCTAGTTCCTCATATCATAGATGGGATTCAAACCCAGGTCTTTCCAACCAAAGGACTCCCTTGAAACCAACTGAGCTATGGAAGCTCCTTGACATGGTTACATTTCATTAAATATGGATGCAAAGTGTCCATTGAAATTGAAATAACATGGATGAAAGGCATAAATTATTTGATAGATTTCATTCATATAGCCAGTATGATGGCTACTCATATTTCATTGAAAAGAAAGTTTGAATTTGAAGATTAGTGTGGTTAGAAGTGGATAATTTGCTTTGACTTTCTAGTGCAGATACTTTCTTGTCAGCATTGTGATGGATTTTCTTCTCCCGACAATGTCAAAACATTCAATTGGTGATTGATACCCATTTATGAAAATAGGCATGTAACAAAATTTTCATTGAACTTCAACTTTTCTGGTGGAGAAGTTGAAGAGACTATCTGGTATTCTGCTTCCTCGTTTTGAGTTCAGTGCACATTAATGAAAAACTGTATCTTGTTATCCTATGCTGAAGTGCCAATAGTGTGACTGGGACTGCTTGAAGGAATGAGTGCTGGTAGTGAAACACAGTCAATGTGTTTATTGAAAATTGCCTTTCAAAACAGCGTTCAAAGCCTAAGAATGGTATAAAGTTGTAAGATAGCTATCATACTAGAAAAGGTTTCAGAGACAATAATTAAAAAAAGTGTTTGTTTGTATAGTGGCATTATTCATCATCACAGCATTTGTGCCTAGAGTCATCTTTGCTTTATGTGCTCTAGACATTATAATTTTGTATTGGCTAATTTTTCTGTAAACATGGCCTGATGAAAACCAGAATTGAAATACCTGACAGATTTTTGTTGAAATTATAATTACCAACTTTTATTAAATTTGTTAATAGTCAGAGTGGAGTTATCACTTTCTGTAATTTTGAAACATTTTCACCAAATTGTTAAGGTGTAAATGAAATGAAAGTTTTAGTTTGTGCTCATATAAGAATGTTTTATAATAGTACTTCATCTGATTAAAGAGAAGCTCTATAAAATAGCCATCATGTTAAACTGTACTGTAGCAATATAACTGTTGAAACAATTTTAAAATGGGAAATGACAATCCAAAACTTTGAATTAGTATAAGACTTATTCTCTACAAACTATAATACCTCTCATGCTTTGCTTTGAAATTGTTTGGTATTATACTCACCATCTGCTCTGGAAGCACATTTCACTCATTCACCACCTTTCATGCAAGAGGATCCACTTTTCACTTCAGCATTTGAAATATACAAACTCTAGGAGTTGGAAAACTTCTCATTCTCCCAATGTTTATTTGCCTGTGCAGTATTTCCCCACAAATGTCTGATAGACTCCTATCACCAACTTAGTGACAAAGGATATGAAAAAGAACCTAGGTGATTATGCAGACAGATAGGAATGCAACTGCAGGAGTGAATGAAGGTGAATAATGGGAAGGTGAATTAAAAAAAGGTATTAGAAATGGTGAAAGATGAGAATATTGAGATAGCAGTAATGAAAGAAATAGCATGCTTACATGAAGTATTTCACAGGACATAGTGTAAGCTCAAGCAACTGGAGAATTGTTTTATGAGCAGAGAAAGAAGAAAGAAAGGTATGGGAGAAGACAAAGGCAAACATCAAAGAGAGGGAGAAGTTAAAGATAAAAAAAATATAATTGAAGAGTGTAATGAAATTTCTTTTTTATGGAGTGAAGATTCGAGATGTGAGTGATTCCTGTTAGAATGCAAATAGGAAAACTAAGAGTTAATAGTTTCAGCAGATATGAATTATTTGAGAGGTGATAAATACAGATTGAGAGAGGAGATATGAAAAACTTACAGGAAGAAGTGAAAAAGAAGAGTGAAATAATCTTTTGTTGAAGTATGATAAGAGCAAATTGTTAAGAAGGCCATGTTATGCAAATAATCAATGCGCAGCATGTGGAAGGAATTTTCTGCAGTTTGTAGATGTTTTGAGTAAATATAACGAACAAAGGAGCTTGCAGTTTAATGGATTTTGAGATAGGTATCTGGAGAAAGTGCAGTTCACAGAGGGAATGGAAATGCAGAATCAGACGAATTAGGCATTGTGTGGGAGAATGATGTCAGTGAGTGCAGGAACCCTTTATGTGAGTGAGTGATAAATGTTATATAAAAAAAAATAAATGTTACAGATTTAAAAAAATTTTCTATCTATGCATATTTTTATGGATAACTATTTTAGAAAATCACTCACCAGGATGAAATAATTTAGTTAGATTTCAGTTCTGAATTTGACATCATTAACAGATGCAAAGAAACTCTTTGGGTCCAAAGGGATAATACAATTCATCTATATTAATACTAAAATCACCAGGAATAAGGAGGAGTTACTGGCATTGTTAGTTTTCATCTTGACCATGAATTATATGCATTAGTTTGATATGCTTAATGAAGGAGGATATAGTTACAAAGTTAGACTGTTAAGAAGGATAAGATATATATACAGCAATCCCTCAATTAATGCATCTCCCATTAGTGCATTTTCAATTAGTGAATCTTTTTTTTTTTTCTATACTGAAATGCAATTAATGCACTTCTAAAATTCGATTAGTGTACCTATATACATCTTAAAAATAAATATTACAGATTTTAAAAATTTTCTATCTATACATTTTTTTATGGCTATTTCAAACAAATCGCTCACCAGGATGAAATAATTAGTTACCGATTTAAAACATTTTACAAAGTTATTTTTTAATGGCATGCTACACTATTTCATGTACACTGTGTTCCAAATTTACTGCCAAAGTTTATGTCGTCTGCTAATTACATAGCATTTTGCTGATCATATCTTGTGCCTCCTTTGCAATTGTTTTCCTTACTTTTATTTTAAAGTATTTAACCAATTTTTAATCATGAGTAAAAGAATTAGTGAGCAAAAAAAGTGGAAGTGTGAAAAAGATTCGAAAAGTAATCTCATTGGAAGAAAAACTTGAAATAATAAAGAAAAATGAACCAGGTGAGTCCGGAGAAAAGATAGGACAAGAATATAAAATGAGTGAATCAACTATAGAGCAATTCTAAGCAAAGCTGCTGAATACAAAGAGAAAGGTAAGGCTGCTTCAAGTTCATCATGCATGCAGAAAAATCAAAGCATTATGATGATTGAATTAGAGAGACTTCTTTCTACATGGATTGAAGATTGTAACTGAAAATGGATCCTGCTAAGCACTGACCTCATTAAATCAAAAGCATTTAAGTCTCTTTGCAACCTTGAGAGAAAGGGCTATCAATGATGGAAAAGAAGAATAATTCCATGCTAGTGCTTTAAGCATTTCAAAAAAAAAAAAAAAAAAATGAGAAATAGCCTACATAATGTTTGAATCACAGGCGAAACTGCAAGTGAAGATAAAGAGATGGCTGCAAATTATCCAGAGATTTTTAAGAAAATTGTGGAAGAAGGGGGGGCTGTTGTGACCAACAAATGTGTAATGTCAATGAAAGCAGCCTTTTTTGAAGCGAATTCCTTCCAAGACATTTCTGGCCAAATCAAAGAAATATCAGCCAAGTTATAAAGTCGCAAAGTCGAATGAAATTACTGCTAGCAATATACGAGCCATATGGAAGCACATTCTTCCACATTGTGCAAATGATTTTAGAGGCTTTTCAAATGAAATTGATAATGTTTTTGAGGAAATTGCCAACATTGGGCGTGAACTGTCAGCTGGTGGATTGTGAGTGGAATTAGAGTTGTAGAGTGGTTGCTCTCCCTTGATGAGTCTTTGGGCTCCCTGGAGGTGACAAATAATAATAATAAACTGGGTTTTGATGAGATTTACAATGATAATGTCCAAGAGTTAATTTAATCTCATTCTGAGGAATTGAGTGATTTCAACCTGCTAAATTTAGATACACAGCAGGAAGATCCTGAAAAATATGAAGAAAATTTAACCACTGACAGTCAACCAAAAGAGATTTCACAGAAACAGTTTGAAAATATTTTTTGTACAATCAAAATTTTTAAGCAGCAATTCTACTGATTCTCTCTCCCTGATGAAGAGAGAATCAGTAAAATTTGCAGAAGGATAGAAGAGGCAATAGGGCCATTCCATCAATTGTATGAAAAAAAGAAACATTGCCCGCTAAACTATGTTAGCTCAATTCTTTGTTAAGAAGTAGAATAATAAATTTATATTCTGAATATTTGTTGTTGTCTTGCAGCTGCATGGTTTTCCTTTAACTGGGCCCTGACACATGTCCTAATTATTTTATAAAAAAATAAGGGTCAAAAAAGAAATTTGAAGTATGAATTATACTTAAGTATAAAAAACTTATTGTTTATTACTGACCATATATAAATATTTTAACATTCTTTGCCTACCAGTTTCGCTAGCAAACTGTCTAGCTTTTTCAAGGCGTTGACGGAAAAGTATAAAAAATACTAGTAAATGCAAATTGAAAGGAACATAAAAACGTTGTAAACACTCTAGTAGCTAAGGTTGCACATTCACGTGACAGAGACTGAGTGGACTTATTGTTCTTAATCATTATCACACATGCATGTTTGTTGTAAACGCATAATGTGATTACTAGCTAGCTGTAGTTGAGATGGATTTAGAGAGAGGATGAGGTTTTTCCATGAACTGTTAAGAATAGTACCCTGGTTTCTGTTGAGGTTTCTGCCAGTTTTTAACACTACTGCGGCTTCCTTGAATAAACAATGTCTATAATTGTCGTCTAAATATGGCATGGAGCTATTTTGCCACTCTCTCGTATGGTTAGACATACAGAAATGATGTGCTAAGTCAGAAGAAATACTTCTGTTGTGGTTTACATCACCAACGTGCTCTTTCTGTCTGATCTCCAAACTCCGTGAAGTTTGTCTGATGTAAGCGAGACCACAGGAGCAAGGAATGTAATATATTCCTGGATATTTGTAGAATGATACCTTGTCTTTTGGTGATCCTAAAAAATGTTTGATGCTGGTGGTTGGTTTGAAGATCACTCTGATGTTGTGGGCTTTTAGTATTCTGGCTATTTGATAAGAAATTGACTTAAAGAAGGGAATCACTACAGTAGAAATGTGCTGGGTGTTTGGTTCTTCTTGTCTGGGGTTGTCACTGTATAGATATTTTTTGATGATGTTCGGAGGGTATTCATTTTGTGATAATGTTTTGGCTATTAGTGATATATCCTCCTCTTCTGATATAAACTTATGTGCTCTAGTTTTCATCATATGGATAATGCTTAGTTTGTGTGTCTTGTGATGCACATAAGTTTATATCAGAAGAGGAGGATACACAGACTGAAATCTCACTAATAGCCAAAACATTATCACAAAATGGATACCCTCCGAACATCATCTAAAAATATCTATAGGGTGACAACCCCAGATAAGAAGAACCAAACTCCCAGTACATTTCTACTGTAGTGATTCCCTTCATCAAGTCAATTTCTTATCAAATAGCCAGAATACTAAAAGCCCACAACATCAGAGTGATCTTCAAACCAACCACCAGCATCAAACATTTTTTAGGATCGCCAAAAGACAAGGTGCCATTCTACAAATATCCAGGAGTATATTACATTCCTTGCTCCTGTGGTCTCGCCTACATCAGACAAACTTCACGGAATTTGGAGATCAGACAGAGAGAGAGAGCACGTTGGTGATGTAAACCACAACAGAAGTATTTCTTCCGGCTTAGCATCATTTCTGTATATCTAACCACATGAAAGAGTGGCAAAATAGCTCCACGCCATATTTAGACAACGATTATAGACATCTTTTATTCAAGGAAGCTACAGTAGTGTTAAAAACTGGCAGAAACCTCAACAGAAACCAGGGTACTATTCTTAACAGTTCATGGAAAAACCTCATCCTATCTCTAAATCCATCTGAACTACAGCTAGCTAGTAATCACATTATGTGTTTACAACAAACATGCATGTGTGATAATGATTAAGAACAATAAGTCCACTCAGTCTCTGTCACGCGAATGTGCAACCTTAGCTACTAGAGTGTTTACAACGTTTTTATGTTCCTTTCAATTTGCATTTACTAGTATTTTTTATACTTTTCCGTCAACGCCTTGAAAAAGCTAGACAGTTTGCTAGCGAAACTGGTAGGCAAAGAATGTTAAAATATTTGTATATGGTCAGTATTAAACAATAAGTTTTTTATGCTTAACTTTCAAATGACCAAATATGTTTAATTTTAACGAATTATACTTTTGTCCATAGGTTATTATATTTGATTAGTGTGTTTTCGATTAATACAATCATTTTAAAGAATGCATTAGGTGCATTAATCGAGGGATTGCTGTGTGTATATATATTGCTAATATATATTGGAGGATTATTGCTGATAATAGGAAAAGAATTGTCATCGTCCTCACAAGCAGTCATTCAGTACTTCAACTATTGTCATCTCTATCACCTTCCTGCTATTCTTTAAAGTTATCCTTCCTAAAAAAAAATCACTCTTTGGGATTAGAATGTCAACAGGAAGGCAATAGTAGGATTGTGGGATGCAATACATTTGAGAGCTATCTTTTGAGGGATAGACCAACAGGATAAAATATATAGATAGCTGCTGCTTTAGGACTACGTGTACAAAAGACTTGCATCAGTATATTATTATTATTAAATCAGACTTTCATGAAGTGAAGACCCATTGCAGGAAGTGCATACTGTTACACACAAAGCTAATCAAAAGGGGGTGTAGAACAAGAGGCCATCACTGGAAACTGTATAAGGAGGGTGTGAGCAGAGGAGTGAGGAAAAGGTTCTTTGCATGGAGAGTGGTTGGTGGGTGGAATGAATTGCCTGAGTATGTTGTAAATGTAGATACATTGAATCAGTTTAAGGCAAGGGTTGGATGAGCATTGTGTGCAATGGTGTGTACATCCCATGATGAGCCTCTGACTCCATGGAGGTCAGATGATGATAATAATAATAGTAGTAAACTTAGAAACTGTAAGGTAAGGTTGTTTAACAGTTTTTTGAGAAATGATCACAGGATGTTTGAGGTAAGTAGCACCAGATTGTATACCCAAAGTCAGTATTAAAAATTAAGTGGGTAAATTATACTTGACAACAAATCATATTTTATTTTATTTTATCCAAGCATAAGAAATCAAAAGTTTGTTCACGGACTGTCATTATTACATCGTCATCAGCACTCATTACAGCGAAATTGTGGGGACTGCTGCTGTAGTTTCCACTGTTTGTAGATTGCAGTATTATTACTTATGGAGACTGATAAGTAGTGGTAGTAGTCTTTTTTTTGATCAATAGCTTTCATTATAGTCTGCCTGCAGTTGAGAGAACCTTAGCTGGCACAGTGCCAAGAAGAGTCAATTCGTGTTGAAGGGAAGACAGGAATAAAGCAATGTATGAACTTTTCACCAACACACGAAATCATATGAAATACTGAAATACTTTATACTGAAAAATTTCCAACTGTTGTACAAGCAAAATAGTTACCACTTTAAAAACTAGAATATTCATAAAAGAAAAGTTAATTTCTAACACGTAATAATAAACACTCATCTCACAAAACACATTGATTACCCTATTATCAGAATAGATTTGCCTTCTTCTGCCATGTGAGAGGTGACGAACTATACTATACTAATTATATGATGTTTTTGACCTTCATTATTAAGGATATCTGGAGTATACACACACAATACATGAAAAGTTAAGGATAGTGGAGTACATTTGAGTTCTGTTATCCATTAGTTCTGGTTTAGCAGACATGGGTTTAATGCTACCAGTATTCTATGTTTATAAGAGTCCTAAGACTTGTTATTGTTAGGTATGTGTGATAGTAGCGTTGAAGTGTATTCAAAATAATAATTGTTGAGGTTATTATTCAATATTATTACTCAACTGGTTGACCTAGTCCTGTTACATAAATTAAGACATCATGTAAGATTGAATATGGACTTTACAGTATGGATGTTTTTAGACCATCATTACTGCTGAAATTAGGGTGGTTGAAAGATCTCACTGGCTTCTTTAAATTTGCATTTGTGCCAGCTTGTGGTACAATGTAAAGAAAAGGTAATTTTCCAAGCATTTCTATGGAATGTATCCAGGATACAATCAGAATGTCTTGATTTCCTATAATTATTGAATTTGGCTTATCAGATTCAGTAATTATGGAAAATCAGTTCTGTGTTTCTTTCCTTTTGGAATCATAAGTATAATCTTGTAGAGTTTTTTGTGTTATTTATAAATGTTTTGCTAATAATTAATTTTTAATTGATTCTTAAGGCTTGTTCATCATAGCAAATGCTTATTGTTATTGCTCTGTTATTTAGGTAGCCATTAGCACCTGGTGTTTGTGTTAAGTGAGGATAAGTCTTATTGTATATGTTCTGGTCTGTGTATGTGCGTGCGTGTGTATAAGCTTATGACAGAAGTAAAGTATGGATAGCCCAAAGAAAGACATGTGATGAGTGTGCCCAGAAATGAAAGTACATTTGAAAACAGCATATAATTTCTTGGCAAGTATGATTTACTTTTCTTACCAAGTTGAGGGGGCTGGTAAATGAATGGATAGCATCAGTAAGCGAGGGGCTGCTTTAAAAAAAAAAAAAAACATGATCAGCAAGTTTGTGAGGAGTATAGGCAAGATGATTGAAAATAGATTATGTGAGAGAATTTAGCTGAGCAAGTCAGGGGAAATCATAAAGATTGATTTTGCTACATTATGATAAAGAAAGGATAACTTTATGTAGATGAAATAATTGAAGCACTGTGTGATTATTTTGCAAGGTTGTGGCATCCAGGTGAATATAATGTAGTGACTGATATGATAGGGATGGATGGAACAATGAAGGTAATTGAACTGTAAATGTTCAGGATATTACAGAATCTTGATGTGAATACTGCTGTAGGATATCTTCATGTGTATTATCATAAAGTGCAGAAGAATTGGCAGTGTTTTTGACAAAGCTGTTTAATTAGTTTTAGTTCTGACAGGGTAACATCGAGGATAATATTTCCCTTACATAAAGAAGGCCCTGAGACAGAGGTAGCAAACTATAGACTAGTCAGTACTTCAGTAGTGATGATTAAGGCATTTGTAAAGCTGTTTAAAGCCAGGTTCATGAATGTGTGGATAGTAATGTGTCACTGTGAGGAGACAGTATGGCTTTGTGAGGAGGAAGCTTTACTTTAGTAATTTACTTAGATATAATAAAGACAGTTGTGTTGGATAAAATAAAGCAAATGTCTACATTGTGATAGTGTTGAAGTTTGCAAAGGTATTAGACAGATCACAACATGGAAATCTGTTACAGAAATAAGAGATGTAATGATAGCCATGAAGCTGACAATGTCAGTAACAGGCTGTATATTAACCACTTTCTTCATCATTGTGACATCAAGAAATTGAATATTGGGGAGCATAATAAATGAGGTTAAGGATACCAAGTAATTTTAAAAAAACCAAGTTTATAAAATTACTTGTTATCCTTAATATATGTTATCCCCAAGGTAAAAAACTTTTCACATCTTTATCTCATCCAGAGTTTCTTATTCAAAGTAAAAGCACCTTGTAGCAACTTGTATAGGTAAAGTTGATAAGGCCCTGTATTACTAAAAACCTTGGTATTTCAGGGTCTAGCTACTCACTGAGGAGACCTCAAAAAAGGTTGAAACCGGTCTGGGTAGTGACCCCCCCCCACCCATAATGTATAACAGTATACATCTCTTAGTGAGATGTGTTTTACATTATGGGAAATACTAAGAATAGTGATCAGAACTTTAACCACCTTTACAGTGAGTTGCCCTGGTGTTGCACTACCTTTAGACTTGAACTACATTCAGGCGCAAATTTAACTGTTTTGCTTACTTGGGAGAAGGAGTGAAAAAACCAAGTTTATAAAATTACTTGGTATCATTAATATATATTATCCCCAAGGTAAAAAACTTTTCGCATATATATATATATATATATATGTATGCAGGGTGGGTGTAAAATAACTTTCCCTCTTTGGAGGCATCTGTAGCTAAAACCAATAAACAGAATGAGACCAAATTTTATATTGATACTTTTGAAGGCATGGGGAGATGATTTCTGCGAAAAAAAGATTTAGTTCCAAAAGTTGCCGATAGGGGAAGTTTTGGTGCGGGCGGAGCCGAAAACAAGCAGATAATTACATTAAATGCAGATAAAATGGAATAATAACATTTTGACAGTGTAAGTGACAGCCACGTCACTCATTCCAGCTGGATATGTGGCAAGTTACAATGATAATAAGAATAATAATTAAACTAAAACTTGAGAGAGACACAGAAATTAATGTAGTAATTGAACTCACAGGAAATAATGTTTTATTCATCAGAATCGGGGTCCCCTGGACCAAGTACACGATTTTCAATGTGCAGCAATGTCTGTTACTGTCTCTTCTTGCATTGCTTTCCATCCTCTGCCATGTCTAACTCCAAGTGATCCAGTTTCTTCAAACTTCTTAATCATAGCTCTCAGTGCTACAGCTGACATAGGACCTGTATACGCAGATTATGAAGCCTTCTAAATTCCCGAAGGGCCGCTACGGCATTGCACTGTTTAAGGTAAAACAACTTAACAAGTAAAGCAGTAAAGCACGCTGAGGCAAGATAGGATGCATATGGAGCACAATTCGTCAGTCATTTGAATAACTGTCTGAACGTTCCCAATCCCTTTTTAAGTGGAATTGGTGGTGCTGCTGTCACGTATGCACAGTAAAATTTGTGTAATCCTTTTTACTTGAGTTTACTGCAAATATTTGACTGCTTTCGGCCCTGCCACCAAAATTTCCCCTATCGGCGACTTTTAGTACTAAATCTTTTTTTCGCGGAATTCATCTCCCCATGCCTTCGAAAGTCTCAATATAAAATGTAGTCTCATTCCGTATACTAGTTTTAGCTACAGATACCTCCAAAGAGGGAAAGTAAATTTATTGCCACCTGTGTGTGTGTGTGTGTGTGTGTGTGTACACACACACACAGAAGAAATTAAGGAATGCGATTAGCAAGAATGAAGCAACTTTCCTTTTGCTTGGAGAATGTTGAATGAGTGGAGTTCAAGGAGAAGTATGATAGGTATTGTGTAAATAATGGTTAGTGTAGGCTTCTTGTAATCAGTATTTGAACTTCATGGAGATGTGTAGATTTTTCTTCCAGTTCGATATCTTTATAAATGCTGCTGATTATACTATACCTATATATATATAGGTATAGTATACTTCCTGTCACTGTTCATCAAAACATTTTAACCAAAATTAGTACTGATATTATTATCAGACTTCATAGTGCCATAGACTTCATCATATCATACACACAGCTTATCAAATTGTGCTGCCTTAAACTCAGTGTTTTTTCACTCACCACACACTCAGGTAATACTTCCCACTCACTGGCCCCTCTCTCAACATAAAAAAAAAAAAGACTTCTTTTTACTTCTTTGCTCACATCCTCCTTATACAGCTAGAGATGATCTCTTCTTCTACCTCTATTTTTTCCATTCTATGTAAAATTTCCTCACAATTTTAGGATTGTGTCCCCTAAATTTCAGGTCCTTATTCACCATGACCTCCTCCAAGATCCCTTACTCTTCCATCACTTCAATACATCCCCCCCCAACTAATGTATATTTTATAATCCATCTTTGATTTTCAGATCTTATGCTTTTGCAACATCATACTGTAGTATCACTTGCCCACTCACTCAGTCCATTTGAATCTTGCAAGCCTACATGAGATCTGTTATTGTTCTCCACAATTTTTGCATGTATAATAACAGAGTAAAGATTGCTATTTAGAAGATCATACTTATTTGTGCACTTGAGAAACAGTTGTTTATTGTCCTGGACTTTTGAATGACAATTGATTTTATCATTACTAAAGAAAGAGCCAATTGCCTGTATAGCTCAGTGGATGTAGGATTTTCACACCACAGCGTTTGACCGCACGAAAAGAGACTTGCTTTCGAATCTAGTTTGTGACTAGAGGAAATTTTTCTAAGCCTTTTTTTGACCGGTTCCCGAGTTAGTCAATCTCTGGCATGGGCAAGCGGATTTTTCTTCCCGTAAACTCAAGAAAATTGACCGTAGAACCCACATTATTTCAGACATTAAATATTGTGTTATGGTTAGGGACCAGGAGATGACGGCACTTGTTGAACCATCTCTTCTTCACTGCATGCTGCTTCATTAGTGATAGCTTTGGACCAGCTATCTCTGGTTGAGTACCAGTGGAGATTGAACTGCCCACTCAGTCTCCAAAAGTTAGATGGGTATAAAACAGCCTCGCCTACTCCCTATACAGGAATAAAAAGGCATTAGCTGATTTTTTTTTTTTTTTAAAGGAAAAGCCATATGGCATCATTTCAGCAATGTAAAATTATATAGGCAAAGTGGATATTAGATCCAACATTATTTCAAAGCTGAATGTTTGTACATTCTCTGACATTTCTGAAAATACATTTCTCTGACATTTGATTTCCTTAGTATTAAATGAGAGTTTTTGCTTCTTAAGGTTTCTGCCTGGCCTCTAAAAGAGAACCAATCAGTTTGAAACAACTGTCAGGCCAGTGAAACCTTAAAAACTGCACTAATAAAAGGCAAATATATGGATGCTTGGTCAGTGCTCATGTTTTTTAAGTAGTGCAAGCTAAGGCAACTCCAACGGCAATGATTGCATTCTCGTAAGTTCTCAGGTCAGTTTTACCAAACTTTCATAGTTTCTACAAACATTCAGCTTTGAAATAATGTTTGATCTAATATACACTTTGCCTATGTGACTTTGTCATGATTATATTGAAATATATTTTGACCTTGAAATTAAATGGCATTGAAAATTATGAATTGTTATTAGTGTTTATTGTTGACAGCAACAAAAAGTATATTGGCATTCAGATACAGTGGGTTAAATGATATAAGAAATGATTCCTTATTCATTTCTAGGGAGGTGGGTTTGGTGTTCAAATAATTGACTAAGCTGCAAATAACTGAATACAATTGAATACAGTTGATTTTTGTGATGTTAGATATTGGTAGAATGGGTAAAATAATCAGTAAAATTTCAAATAATGACCCTTGGAACATTCAACACATGGAATTTTCTGATGTTGACAGGGTTCATTGCTGTAATAATTGGTAAGCTGCCTATAACAAATAATAGATTAGTTAGTTTTTTAATGTTAGATCAGAGTTTGAAAGGGTTGGATATTAGGAGATAGGATGTCATTGCATTTCATTGTAATTAATGCCATGTTTTGTGTGTGTGTATAATTAGAAGTAGTAATTGTCTAATAAAAATTGTCTACTAATATCAATAAATATTGATATTTATTAATATCAATATTATTAATTAATATTGATATTAGTAAAGTCTTAATCAAACATTATCCATCCTGTAAAGAATGCATCCCAACTGTTGTGTTCACTTTCTCATTTTTTTTGTTTAAGAATTGATATTTTGTACCAGGAAATAATTTAAGTTTCAAATTTCTATCTGTATTATCTGTGTATGGTTATGTTACCATTTCTTTATCTTCAAGCAAGTATGCACATTTTATCTGAAGCAGTCCTTTTAGTTTTAATTGAAGTATATATTAATATATATACAAATTTATAATGCAAGAAGGGATCTCCATGGCGTGTGATTTTATCACACATCGCTTGGTTGGGAATGACACCTCAAGTTCATATTCTGATTCTGTGGTGGTTAGACTATTATTAACTTGTTTTCAGACAGAGGTAAGTTAGCCAGTTATAGATGGAGATGACAAGGTTTTTCTTTCTACAAAACAGGCAGACCAGACCTTGAATATGCTCATTTGATTGATATAACTGATTATAGATATAGAGCTGATCATGTTTCCCATTAAAATAGGTTCACTATCAGTGAACCTTTCAACACATTGAATAGGCAGTACAGAGATTTGAAGATGGTAATTATGCAGGAGGAAACAGCAGATATCTGTATGTATATTAGAGTTTGAAATATCGGTAATCTACTAATTAATTTGAATCCATTTTTAAAAACTGAAAATATTTTAATTATTTTAAGAATTTTTAAAATTTGCATTGAGTTTGAAATAATGTTATTTTATATTTTTTTGAAAGAAAAAATTCAAAAGAAGTATGGAGAACTCAAAGGTGAATTAATAATAGTGGAACTACAGAAAGGAACTAATCGATTGGGTCTTAGTTTAGCTGGCAATAAGGACCGGACAAAGATGAGTGTATTTGTCTGTGGTATGCACCCAAATGGAAATGCAGCAAAAGATGGACGCATTAAGATAGCAGATGAATTGTTAGAGGTAAGTATTTGACGATAAACATTATTATTATTATTAAAAGTCCTTACATTTATTATTATTATTATATGACATCTCCAAGGAGTCCAAAAACTCAGGGACGGCACCTAGTTTACAACTCTCTCTCCACTACTTAATCCACCAACTACAGCAAACCACCCCTATCATCACCTACATCAATGCCATCTGTTGTCATCACCACCACTAGTATTTTTTGTCTGTAAATTGTGTGTTCTCAAGGCCGATTCGTTTGTGAGTTGGATGAAAAACCTGAGTTTCTGGGAGGAAAAAAACCCTACTACCTATGTATGAGATCAGCTAACTCACAGTCAATTGAAAAAAAAAAAAAAAATCCATATAAAGATTCCTCTCGTCATGACAGGAATCGAACTCGGGCCATTTTCCAATTGAAGGGCGCAATGTCAGGGTTGTATTTATGCACGTGTGCACAAGGCTTAACTGGGGGGGGGGCAAAAAAGAAAGACAATTTAAGAGCACCAGACAATGAGATTTAAATTTGAAGAATTAAAAGTATAAATAATTAAAATCGAACATAAAAAATTAGGATTGTTTTCTGTTAAATTTTCTGTATCACTATAATATATTTATGACTGAGTAAAAGGATGTCCTTGCTTCAAATCAATATCTAAATAGATCATATGTCTTTTTTCTATAGAAAAAAAAAATGCAAATACAAAAAACACGTTTGGCAGGCACTAATGACTTGGCAGATGAAAAGTATGGTATGAGAGAAGATATGAAAGAGTTATTGAAAGAAGCAAAAAAGAAGAATAAATCTTCTGACATGCTGTGATAGAGGTGAGTTCAGGAGAAAGCCTGTAATTGCAAGTGTTGCAACTATAATTCAAGTGTTGCTTGGGTTAGATGTTAATAAGGCTGTGAGAATTATTATTGTATGCCTCCATGGAGTCCAAAGAAATTGTGGGAGACCCAAACTATCCACACAATCCATCATACCATCAAACCATTCCACTCATTCACAACTCTCCAAGCAAAAAAATTTGGTCCTCACACCCCCTACTAACCATAACTTAATTCAATTCAATTTCCAGGGGTGATCCCTTGTTCTGCCACCTGCAGTCACGCACTGAAACATGCATCAATCCTATAAAACCCTTTAAGCAACTTAAATGTTTCTATCATATTCCCTTTTTTTCTCCTATCAACAACTTCTGTATAGTCTGCACACCCTCAATCTATCTTCATAGGCAACATTCCACAGACCACTCACCATCTAGGTCAGTGCTTCCCAAACTTATGGATGCCAAGGCCCCCTTTGGAAAAATTAAAATACTTCAAGGCCCCCATCAAAAAGAAAATTGTAATATAGACATATAATATTTATTGTTATTTATATTCAATACAATTTATATTTAAGATTTTGCGTTTGTAATCTTTTTTTGTGTTTCTTATCAATACCTTTGAAATGAAACTTATATGAATAAGCGCCGAAATATGCAAGAAGCAGAATTTGTGAGCCAACACCAATGTTTGATTGTTTCCACTAAAATATAAAAAAAGAACAAAAAAAGAAATAATAAAAATTAAATACGTTTCTTTTAAGATTAAACAAAAAATCTACTTAGTCTTAAAACATTTTAAATTTGTTTTCATTATTTCATGCCCCCCCTCAACAAAACTTACGGCATCCAAGGGGGCCGTGGCCCACAGTTTGGAAAGCGCTGATCTAGGTCACTCACCTCTGAAACTTCTCTACTGCTTCCTCATCCCCAAGACACCCAGGAGACCAGATTTGAACACAGTAATCTGGATATGGACGTATCAAGGCCTCATAAAGAGGAATAACAACTTCCTTATCTCAACTTGTTAATGTGTTCTTCAATAGCCAAGTATCTATCTTAGCAACCTAAGGTAGCCTTTAGTTGCTAAGGGCTACCTTAGCAACATGTCCTCTAAACTTTAACTCTCTGTCTACCACCACCGCTAAATCTCTGGCTTCATCTGTTTCCTGGAGTACAGTGCCATGAATGTGATACATGGCTTGTAATCTGTTTATCCCAAAATGCATAAGTTAACATTTCTCCACATTAAACTTATACCCATTATCTTTTGCCTATACTGACAGACTATTTAAATTGGCATGCAAACTGTCCACATCATCTTGATTAACTATTACTCTACCTAATTTCTGTTACTCTTTTAGGTAGAGTAATTAACTATTAATCTACCTAATTTCAGCAGCAAACAACTGAATATTTCCTTTCAGGTTATTTCTTATATCATTTATGTACAAATTACACAGCAATGGTCCTAGCACTAAACCGTGCAGCACATTACCACAATTCACTGTCACCTGTTTTTGCCTTGATTCTACCCCTGCATATGCAACTTTTGAATATCTGTCCAGCAGCAACTCTCTTATCCACTTAACCAGTGTCATATCCATCCCTGTTTGTTCCATAGCTACACAAAATCATTGTGTAGCCATTTCCTAGATGCTGTTACTCTACAAAGAGTAACTATCTTTTTATAAATATAATAAAAAATATAGTAAATTACTAAGGCATGACTGACCTATCGTCACAAATCCACGTTGCTCCTCGTACAGTATCATATTTTTATCCACCCATATCACCACGCATTTGTAAAGAATGTGCAAAAGAGTTAATGATGTCCTTGTCTTGATTATTTAATGCAAGTCTTGCAGTGGGGAAGATTCCCAAAGAGTGGAAAGAAGGCAAAATAATACCTCTCCACAAGCATGGTTTGAAAACAGTAGTTTCCAGTTACAGACTGGTCTGTAAAACTGCAGTTGTGATTAAAGTATTGAAAAAATTGGTTCACCCAGAGAGGGGGCCAAGGGCCTTCCAAAAGAAAAAGGGATAAAACACTAGAAAAATTTCCAATAATCTTTTCCTAATGAAAATTCTTTTTTTTATTTATTTATTTATTTATTTATATTATCTATCTATATTTATTTGTATTACTTATGATTTAGCGGCCATATAAGGTGGGAATACCCTATATCTCTCAGGAATCCCGGTTGCTCTGAACGCAAGGTGATCGAAGTAGTGCAGACTGAGCGCTACTTCATTTGCCCGAACCGTGCCAGAGGAGATCATGGGTATCATGTATCGGCAATAACTGCAGATGGTCATAAGTCGTTTGCAATGCAGTGTGCATTCTCAAATCGTCTACTCAACTCATCCCCCCTAAGATTAAATGAATGCCTTCCCCCCCAAGATTAAATCTGGAGTGCTCGGCCCCCTCCAAGATTAAATTCTGAGTGTGCTTTTCTTGGAGTGATGGTAGACGGTGGACTGTACTTCTGGGGACACATTACACATGTTGAAAAGACACATTACACATCGTTGCTGCTGTGATAAAAATTACATTGATGTGTGGAGATGAAGGGGTGGTGGTGCCTCTATATAAGGCATTGTTCAGACCATATATGGACTATTGTGCTCAGATTTGGTCACCTAGTTTTCATTGTGATGTGAAAACACTAGAGTGGATACATAGATGAATAACCAAAGTGGTATGATGACTCTGGAGTGTTGGTTATGAAGAGCATTTGAGAGAATGTCGATTACAGAGATTGGTGGATAGGAGTAAAAGAGGAGATATGATTGAGACCTTCTAGTTTGGATTTCATTCATAATAATTATAAAAATAAAAACTGATGAATCTTCATTTAATACTAATGAGTATTAACTGATCATATTTCATATGTACAATATGAAGGCCTGTGTAGCTCAGTGGAAGTGGCACTTGCGTCCTCTGCCTAAGCCTTTCTTCGACCGATTCCTGAGTTAGTCGACCTCTGGCACAGGCAAGCAGATTTTTTCTCCCAGAAACTCGGGTTTTTCGTCCCATAAACTCAAGAAAATTGACCATAGTACTCGCATTATTTCAGACAGTAACATATCTTATTAGGGTTAGGTACCAAGAGATGGCAGCACTTGTTTGCCAGCCTCTTCATCGGTGGCTGCTATAATTAGTGATAGACATGGGCCAGCTATCTCTGATTGGCTACCAGTGGAGATTGAACTGCCCATTCAATCTCCAAAAGCTAGATAGGGTATAAAGGCCTCACATACTTCCTATAAGTAAATAAAAGGCATTAGCTGATTTATTTATTTTTATTTTTTACTTGTTTACATAGATACCTAATCCATTTCCCAATATTAAATTTAACTTGGCTCTAATGCAGGTTTTATTCCTAGAAAAACAGAAAGGATTCAATGCTTAGAAGTGCATTAGGAGAACGTGTTTCAAATACTAAGTACTCTGGAAGTCATTAAGGCAACCAGATTGGTAATTTCACTGTGTGTTTTTGAGAGAATGTTTTTTTATGTTGAGCCAATACATAAGAGGTTGGTTGGTCAACCTATAGTACATTAGTACCGTGTATGGGTAGTGGGTTGGGAAAGGAGGAATTTGTTTACATTTGATTTGAATGACTGTAAATTGTATTCCTTGGGAAACACAGCAGGTAGAAGAATGTTCCACAGTGCAGCAGTTGCAGGGATGAAGGAAGAGGAAAAGAAACTTGTTCTGTTTGTTTCTAGTGTACTGTGAACGGATGTTGTGCAGCAGCTACATGTGTTCCGATGAGCTTTGTACTGAGTGGAGGAATTATTGATGTTATTTCGGATGAAATAACATCAATAATTGAATAAAGAATGTGCTAATGAACTGACAACTCTATTGACCTGGCTGTTCAATGAAAGCTACTGGGAAAGTTTCCAGTGAGTGAAAAGAGGGTAAGATGATGCAATTGCACAAGGGTGGTGATAGAATACAGGCATCAAACTATAGGCCTATTTGTATTTCTTCTATAATTAAGATTTTGGAGAAATTGGTAAGAGATCGTATACAATATTGAGCACATGAGGCTGATATTATTTGTGAAAGTCAGCCTGGATTTGTTAAAGGACACTCTTGTTTCAGTAATTTGCTTGCCTTTTATAGAAAAGTGGTGAGCAGATGACAAGGCAAAGGCATATACTGCCTTTTTTTTTTCAATGGCATTTGATAGGGTGCCATTTGTTGAGTGGGACCTTTGCTTTTTAACCTTTATGTCAGTGATATTGTCACTGGATCGAAGGGAGATAATCAGTGATTTGCAAAGATGTGGAGCTTTGGATGGTTATTAATAATAGCGCTAATGTTTAGGCTCTTCAAAAGGATTTGAATAAGCTGCGAAGGTGGGCCAGTGTATGGGAATTTCAGTTTAATGCAACTAAATGTGAGGTCTTGAAATTTGAGATCCACAAATAGGAGGCTGCATACTCTATTGGTGGATCTATAGTAGAGAAAGTGGTGTGTTAAAGGATCTTGGGATGATTGTTAATAAAAATTTAAAGTTTAGAGCACATATTGAGAAGGTGGTGAAGGCAACCTAGAGGATTGCTTCACTATACCAAGGACTTTGACCAGTAGAGATAAGAGTGGAGATTTCATTGTATAGAGCACTGATCACACCATATCTACACTATTGTGCCCATATCTGGTCACTGGAGTTTGAAGATGATAAATCAGACTTAGTGAAGTACAGAGGTGGATAACCAAAATGATATCAGGACTCTACATTGTTATGAAGATACAGTGAGGATATTCAAACTACTGAGTTTGGTGAATAGGAAGACCAGGGGTTACATGATTGAGACATTTAAACTGTTGATACTTACAGGATTGACATAGGGGAATTTTTCATATAGTCAAACGAGGGGAAAAACAAAGGCAATAAGCCATCCCTGGAAGTTGCAAATGGTGGTGATGAGAAGTGGCTTTTTTTTTTTTTTTTTGAATAGGTGGTTAGCCCATGGAATTCATTGCCTGTTTGACTCGTGAATGGATTTAAAGATTATAAATTAAAGATACCAAGAAATTATATACTTCGTTTAATCTTTTATTCAAGTGTAAGCAAACAAAGTTTGCACCTGAAGTATTTTCAGAACTGGGGCAACTCGTATATAGAAGCTGATGACTCTACGTAACTTGTCTTAGTATCCCATAATACAAAGCACATATCCTATGGGTATGTATGATGCTATGTATTGTGGGAAGGGTCACTACCCAGACCTGTTTCGACCTTTATTCTCATCAGTGGGAGCCAGACCCAGAGGTGATACTAAGGTTGAAGTAATGCCCAAGTCATATATCAGTAGTCAAAAGGTGTCACACCTTATTATTAAAACACTCTGGATTAGCGTTTGACTACTCATATAAGTAATTATGACTTGGGCATTACTTCAACCTTAGTATCACCTCTGGGTCTGGCTCCCACTGATGAGAATAAAGGTCGAAACAGGTCTGGGTAGTGACCCTTCCCACAATACATAGCATCATACATACCCATAGGATATGTGCTTTGTATTATGGGATACTAAGGCAAGTTACGTAGAGTCATCAGCTTCTATATACGAGTTGCCCCAGTCCTGAAAATACTTCAGGTGCAAACTTTGTTTGCTTACACTTTCTTGTTTGCTTTCTTGAATTTTGCTGTGGTGGAAATCCACCACAGCAAATTCAAGAAAGAGAGACTATTCTTAGAAGCAGCAGCAGCAGCTCTCAGAAATCAACCAAATTTTAATAAATAGTTGCATTAAGCTTCCGAAGATTTGGGAAACACTCATCACCAGAGGTCCCACCTTATATTCTAGGCCACCTACAACCGCCCTTAGAGGGCGCTCCACCTAGATAGGACTTTAGTGTCACCCACGTGGTTGGGCTTAGTATTGTATGATATTTGTGTTCATGTTACATTAGTTGTTTTTGTAATCCCCGAAGATGTTCTAGTGACTAGGACGAAATATAGGAAGTATTAAACCCATGTTAATCCTTTCTGAGTGCTGTATACTTTCGATTAAGCCTCCAACATGATAAAGTAGATGGTGTTCGGAGGATGGTAAAGGTTATCTGTATTCTGGTGATAAATGGGCAATTTTTATATCTGATTGTGACTAATAGCAAATACTTGTGCTTCTCTTCTTGCTTGATCAGTGGAATTAGAGGAAGTAAGCAGTTTGAGCTGTGAAAATTGAACTCCTAAAGGAGGATACTTTACTCTTAGGATATGTAATTAAGCTTCAAGAAATAAGTAATTAAAAAAAGGTTAGGATGGTTATCAGGATTTGGAGGATAATAAGTACCAATTTCCTTGTGATATTTTTAATGGAAAATTAAGCATTAATCTGTTTTATGTTGAGCAGATTTGAGTCCTTCAGTTTCATGGAGACAAACACAATTAAAACATTTTTCACTTGGTTATACTATAAATTAAAGATGGCAAAAATTATATTCTTAGTTTAATCCTTTATCCAAGTGTAAGCAAACAATGTCTGCATGTGAAGTATCTTCACAACTGGGCTACTTGTATATTTAGAACATGACTTCACATCCTTTCAGATGTGTATAATGCAGTGTATTAAGAGAAGAGCCACTACCCAGAGTGATTTCAACCTTTATTGCAGTTTGTTAAAGTGCAGGGATACCACTCCAAAAACTCTGAGTGGCTTCTTAATCGCATTGAGTGATCCTAAAGGATCATGACTAACCTTGTCACTCCAGACAGGAATCTCAGGAGTCTCATCAGTGCGACTCCTCAGAAAAGATAGATACCAAGGTTCAAGTAATGCAGAAGTCATATATTTCCCATATACAAGTGGTCAAAATGTGTCACATCTTATTATTGAAATACTCTAGATTAGAGATAGATGTTGAAAATGTTTTCACCTGGTTATACTACAAATTAAAGATGCCAAGAAATTATATTTTTGGTTTAATCCTTTATCCAAGTGTAAAACATTGCTTGCTTACACTTGGAGACATCAATAACGGTTGAAACCAGTCTGGGTAGTGGTTCTTCCCTTAATGCATTGCATTATACACATCTGAAAGGATGTGTGCATTGCATTATGAGATACCAAGGGAATTGATGTGAAATCATTAGCTTCTGAATACAAATAGCTAAGCTGTGAAGATACTTCAAGTGCAAACATTGCTTACTTACACTTGGATAAAGGATTAAACCAAGAATCTAATTTCATGGCATCTTTGATTTAATCTCATTTAAGTATTTTTAGAAAAAGTAACACAAAGCTGAACTCAGCTAGATACACTGGTGTCTGAAAGCTAAAAATGAACTACATTTTTACGTGTATATGAAAAAATTTTCATGACTACAGCCATAAATACAGTAGACATAAATTTACTGCCAGCATACTACTAAATTTTATTACTCCAAAAATGTTATAATTTTTGTACAAATTAAATTGCAATAAGTTTTTGACAAAAATTACAAATTTCCTAAGGACATAGTTAATTAATGTACAATGCTTACATAAAACTATGCAGAGAGACATTTCAGTATGGAGTATGTCCACCCCGAACTGTAATGCAGCATTTACAACATTGTACCATGCTTAGGACCAAGTGATTCGGGATTTTTTGTGGCAAACTAGTGCACTCCTCCTTCAAACTAAGAATACACCTTGTTTGTTTTCTGGAGGGGAATTTCGATTAGCAGTGTGTCTCTCTCTTGCATCCCAAATGTGGATTGATTTGATTAATATATCCTCGGTCTCCAGAAGTATCTTCACTGCTTGTGTACAATGTGGTGTAGCATTGTCATCCATAAACATGAATTCTTCACCTACAGCACTATGAAACAATCGAACGTGATGTTGAAGAACTTCATTGCAATATCGTTCACCAGTCAAGTCCCTTTTTCCAGCATTTGTAGCTTGGTGTGTCCATAAAGCATAATGCCTCCCCACACCATGACCCCAGCACCACCATCTCTATCCCTTTCAAGAACATTTTTGTGATGATAGGAAGTACACTTTCATGTGCCAGATCAGTGTTGTCTAGAATCAGAGGAAAGAATTAAATGACTCACTTGTGAAGAATACATTAGCCCATTTGCATCTTGTCCAATTTTTATGGATACAACCCCACTGAATATGTACTCTACGATGAGTTGTGGATAAAGGGATGCAGACTACAAGCCTTTTGGAGTATAGGCCTAGTTGTTATAGATATCTTGTCACAGTTTGTTGAGATATCCACATTCTTGCTTGAATGGAGCTGACCTGCTGTGGTGCCTTGATTATGTTTTGCTGTTATAACCAAAAAATCTGTCTTTGCTCCATGGAAGAGCGAGGGAAATTTTTTTGCAAACATCTCAAACACATTCCATTGGTTTGAAACACTATTCAGAACCTGGATTCAATGCTTGAGATTCTAAACTCTCTGGCAATATCAGTAATTCTGTGGCCTTCTTTAATTTTTTCAATAATTCTTCCCCATATGAAATCATCTATGTTTTCATATTTCATAGTTCATGCATCAATTTTTTAATTTTTTTAGTTAAGATGCGCCATACAAACTTATACCACTTTTCAGCCCTTTTAAAATACGATAATATGGATATATTTAACAGTTATGCATAAAATGATTTATTATATATATGGTAATATAGACACCTTTAGCAGTTTTAAATAAAAGGATTTCATATAAAGACAAGATAAACATTAATTATTTTATTGAGACTTTTGAAATTGCTTTGCTTTTGCTAAGCTTGTAACCATCAGTCAGTCGCGACCGTAGTTTATTCTTAACCATTTTCATTGATGAAAATGCTTGTTCGCATCTGTATGTAGTTCTAAAACGACAGATATAACTCTGGGCAAATTTTCTCAGTTCAGGAAAATGTTCACAGGACGACGATCGCCAGAAATTAATTATATCAGAAGCATCTGGGAGTGATGGAAGTTCATTAAATTTCATTTTCAATAAAGAATTGATTTTGAGATCAATAAGTTCCATTTGTATGTTACTAGGCATCGTCAAGATTTTTTGTTCAGTAAGTGAAAAGGGATTTATAAATGCAAGTATGCAGTCTTTTTCTTTGGCAAAATCGCTAAAACAACTGTTAAAGGACTCTTGCTATAATCTGAGTTTCTCAGTATATTCTGTAAAGTTGCCATTATCTTCAACAGATTCACTATGTTCTTTTAAATGTGGAAATTGACTTAAATCCCCGTTTTCCAACTGGTAGATGAGCAGTTTTAATTTCATTTTGAATGCACTGATGTCATTTACTAAGCTAGGAAACAATTTATTCTTGCCCAGAAGTTACAAATTTAGATCATTGAGGTGGCCGGTAACATCAACTAAAAATGCTCATCACACAACAGGGCTTTTTCCTCATGCACTCATCCTTCTCTTCCAGAAAATTACGAACACTTTCTTTCAGCTTCCAAAATTAACTGAGAACTTGTCCTTTAGAAAGCCAGCGCACCTCACAATGAAGGATAAGATCACATATTCGATATCTAGCAGTTCACAGTATTTTCTGAATTCTCTTCTGTTGTAATGTTTGTGATGCAAGAAAGAAATAATTTATTTCTTTCTTGCTCTAATTTTATTCACACACTTTACAACTGGTATCATAACATGCTTCAAATTTAGAATTTTTCCACACAGAGATTCTTCATGTATAATAGAGTGATACTTTAGTAGAGAACGACCTGAAAACCTTTCAAGTAAAATTACAGTCCCAGAAACTCTACCTACCATTGACAGTGCTCCATCAGTGCAAACACTGATGAGTTTACTAGAATCTAGTTGAAAGTTTATTTTTCACTTGGTTAGACTATAATAAATTTAGTTTAATCCTTTATCCAAGTGTGAGCAAACAAAGTTTGCACCTGAAAGTATCTTCAGGACTGGGGTGAGGTGGTACAACACCGGGCAACTCGTTGCAAAGGTGGAGCAAGCTCATAACACTCCTATCTCACTATCTCCCATAATGCAAAACACATATACATATCCTTGCAGATATGTATAATGTTATGCATTAAGGGGAGAGCCACTACCCAGACTGGTTTCAATCTTTATTGAGGTCTCTTCAGTGGGAGCCAAGCCCAAGTGGAGATACCGGGCAGAAGCATTAGCAATTAATGCATAACATTATAAATATCCGCAAGGAGATGTGTTTTGCATTATGGGAGATACTGAGATAGGAGTGTTGTGAGCTTGCTCCACCTTTGCAACGAGTTGCCTGTTGTTGTACCACCTTACCCCAGTCCTGAAGATACTTTCAGGTGCAAACTTTGTTTGCTCACACTTGGATAAAGGATTAAACTAAATTTATTATTACTAGAATCTAGTTGTTGATTTTCTAGACATCGCTTTACTTTGTCAAATATGTCTGATCCTCTGGTTTTTCCATGAAGTGACTCAAGACCGATAAGTTCTTCAAAGATGTTAAAATTACCATCAATTCCTCTTATAAAAATGCTTAATTGGGCTACATCAGGTATGTCAGCAGATTTGTCCAAGCTAAAGAAAAGAAAGAAGAAGCATGGACATGGTCTTTCAATTGCTCAGTAACATCATGGGAAAGTTATTCGATGCATCTTGTAATTGTTTGCTTGGACAGAGCAATTTGGTTTACTTTTCTTTCAACATTCTTATCACCAAGACATTTTGCAAATTTTTCGAGACAGGGCTTAACAACTTCCTCTCCATCAGAGAAAGGCTTGTGTTTTTTAGCCAACACAAAGGCAGTTTCATAAGATGCCTCCAGCATTGCCACACTTTCACAACTTCGTTTCACAAATATATTTTCTCTTTTTAATTTCTTCCTTTTTCTTAACCACATATTCTTTCCACAACTCAGACCTAGGAACTAACTTCAGTTTTTCTTCTAATTCAGCTTGATGTTTTCTATAGTGTCTCTGTTAAGATCATGTCTTCTGTTATCTGAGAGAGTGCTTTCACAAACAATGCAAAACGGTTTTCCTGAAGGACTTGCAGTAAATAAGAACTCATTTTCCCACAGTTCATTAAACTGGTGCTTGCTATCACCTTCTGCTTTTCTTCTGCTCATTTTCTTTTGCAAAGTAATGGGTAACTGACTGTAAAAAAAAAAATTCTTTCAAAAAGTAAAGCTTATTATTAAATAATTTATTTAAATTATTTTATCGTTTTAAACATTATGAACATTCAAAAACAGTTCTACAAGTTTAAGATAAGATTCCTGTTTTCATGAACACCTAATTCAGTTCTATAAGTTTAAAAATCATATATTTTTTTCATAGAGAGTTTTCGTCTCTCTCTCATAATATATTATGTCCAATGAAATATGAGATCGCTTCCTGCCATGAAACAGTCGGTCAGATGGCAATCGCACACACAAAACCCAAACATCGTCATTACGAAAGCTTTGCTGATGATCAGTTAAATTTTAGAAATAAACCTACTATACGTAAATAAAAAGGAAAGATATTGTATAAAAAAACATAAAAACACACTCATACAAATACACCAAATAATTGCAGGTTTCAGTAATCAGCAAATTAGGGAAGAGGCAAGAACTTGACATATGTGTTCAAAATGAAAAAATTTATTTAAAAATTTATATTAAGCCTTCATGAAAACAGAAATCTTATCTTAAACTTAAAGAACTGTTAATAAAAACATAAGTTCTAAAACACAGAATTGTTCACTCATGTCGAATCAGAAGTTCATCGAACGTTATGACACGAGAGTCAGCTGTAAACTGATTGAGTAACTGGTGATGCATGTCAGCATTTGCTGGTGCCTGTTGCTTCAAGATCAAACAAGTATAATAAGTGTGCACTCTAGAATTCAGTGGTAGGTTAATTGTGTGTTTATATATATATATAAATCGTATACAAATTTTTAAAAATTTTTCTCTGGGGTTCAGTGCACCACTTCTAATCATGCAAATGCGCCATAGGTTGGCCACCCCTGATTTAGATGATGTCTTTGAGACATTACAAGACATCCAAATTTACAACTATATTCTTTCATGAAAAGAGTTTCCTTCAAACACAATTCTATTACTGCAGCCTTTTGCCTTTTATCTTGTTGAGGGCTACCATGTGACCCTGTACACAATTCTAAATTTATTTATTATTTATTTATTTTTTGAGGATGTAGTTAGAAAGCATATTAGGTCCTATGGTGAGTTTAGTATATGGAATGAGCTCCTGTTGGATGTCAGTGTGTTCAGGGAGTGATACAACATGTTTTTAATTACTAAAAGATGCTCTCCCTTGATGAATACTTGTTCCCCCCCCCAGAGGAGCTTGCAAAATAATAAACTCTAATAGTTTGGGCTAGCAAAGCAGCAGTTATTAAATTGTTTATTTCATTCCTCGAGCTAACATAGTTATCTTCTGGAAAACTTTGACATGAGCACTTTTGACAGCTATGAAAAGTTGAAAATGGAAATAAAGCAGTCTTTAGAATATTCTTAAAGGAACTAGTTCGTTAAGTTCAGAGAAATCACAAGTGCATAGAATGTACACATTTTGTTTAACAGCTATAAAATTTTGGTAAAGCTGTATGTGCATGCCCAACATGTCTTAATTTTGTTTCATAAGCATAAGCCAGTCCTCCCTTATCATCATATGTAAAAATAATTATGAAGCAGATGCAACATCATGGACAAATGATATATTTATTTTTTATACCCTGTTAAAATAAATATAGAATGATGAAAGAATATTTTTGAGAAAATCACATAAATGCAACTATCTGTAAAAGTTCTTCATTAAGATTATTAAATATTAAAATTTTGAAAGGGTGAATATTATACTAATGAAATTATTATTTTTTATTTTATGTGGCTCTCATCCGTGAATGTTTTTTGTGTAAATTCACAGTACATGTGGACTAAAGATTTTTGCTATTTTCTTTATTAATTTTTTACATAGTCTGGAAACCCTGCTCTACAGAACAAACATGGAACTTTTTCAAGCCACTTTAGGTTTTCAATAAGCAGGATAGTGGTCTCACACTGGGCAATGAAATTCATCTCCCACATGAAGACAATCACAAACATCTCTACCCACAGTGAGATTCAAACCTGTATCTTCTTGGTTGGAGAATTGATATGTTAACCACTTGGCCAACCAGTCTGGAAAATTCACTGCATTTATTGAAAGTTTTGCTGTTTCCTCTGCATTTGCTGTTGTCAATCTTAGATTGAATTAATAATAAAATTATAATAAATTTAGTTTAATCCTTTATCCAAGTGTAAGCAAACAAAGTTTGCCCCCGAAGTATTTTCATGACTGAAGCAACTCGTGGTAAAGGTGGACCAAGTTGTCATCACTGCTTGCCTTAGTATCTTCCATAATGCAAAGCACATCTCTTTGTGGACATGTATAATGCTATGCATTAAGGGAAGGGCCAGTACCCAGACCCATTTTGACACCTTTATTGAGATCTCGTCAGTGGGAGCCAGACCCAGAAGTGGTGATACTAAGGTGGAAGCAATGGAGAAGTCATATTTACCTATACGAGTTGCCAAAGGGTGTCTCACCTTATTATTAAATTACTCTGGATTTAGAGAAAGACATTGGACGTTTTTTTCCCACTTGGTTAGATTATAACCACTTGAGAAAAAACTTCTATCTTTCTCTAAATACAGAGTAATTTAATAAGGTGAGATAACACCTTTTTTTTGGCAACTTGTATAGGCAAATATGACTTCTCCATTACTTCCACCTTGGTATCACCACTTCTGGGTCTGTCTCCCACTGATGAGACCTCAATAAAGGTCGAAACCGGTTGGAAGCTTGGGTGATGAATGGCAATGCTGTAGCCCATGAAGTTAACTGAGGCATGGCTGTTGCTGTTACCCCTCAGATGACATATGAGCAAATGAGCGGCTCTGCTCAATGGTGGGGTGAGCCTGCCACGGGGTAGAGCCAATGCTGAGAGTTCTTCTCAGTGGCAGGGTGAGCCTGTTACTGAGGGGAACAATGCTGCATTTTTGGAGTTTGACATGTACTTGAACATTCAATAAAAGTCGAAACCAGTCTGGGTAGTGGCCCTTAATGCATAGCATTATACATGTCTGCAAGGAGATGTGCTTTGCATTATGGGGGATACTAAGACAAGTAGTGATGAGAGCTTGGTCTACCTTTACCACCAGTTGCCTCAGTCCTGAAGATACTTCTGGCACAAACTTTGTTTGCTTACACTTGGATAAAGGATTAAACTAAATTTATTATAGTCTAACCAAGTGGGAAAAAACTTTCAATAATAATAAAAGTTTTGATTTAATCTAATGAAGTTATTATGAAAGTTAAATGGGACATAAGAATTATCCTTCACAAATAAAAAAAAGAAGTGATTCAGGCATCCATCCTCAAAACTTATATTTTGTCCATTCTGCTCAAGTTATTGCTAGTTATAATTAATAAAGCTTAATGCTGTTGAAGTAGAATATTTTAATTTATTTTTATTTTCACTATTTGATTTAAATAAAATAAAATATTTATTCATTTTTGTTATTTATTTGTCCATAAGTATGAATGATCATGCTTAAAATATAAAAACTAAAAAAACTTTTCTCTACTTTTTAATAGGTAAATGGCCTTGTAATGTATGGCAGATGTCATCTAAATGCTTCCGCAATGATTAAAGGACTCTCTGGATCAGTATATAAAATGATATTGCTTAGGTAATGTGGAATTTCTTTAATAATGATCATATTTTACTATTGCATAAGTCAGCTTTACTGTGTGAATTATCATTGTTTCTTTTGATGTTTTCATTTTAAATGATTTTGTTAAAAATTTATCTGTGAAAGTTTCTTATGGCTGTCATGTCTTCTAAATTAATATCTTGGTTTAAACTCAAAACAAAACGCTAAGCTTGAACTAAATTGTATTCTATTGTGTGCATACAATTTAATGGTGCTGAAAGCTTATTTTTCACTTGGTTAGAGTATAATAAAATTAGTTTAATCCTTTATCCAAGTGTGAGCAAACAAAGTTTGTGCCTGAAAGTATCTTCAGGACTGGGGTAAGGTGGTATAACACCAGGCAACTCGTTGCAAAGGTGGAGCAAGCTACCAACATTCCTATCTCAGTATCTCCTATAATGCAAAACACATCTCCTTGCAGATATGTCTAACTTTATGTATTAAGGGAAGGGCCACTACCCAGACTAGTTTCGACCTTTATTGCGGTCTCTTCAGTGGGAACCAGGCCCAAGTGGAGATACCAG
The DNA here is from genome assembly GCF_054136105.1 of Typopeltis vanoorti. Lineage (NCBI taxonomy): Eukaryota > Metazoa > Arthropoda > Arachnida > Uropygi > Thelyphonidae > Typopeltis > Typopeltis vanoorti. The sequence continues at coordinate 61,692,249 of NC_143566.1, forward strand.
GCAGAAGCATTAGCAGGTCATCTTTACCTATAGGAGTTGCCAAATGGTGTGCCATCCTTTTTAATAAATTACTCTGGATTTAGAGAAAGATGTTGAAAGTTTATTTTTCACTTGGTTAGAGTATAATAAAATTAGTTTAATATTTTATCCAAGTGTGAGCAAACAAAGTTTGCACCTGAAAGTATCTTCAGGACTGGGGTAAGGTGGTACAACACCAGGGCAACTCGTTGCAAAGGTGGAGCAAGATACCAACACTCCTATCTCAGTATCTCCTATAATGCAAAACACATCTCCTTGCGGATATGTCTAACGTTATGCATTAAGGGAAGGGCCACTACCCAGACTAGTTTCGACCTTTATTGGGGTCTCTTCAGTGGGAGCCAGTGTGTTTTCAGGAGATGTGTTCAGTCCTTCAGCAGATGTGTTTGCATTATAGGAGATACTGAGATAGGAGTGTTGGTATCTTGCTCCACCTTTGCAACGAGTTGTCCTGGTCTTGTACCACCTTACCCCAGTCCTGAAGATACTTTCAGGCGCAAACTTTGTTTGCTCACACTTGGATAAAGGATTAAACTAATTTTATTATAAATTTAATGGTGCATACAATTGGAAACCAGTAGACCAGTTCTTAGATGAAATAAAAAGATATTATGAACCCATATTATATGAGATATTATGAAGGTATTTATGGTGGAGAGATGCACATGATTGGTCAAAATGAAAGTAGCATGGTGAGGCATTCATCCAGCAGTGGACTGAAGAAAGCTGTTGATAACGATGGTAATAGGTGAAGGTCAATATGAACATCATGTGAATAGAGGACTCGTCTCACCTTCCCCTTGCATGTTAGGCCTAATGACCTGGTCTTGTACCACCTTACCCCAGTCCTGAAGATACTTTCAGGCGCAAACTTTGTTTGCTCACACTTGGATAAAGGATTAAACTAATTTTATTATAAATTTAATGGTGCATACAATTGCATTCATCACTTGGCAAAATTAGTATTATTCACTACTAAATTACTGTTATTTTTATGTAGTCTCATAACTCAAGTCCCTATCTAAAATGGGAGGAACCTTTATAATGAATTTTCATCTGAAGGTGAGTTAGCTAATGTCATGCAGAGATGGAAGGGTTTCTCCTCCTGGAAAGACTGTGCTCCCAACAATGACCATGGTAGTGAAACCCAGAGCTTAACTAAAAAACAGCTAGAGAAACTGAAAAACAACATGATGAAACATTGCATTTTCCATTTGGGGAATAACATGGCCAGATTAAAAAAAAAAATAATGCTTAGATAAGGATGCAGTTGCATCAGTCATTAAAGGAAATAAATGGTTCTGGGCAGGACATGATGAGAATGTCTGACAAAGAGAACAACAGAATGGACACAAGGACTGGTTATTGGAAACCAGTAGACCAGTTCTTAGATGAAATAAAAAGATATTATGAACCCATATTATATGAGATATTATGAAGGTATTTATGGTGGAGAGATGCACATGATTGGTCAAAATGAAAGTAGCATGGTGAGGCATTCATCCAGCAGTGGACTGAAGAAAGCTGTTGATAACGATGGTAATAGGTGAAGGTCAATATGAACATCATGTGAATAGAGGACTCGTCTCACCTTCCCCTTGCATGTTAGGCCTAATGACCTGTCATGGCTGATTAACTTGGTTTTATAGAAATTTAATGTTATGATAATACAGTTAATCCTATCTAATATAGTTGGCTGCATCTGTCAATTGCATGTATTCACCAGCTGGTCTGTCTTTTCATCCTGCCGAATAGGCAAACCAGCTAGCAAATACATACATTTGACAGATACAGTAGACTGTACTAGATACCCTATCATAACATTAATTGGCTTTCTATGAAGCCAAGTTCATTATCCTTGACAGTCCATTAAGTCAACATGTAAGGAAAGGTGAGATGAGGTCGATGTTGAACTTCACCAGCCATACTTTGCCTTAAATTTATTCACACTCATTAATTATACTTCATTTCACTCACTTCTCACTTACCATAAGAAAAATGTGATGCTTATGCAGTGCTGACTGCAGTCTTATTTAGTTTTCCAGGAATTCAGGCCCTTGCTCTCTTTCTCTCTTCTAGTTGATATGTTGAAAATTTTCTGCAGTATCTGTCTGATAAAAAACATTTTTGCTGAAAATATCTTATCTGCTCTTTTCTATATGCTCACCAAACTCTTTTAACTAGCAATCTTTCACTTTATCTTCATCTGAAATTATTTTGGTTAGTTGTCTTTGCACAACTAACCAACAACTTAGAGTTTCACTAGAAGACTTTGTCTTCTAGGGAAAGGCTTGATCATACCTGTCAGCCATACATTCGATTTTATTTCATTCTATAGCCTTCTCGATTTCATCTCAGCTTAACCATCTAATCAAGGATGACAGATGAAATATGTCCACCATATGCTTTGTATCCATGTTATTTCAATGGTATGTCATTTCCACACTTCATAATCCATGTTTTGATTGATATTAAAACACATGATGTCTAGTTGATCAGTTAAACACCATCACAAAAAAATCAAAGAGAAATAGATTACATACAGAAAAAGGCAGACATTCCCGAATCATTATACAAATATAGGTGGTCATAGTTTGGTCCTCAAAATTGCTTATTTCCATCTCATATCTGCAAAACTATGTCAAACCATGTATTTTTCTAACAGAAACTTGACTTAATGTTTTCGAACGTTTCCAGTTACAAAAATTTGGTTTTCACATATATATTAGAGGTAGCACATGTGCATATGCTCTGAAATACCATACCTCAGAGTTTCCAGTCTAAAATGTCCTCTTTTTGATTTCTACTCCATTCTACAAATTCATTTGCTAGATAATTTGATGTTTACATCTGCTACTGACTTTTCTTTCCCAACTGTAATAACCCAGTAGGTAGAGATGCTGAAGAATATGTTATCACCAGTGATCTCACAGAAATTGTTAATATGCCTACTAAGAATACCATATAACCCTAACTGCTTTGCAAACACTTGGTTTATTTCTTTTCTCTTTAGTGATTTTTTTAAGTACAGTGAATGTAGTTTGTTCTCATACAGCCACTCGTATTCTTGTCTTGTTTGGAATTTTATATAAGAATGTTCAGTGGGATGATCTGTGGAATTTTTTATGCTTCAATTCCTTAGTTGAATTATTGTTTCCTGTTTTCTAGTAGCATTTGTTCTGAACCTTACTGAAGAATTTGTATTGATACTGAATGATTTTTTCCCCATTCTACTTGAAATTTTCATTCCTTATATAAAAGCCTTGATTCTCCAAGAAGTGTTTCAAGACTATTCAAGAGCCAAGCATATCACAAATGCTTTCATGGAAATTTTTGTATTTTTTCTCTCTCTTTACGTTAAAGCTTGAAATAGTCCATGCAAATTATCAACAGATTCAAACTGATTTTAAGAGTGGCGAAAAGCAGTACATGACTAAATGGTAACTTTCTGATCTTTTGCTAAAGCTCTTTACTGCAATTTGTCTTGAAACACCTCTTTTAATTAGATGGTCCTGTTGCATTTTTAACTAGGAACAAGGCATCTCCTGGCTTTTTTTACTTTTCTTCAGTCCTTGCATTATCAAATATTCTTCAACCATTCTAAATATGTAGCAATGAATTTCCCCTCCCCCCTGTTTATCTTGTACCAAAAAGTTGAATAGCATTTCTTTGATTATCATGAATGTTTGTTTTTCAAAGTTGACTCCTATTCATTGTTGCCTTTTTATTTTCTGCTGATATCTTGAGCATCAAATTACCATCCAGTTTCTTTCATTTCAGTTATTTCTAAAGTAATGAAGAAAATCAGTAATGTCAAATTTTATGGTACATAGAAACCTCTTAACCCTGTGGAGGTTGCGGCTGATGTGACAGATACAAACAGATTGTTTGTATCTGTTTATTTATACACTGCTTGCATGCATATATTATGAATGATATTCCACACTGTTTATGCGGTCAGTTTTGGTTTAACACATGTTATGTAAAGGTGTGTGATATTTGATAGTAAATTGTATCTGAGAGATACTGCGACCTCCGATATCATTATAGTATTGGTTTAGTTTTTTTTTTTTTTTTTAATTTACTTGAAAATGGCTGGAAAAATATATCGATTGGATAATCCATCAGATGTTGAAGAGATTCAGCAATGATGTCCGATGAAGAGAATGATAGAGTCGAATGTGAAAGTGATATTTGATAGTAAATTGTATCTGAGAGATACCGTGGACTCCGATATCAGTATAGTATTGGTTTAGTTTTTTTTTTCTTTGTTTCTTTATTCAGTAATTTCTAGATTGTATTTGAAAATAAACAAATCATCATTGTTTTTTTTTAAGTTTTATTGCATTTTGGCACATACTAGTAATGAATGTATCTCTCAGATACATGCGACCTATGCTGCAATTTTTTCAACCGTGACCTTCGCAGGGTTAATAATAAACAAGTGCAGATATGGAATCTGTCACTGTCAATCTGTAGGGAATCAACTTGCTGATACCCTCCCTCTCTCCATGGATAGATGCCATGGAAAATTTTAAGGAAAAAGTGTTTGGTTGGTTGCTCTTGATGTATCTAAGGCATTTGGTTATGTGTATTTGTGGTATAAAATTTATTTATTTATTCTTATGGCAAAAAGAATACAAAACAGCTACAGGTCAATGTCCCGTCTGGAAAGACAATCCAAGGCCTCATCTGTCATCTTGTGTCCTGTAGGCCATCACCACCATGAAATTGGTGCCTTGGGTCACAATATGAGTAATCGTCTGAGCCACGGGAGAACAATCACAGTAAGGGTGGTCTAACAGCCTCCATTTATGTAGTAGGTAGCCACATCTGCCCTGGTTAGTTCTGATCCTGTTGATAGATGACCAAATCTTTCTAAGAAGAGCAAAATCAGGCTGTGGAGCACAGTGATCTTCTACCAGGAAGCCATTTGTTGGAAGATTGTTGGACCAGTATTCTCTCCACATGTCAGGTGTTGATGGCAGGGCAGCTGAAGAGAGTTTGTCCATGGACCAGAAAAGCTTTCTAGATTTTAGGCGAAGACTAGGTGGATTTATGAGAGTCTGGTGCAGGGGCAGGAGTGGGTTGCTCATTGCTTTATTAAATTCTTTAATCAAGGTTTGTCTTCTCCGTATGTTTGGTGGAGCAATGTTAGATAGAACAGGCAGCCAGGAGAGAGGGATGCTTCTCACTGTCCCACTAATTGTGTGCATGGCAGAGTTTAGCTGAGTGTCTATAATGTTAGTGTGCACTTCTTTCTCAGACGGGGGCACAATATTCTGCTGCAGAGAATGCGAGGGCTTGTGCAGATGACCATAGGACTTCTGCACCACAACCCCAGGTTTATCCAGCAAGCCTAGCCTTGAAATGATGATGTTTCTCGTTTTAATTTTGTTGGACAAGTTGGTGATGTGCCTTTTATAGGTTAGGCTTCTGTCCAGACTTACTCCAAGGTATTTTGGGTGAGGCTCATGGTCCACCATTTTTCCACAGAAGAAAGGTTGTTGAGTTGTCGGTTTGCCTCTGCATTGTTCAGGTGAAATACTGTGGACACAGTTTTTGTTGGATTTGGCTTCAAGTACCACTGCTTGAAGTACTCTTCTAGGATGTTCAGGTCTGTGTTCAAGGTTAATTGCAGGTTGACAAAGGAGTAGACTTATGTAGGATCGCTAGGTCATTAGGATATATATATATACTTGCTTGAGCTGGTATGTGGTAAGTCGTACATGCAGATGTTAAAGAGTAAAGAGGCTAACACATTCTGGGCCTGCTCTTTTTTTCCACCAATGTGGACCTTTCTGTTGGAGAGAATGGCTTCAAAAAGCTGGACATTTCTTTTAAAATTTCCATCTTTTAAAAATATGCACCTTAAAATATTTCTCAGCTTTAGGAGGAGGCCCCTGATCCAGACTGTGTCATAAGCTGATGTTAGGTCAATGAAAGTGGCTCTGGATTTAAGTTTCTTCTGGAAGCCTGCTTGAATCTGTGTTGTCATGGCCAGGACCTGGTCACAGCAACTTCTTCCCAGCCTGAAGATAGCTTGTTCAATCAGGAGTGCTCTTTCAATCAATGGTGAAATTCTTTTAAGGAGAATTCTTTCAAAGAGCTTAAACGTGGAGCAAAGCAAGGAGATAGGTCATAGATTTTTGACATTATTTGGATCTTTCCCTGGTTTAGGCACTGCAATTATTTTGCTAGTTTTCCAGTCATTATAATTTTTGAGAAAGGGCGGCCAGCCATGTTTGGCCTCATTGACAAGATGTTTTAGAAACTCTGAGAGGATACCATCCACTCGTGCAGCCTTGCCATTCTTGGTGAGTTTTAAGGCTACCTGTATCTCTTCCTGAGATACTGGGTGTACAAAGTCAGGAGGTTCAGGGCCCTATCTTCAGGAGTTGTCTGATGGAAGATTGCACAGTAATTTCCCTGATAGAGTTGGGACTTATCTTGGAGGTTTTCAATAAATGATTAGCCATTTGATCAGGAGTTATTTCTATTGTTTTGTGTATTATTGGTTCTGCCTCAAATAATTTTCTCAGAAGTGACCAGCTTTTCTAGCTAGATGTGGAAATCGAGTTCATGGATGGTTGAGATCCATCTTTCCTTTCTTTTTTTATCTAGCACTGCTGGGAGCTCCTTAGCAACAGTTGGGTCTTCAGTCTCTTCATATTTGGCTAAAAGTTCCTCAGTTTTTCTATTTCAGCATTGGATGTGTTGTTTTCTGTAACCTCTAGGAATAGAGGCTTTGGCTGCACTTCTGATTAATTTAACAAATCTTGGATAGCAATGGGGGGGGGGAGGATTGCTCTAATGGTTTGCTCGATTTGTTTCTCAAATGCATTCTGTTGGACCTCTGAAGATGCCATGTAGTGATTGGTGTTCTGCTGATGACTGGGATTGATGTGCCTGTCTCTATTAGTGTAGGACAATGCTGGCTATTAGGGAATCTGTTGAGGATGGTCTTCAGAGTCTTTAGAGACTGCGCACAGATCTGGGGTGTAGGTTCTGTTCCATCTGGCTGAGTGGAGAGTGCCTTCCTGCTTGGCATCATAAATCAAATACACTTATATGTATCCATCCAGTTAACTAGATTATTATCATCCTGGTTGTTAGAGGAATAGCCCCACATGGTGTCATGAGAGTTGAAGTCACCAACATAGATAGCAGGGTGAGGTGGTGGCAGGTTCATCTGATCAGGCCAGGATTCTGATGATGGTTTGTAGACATTGTAGATAGTGGTATGTTGAACTTTAATACCTATGGAGTATTCTTCATCAGTTATGTCCTTGAGGCCAGGCCGGATGTAGGTTGCCAGGCCATGCTTGGGATGGCAGTTATAAGACAGGAGAATTAGGCCTGGGATCTTTAGTCTGCGTCAGGCACATGAGTTTCCTGGAGAGCCAGGATGTCAATTGCTTTGTCTTTGGCTATTTTGCCGATGACTTCGACTTCGGCTTTGGATTTAGATAGTCCTATGTTTAAGGAACATATCTTGAGAGTGTGTTGTTTAGAGGACTGTAACTTATTTTTTGAAGCTTGCCTTCCACTTAAACAAGCAATGTGGTCCTTGTTATTCCGGGCGATGAGCAAGCCGGCGTGGAGCTTTTTAAGTTTTGTATTTATCATAGTTGCTGCAAGTGGTCCAGGAGGTTGGTATCTTTGGACGCCTTGTTTGAGACATTAGCTTCATGTTACTTGTGATTCATCTCTGGAGCTTCTTTTGTCTGAAGCACCAGCAATATACCACAGGGTAATACTACTGGTGGGGGTCGCAGTAAGACTGTCTCAACCCCCTTATCTATTAATATGGTCATGCCTGTTGTATATAAGGGGTAAAGAGCATGTTTGATTGATATTTTTAGAAATTTGTCTAGCGTATGAAAGTCATAAAAAAAAAAGCACTAGCTTTTGATTATGCTTGACAAAAATTGGTTTCTGCACTTAATTAAAATATACATGTATGCCTTAGTGAAATTTCAGTTTGGTGATTATGGATTATTGCATGATCTACAGAAGTAACAAAAGCATATAAACTAAGTTATTATAATCAGTAGTTTCTTCTTCCCCTATTTTATTAGGTATGGCATTATCAAAATTTCAAAACATATATTTGTTGTCTTGAACTGCTTTGAACACACATTTCTATAACTGGAGTTTTTTTTTTTTTTTTTTTAAATTCTGATAAAAAAATCAGTTTGACAGATGGGTAGGGTTCCTAATACTCTACTTCTTGGAAAGAAAAAAAAAATTAACATGCACCTTCAAATTATCAGTCAATTTGTTGAACTCACAATTAAATTTTTATACTGGTGCTGAATGCTAAAGTTAAACTGTTCCATTCTTAATTCCATTCTCTTCTGCAATCAAAAAAAACAAAAAAAAAAACAGGTGTTATGTACAAAAAAAAAAAAAAACCACTATAACCATAGTTACTTTTATAAAATCACATACAGTAGTCCCTCACCACCACTTTTAAAACCTAATTGGTTCTTGGAACCCATCATTAAGCAAATCATCAAAAATCAATACTTAATTTTCCATAGGCTTGATGTCATGATTTGGATTACATTCCTGGAAGTACAATTTGAAATGTAATGACATAATATAAACTTTCTGTTTATTCTTTCTTTAAGATGATATTTATGGAGTGAAATAACTAATTGGAGGCAAGTTCCACCACTTTCATTACTGATTCGTAAAGACTTAAATTTAATGTTTCTCTTCTAATATTATTTCTTTCTGTTTCTTTAAGGGTTCTATATTAAAAAATTCACTTTCATTTTCCAAATATTTTTGAGGTTGTATGTCGGGCGGATATTCTAAGTAAGCTAGGTGTGCGGTGCTCATCCACTGAATAGCAATATCACCAATATTATATTTTTGCATTTATTCCTGTTAAAGACTCCCCTAATTTTCTTTAAGATATGCATACACACACACACACACACACACACATATATATGTGTGTGTGTGTGCGTGTGCGCGCGTGCATTTTTGAAAATAACTTATTGTTCATATCGGGTTTTCACATCTGGAACCATTCTTCTATTTTCATATGCACTGCATTCTTTTTTACACGGTTCTCATTTACACGATTTTTTCTGGAACCAATCTACCATGTAAATGGAGAATTAGGTGTGTGTGTGTGTGTGTGTGTGTGTGTGTGTGTGTATATACACACACATGCCAGTCTGGTTGGCCAAGTGGTTAGCATGTCCCCCTCTCCAGCCAAGAGGCTGCGGGTTCGGATCCCTTGTAGTCAAGGATGTTTGTGATTGTCTTCCACCTTCACCCTGCAGTGGGTAGAAAAATCGGCTGCTCATCATCATCACACACACACACACACACACACACACACACACACACACACACACACACACACACACACACACACACACACACACACACACGCGCGCGCTGTATTGCAAATGATTTTAAAGTAAACTGACAATTAATGAATAGTGAAATTAATTACAGGTTTGCTCCAGCTGTCAACTGATTCCCTCTACTGCTATAAAACAATATGAATTCTAATATGTTACTTATGATGTGTTAAAATCATTCACTTTCCAGAAGTTAAATGCATTTCTTAAGAAGTAGAAAATGCACACACCAGACATAAAGAACAAAATATAAATATTATTCCTTTTTATTTATGACATCTGTATCACTTCTTTGTTCAAGTACTTCAGGATTGTATATGCTGATGATTGTTTTCTATTAAATTCTGCTTTAAATTCTTTTATATATGTGACAAATTGTGCACTCCACAATTTGTCAAATGCCTGCTCAATATGCAAATGAAAAGTGTGAGCTATTTTTCTTGTCCTATTCCATGCAAGTAGTACAACATCACAGTTTGCCCATGTCTGGTATGAACATATTAAATAAACTCTCATCATGTGATCTGACTTCTGCAACTCATTTGCTCTTTTCTGGTCACTCACTTGTGATGGTGTGTTGATGAATGAAATCAGATCTTCAAACTTTAAATTTAATGCTGGTGTTCCTTAAGGTTCTGTTCTTTCATCATCTGCTCTCTTTCTTCTGCATATAACCTTCTCCATTTGACTGCAAATCCAATCTACGGTTTTGGTGGCAGTTATATACCTCTCGTTCTCATTTATAAGTCTTGCACTACAGAAATTAACAGAACTAAAATATCAATTTCTGCAGTCCTGAATTTTGATCTCAAATTATTCTTCAGTGGGGTTGAGATAGTGAAATTAACTTTGTTAATTTCACTACTGTCTAGTTATTTCTATCTTATTTTCAGAAGAAAAGACTGCTTTTCTTCATCAAGTTGTTTTACTTTTCACAACAATATCAAAATCTTGGATATTATGATATTTCTCCTCTTGGGAACATTGTGATCCTCAGTCTTTCTTGTCATAAACATATTACAAATATCATACCTTCTCAGAATCCAAGGAAGTAAGCTTTTTTCTATTGCTCATGATGTTACTTTACTTTGAATAACTTTTTAATAACTATTCAGTTTTGTAGAAATTGAAAATCTCTTCAAAGTTTGGTCCATGTTTGTTCTCTTGAACAAAGTATGCAGATTATCTAACCTTTAGTCAACCTTGGTACTAATGTTATTATGGCTTCACAATCTTTTTTTTAGATGGAATTCACATAAATAAATAAATAAGCTATGTGATTATCATCCTCTGGGAAATGAAAGTTACACTTAAGGATTTTCATTGTTTGAAGTGGAGGTATCTTATTTAGCATGTTTTATTTCTGGATAATGTAGACTGGATAAATAGTGAACTAAGTTACAGCTTCCTAGATGAAAGAAGTGCAGTTGGAGGTTTTTACAGTCAAAGTACAATATTTTCACTTTGATTGGAAAGCCCTGGGTTAAAATCCAGTCAAGGATGCAAGAAATCTTTCTAAGGGCTTATTCAGCTGAAGGTGAATTAGGTCTCATTTGGAAGTGACAGGATTTCCCCTTTCACTTCTCATCTCAAGAACAGGCAAACAGACCAGAAACACATGCAGTTAACTAGCATAACATTCTGGCCTTGTAACCATTGTTAATTTGACTGTATGTGCATGAAAGCATATACAGTTGACCCTTGAAGAACTTGGGCTTGAACTGCGTAGTTCCAATTATACACATTTTTTTAAATAAACATATTGGTAATATTTTTAGAGATTTCGACAATTTGAAAAAACTCACAGACGTAGCCTAGAAATATTGAAGAAATTAAGAAAAAGTTAGGTATGTTGTGAATGCATAAAATATATGTAGATACTAGTCTATTTTGTCATTTACTACCATAAAGTATACACAAATCTATTATAAAAAAGTTATATTTATCAAAACTTACCCACACAAACACTTACAGACTGTACATGGCAGCATTCGCAGTCAAGAGAAATGTAAACAAAAGTTAAGATGCAGTATTAAATCATTACTGCATAAAATTAACTATTATTAATTAGTTAAGTAGTTAAATTAATTAACACGAAATAAAAATTTTATAACGATTCATTCATTAGTGTATAGACTAGGCTACCATAAAGCAATCATATTGCTGCTTCTTTGTTATCAGTGCATGAATCACTATACCTGTAAATAAATATGAATTTCTTATTCACATTATCTTTTCATTTTTGATGTCTAGTGTTAGTAATATGTATAACATCTACAGTGTTTTGTGTCATATCAGACAACATTGATGTAGATACCGACAGATAGATGATTCATCTTGTTAAACAGACGACGTAAACTTACAGTATTGATAAATACAGACAGTACTGTAAATGTATTTTCACTTCCTTATGATTTTCTGTAATAACATTTTCTTTTTTCTAGCTTACTTTATTGAATTTATACCCATTGATATGCAAGTATAAATAGTGACAGTGGCTCTGAGACAGTATGGTGTGAATCAAAGATGGGCAGCATGAAATATTTACTTGAGTGTTGCTATAGGCCTGGAAATGTACAGACAAATTAGCCTAGCAAATACGAAAAAAGTGATTATTATTTTTATACAGTATGGAGTCAGAAGACTCATTGCAGATCTGTTATTTACACATCAGCCATTATTCATACAATACTTATCATATATCCTTAAACCTTGGCCTGGTTAGCTGAGTGATTAGCATATCCTCTCTCCAGCCAAAAGGCCATGGGTTCGAACCCCGCTGTGGGCATGGATGTTTGTGATTGTCTCTGAAAATACTAGTGGTGGCGGTGAACAGTAGATGGTGTTGGTGTAGATGATGCAGTTCGCTGTAGTTGGTGGATTGAGTGGTGGAGACAGAGAGTTGTAGAGCAAGTGCCCTCCCTAGATGAGTTTTTTGACTCCTTGGAGGTGTCACGTAATAATAATAATAATAATAACTCATTCACAGAAAAAGCATTCACAACCACATCTGGCAACCCAAGAAGAATGTTGATAGAAACTTGAGGAAGTTATTGCAGCAGATAAAGAAGAATAGTGTTGTTTCAAAAGTCGTAGGTGTGTTGTCCAGATATGATAACAGTGAATTGAGAAGGAGAACAGAGATTATGAATAGTAGGATGGCTGAGTTGTGTGAGGCAAAGGGGATTCAGTTTGTAAATCTGTGGAGTGAATTTGAAGGGAAGGTCAAATGGTATAAAGCTGATGGATTACATTTGAATGGATTTGGTGTTGTTCATTTAGAAAGGCTATTGTTTTCTGAGAAAACACAGAGTCAAGAAGTTAATGTAGCAAATGATCAGCGTCTACCTGTGAAGCAGGATAGCACAAATCAACAGATTGTACAGCAGGAGGAAGATGGATGTGAGGTTGAAGATGTGGTTGCAGCAGCACAAGGTGATGGAATGCATAAAGGTAAGGATGAGACAGGTAAGAATGGAAATCAGAGTCAGGGAGTGGTCAAACCGAAGAGAGAGAGAGAGAGAGAGGTGTAGTATATCAGCTAGAATAGAGAATGTCGGTGCTGATAGGATGCTGCAAACATACACAGTGATTGTTATGTTTATGCTCAAATATAAGGAGTATTCGAAACAAGAGAGCTGAGTTTGTGGTATTGATTGAGACGGTATGCCCAAAAGTAATTGGAATAAGTGAAACTTGGTTGTCTGAGGAGGATGTGACGTCGGGAATAGAATTAGAAGGATATATAACTTTCTGGAAGGATAGAGATGTTAAAAGAGGAGGGAGAGTGCTGTTAATGATTGCAGAGGAATTGTGTCTGCAAAGTCACATCACACAGATTCAAAATCTGTGTGGTGCGAAGTTGAAATAAACAGGTTAGTATATCTGATAGGATGATGTTATAGGCCAGGGAATGCAGAGAATACTGATTGTGAAATGTTTAGGCAGATTAGTTGGGCATGCAAAAAGAAGACTTTAATTAGAGGAATATAGACTGGAAGGAGGAGATAATGTATATTAACAAGGAGAGTGAGTTTGTGGAATTTCTGAGAAATAAGTATCTTAAGCCGCATGTGATTGAAGCAACTAGAAGCTTTGATGTTTTGGATTTGGTGATAACTTCACAAGATGTAATTGTTATGAGAGTGTTGACACTGCTGCCAGTTGGTGAGAGTGATCGTGAGGCATTTGTTGGGGAAGTGATGAAACAAGAAAAGGTCGCTGCCAAAAATGGATACATGTGGAAGTCTAAAGCAGGTGATTATAAGAAGCTCTGTGGTCAGTTAGCATCAGTATGTTGGGTAGATGAGAAGAAAAGATGTTGACAATACATGGAAACTCTCAAGGCAGTATCTGACAAAAGCAATGTATGACTGCATACTGAGGGTTAAGCGAGTAAATAGAGTGGGAATGAAATGGATGAACAGCAAAATCAAGCAAGCTGTGCTGGAAAAGAAAATGTTATGGAGGAAGTACAAGACAGTTGGTGATGATGAGATTCATGAAGAGTATGTTATATCATGACATTTCCTTAATTTTATATTTTTATTGTGTTCTTCTTCCTATTTTATTAGTCTTAAATTATCACTGTGTAGTGTTATCACTTTAACTATGTACTTCTATGGTCTATACTCACGAAACTATCATAACACTGCACTCTTGCATTCACTGAAAAATCTATCAAGGCAATTGGCCGATTCTTAGAGTGATTAAGTATATTAAATAATTAACAAAGGGTAGACCACTGAATAGAGCCCTATCCTCAGTAATATCGGTCTGGAGTCACCTCCTAATTAAGGTTCTGGCAATATTTATTTGATTAAGCTGCACCAGCCAGATCCCTAGTTAGAAATTCCTCTTAACCAAGGAGTAACCTTCAGAAAATATACTAAGCTAATCAATTTACTAATTGCTTCTTATCTCAGTTTATCTATGTCACTTAATTTACTTTAGTTTGCAGTTGTGGTCTCTGTCAAATAATTCTATCTCGCTCAGATTCAGATATTAGCAAGCAGTGCATTGGATTCAATTCAAGGCACAAATCAGGTTAAGATATTCAAGATACATTTATTAAATTCCTAAGGTTATACATTTACAAGAATAAACTCAATTGGAATATAGGTTTCCCAAGTAAGAAGGTTAAATATAGCAACTGTACTTTATACAACAATTTAAGCATAGGTTAATTCCATAGCACAAAATTTTGTAAGCATCCTCCAAATATCCTTACTAGTCTACATTCTCTCAAATTAATTCAATCACATCGGTAACTTTATAGATCATTACTAACAACAATTCAAACTACAATTCATTCAATTAATTACTTGAGAAATAGCCCTAAAATTTAAAAACACTGCTATCCAATATTCACTATAGTCCTTTTCCTACAAGTATAGGGTTCTGAAACATAACATCTCTTTTCTTCTATATCACAATATTCTTCTCTTTCTTAACAAAGAATTACGAAAGAGAAGAATATTGTGATATAGAAGAAAAGAGATGTTATGTTTCAGAACTCTATACTTGTAGGAAAAGGACTATAGTGAATATTGGATAGCAGTGTTTTTAAATTTTAACATTACCATATTTCTGGAAGTATATTCATTCTGTCATCTTATCCTTACTTCGTCCCATGGAATGTCCGGTCTTCTTCTAGACGATTGTCTCACAGGCTAGGCTTGGACTTCATTGTTTTGCCTTTCTTTCCCATCGTGGACTAGAAACAGCATGGCTCAGACCGATCCATGTGGACATATATGGCGGTCAGTTCCTTCAAACTTGCTCAAAATGCTGCCAATTATCTCCTCGTCGAATCCTTCCGTATGACATCTCGAAACGATGACCATGAATAATTACACGCTATCGATGAGATCCCAAACTCGAACTTGCCCCGACTTCACAAGAAAATCCAAAGTGAAACAGACAAAAAGCCAAAGAACTCTCTGAAAGGGAGAACAAACCCTTTTTATATCCACTACCTTCGGCGCCCCTCTTCACTCCCATACCTTTCTGCCTGGCACCCTACTTTTTTGCGCACGTGTCGTTTTTTTTCTATCCACGTCTTCCTGGAAAACACCGAGCGCGTGCCGCTCTGCACATAGACAATTTGCCATAGGCTACGCAATTCACTCGAGGTTTTCGTTAGTGGACTTTGAACTTATGTTACATGCCTTAACATATATCTTATAAAGAACACTCCTTCCATTATAAATTCTTACAAAAAATTGGCGTTGCTTACCTTTAAGTAATATTACATAAAATAGTACTAGCATATGATTCATTAAACAATTTGTATCATTACCTATGTACAAGCATTTTCGTTGTTGTTTAGCTAAAACTTGTTGAATCCTGAATAAATTATTTCTTTAAGGAAATCTTTTCATTCAAGATCCAACAAGTATAAGGTACAGGCTAAAAAGGTGATGAGCATGATAAAGAAAGAAAAGGGGAATTTTTCTGCTACATGGCAAGCAGGAAGAATAATTATGGTGACTAACATTGGTGGATATTAATGGCAGCAAATTAGCAGCTGCAAAGGATATAGGAATTATTGAATGAGCACTTTATCAGTGTATGTCTTACTGGTATAAATTATCTGGAACAGTATATAGACGAGAGGCAAGTATTAGGAGAATTAGAAGTGAAAGAAACAGAGGAATATCAGATGTTGGCTGGGTTAGATATGAATAAGGCTGTGGGAATGGATGACATATCTTCAGGTATACTTAAGGAATGTGCACCACAGTTGGTTAAGCCCTTGACCTGGTTATTTAATGAAAGCCTTGCGGTGGGTAGGGTTCCTAAGGAGTGGAAAGAAGACAAAATAGTACCACTCCACAAGCATGGTTCTAAGAAGTCTCCAACTATAGGCCATAACTGCAGTTGAGGTCAAGGCGTCGAAGAGATTGGTAAGGAATAGAATACAGAATTGGATTGATGGACATGGCATTCTTTTTGATGGATTTGTAAAGGGTAGGTCCTGTTTCAGTAATTTACTTGCATTTTTTGATAAGGTGAAAAGTGTGTCAGATAAGGGAGAATCATATCATATTATTATTATTCAAGCCTCCATGGAGTCAAAAGACTCATTGTGGGAGATCCTTCCTAAGAAACACAAAGTCTATCAAGACTCATCGAGGGGAGGTCCTCCCCCCCCCCCTTAAGAAACACAAAGTCTATCATACCACTCCTTAAATTCATTGACCGTTCTCGCTCTCACCACTCCATCAGGCATCGCATTCCATGGTTCAACCACCTGCCATGCAAAGAAACCACTCCTCACCCTTTAGAAGTTTCCTTTCGTAACTTCCAGGGATGCCCTCTTGTCATCACTCCTTCCCGCTGTTCAACCAAGCGAAAGAACACCCCAGTGTCAACCCTGTAACCACCTTTCAACAGCTTAAAAGTCTCAATCATATCACCTCTCCTTCTTCTATCCACCAAACTCTGCAGTCCACATTCCCTCAGCCGATCCTCATAACTAACATTGTTATCAGGATCGGCTTTCCACAGTTAATTTATCCCCTTCAAATCCTGGAGACCAAATCTGAGAACAATAGTCTAAGTGTGGTCTGATCAGGGTCTTATACAACGGAATGATAACTGTTTTATCTCTGCAGGTCAGCATCGTTCTCATTATTGCAGCAATCCTCTGTGTTACCTTCACCACCATTGCAATATGTCCCTTAAATTTTAGGTTTCTATCAATTATCAATCCCAGATCTCTTGTCTCCCTATTTCCTCCAGTATAACTCCTCCCATAGAGTATGCAGTGTCCCATTGATGTTTCCCAAACCTCAAGACCTTACATTTTGCTGCATTAAATTGACACCTCCATTCATTTGCCCATCTATCTAGTTTATTCAAATCCTCTTGCAGGGCTGCCTCATCTGCACTATTACTTATAATCCTTTCCAGCTTCACATCAACCACAAACAACTGAATATTCCCTTGCAATCCACTGACAATGTCATTGATATAAAGGTTAAACAATATAGGTCCCAGTACTGAGCCTTGTGGGACCCCACTTATAACCCTCTGCTTCCTTGAAACTGCCCCACCATACACAACTCTCTGATACCTATTGGACAGCCAATCCTGAATCCAGTTGACCAATCTGACATCCAGACCTATGTGTTGCAACTTAAATATCAGTGATATTTAAGTATACATTTAAGTGATATTTAAATATACAGTGATATTCTTAGTCTTTGCAAAAGCGTTTGATAGATTACTACATAATAAGGTTGTGTACAAGCTGCAGAGGATGGGAATAGTTTGATGATGTCTCAAAAAAAGAAGGGTAACCAGTGGCATGCCCCAGGGTTCTGTTCTTCGGGCACCTGCTGTTTAACTTATTTGTAAACGATATATCATGTGGACTGACTCGGGTTCTTCAGTTATTTGCTGATGATGCAAAGTTGCGAAGAACTATAAGTATCACTGCTGATGCACGAATCCCTTCAGGAAGATTTGAATAGAATTTTTACTTGGACAAAAGAGTGGGGGTTGTAGTTTTAATCAATAAGTGCAACTTATTGTTACATTTTTGAGTGCAGAAATATAAGGCTGTATACTATATCGATGGTGCCATGCTGCAGGAAGTGGATGAGATTAGAGATTTGTGAGTGATTATTATTATTATTTTTTTTTTTTATTATTCAGGCCTCCATGGAGTAAAAAGACTCATCCTGGGAAATCTTTCCTAAGAAATGCAAAGTTTATCAAGACTCATCGAGGGGAGGCCCCCCCCCCAAGAAACACAAAGTCTTTCATACCACTCCTTGAACTTATTGGCCATTCTCGCTCTCACCACTCCTTCAGGCAATGCATTCCATGGTTCAGCCATCCTCCATGCAAAGAAGCTACTCCTGACCCTCTTGCTCACAGTTTCCTTTCGTAACTTCCAGGAATGGCCTCTTGTCATCACTCCTTCCCGCTGTTCAACTAAGCGAAAGACCTCCCTAGTGTCAACCCAGTAACCACCTCTCAACAGTTTAAAAGTCTCAATCATACCACCACTCCTTCTATCCACCAAACTCTGCAATCCACATTCCCTCAGCCGATCCTCATAACTATCATTGTACAGTCCTGAAACCATCTTTGATATCTGCCTTTGTACCCTTTCCACAGTTAATTTATCCCCTTCAAATCCTGGGCACCAAATCTGAGAACAGTAGTCCACATGTGGTCTGATCAGGGTCTTATACAACGGAATGATAACTGTTTTATCTCTGCAGGTCAGTGTCCTTCTCATTATTGCAGCAATCCTTTGTGTTACCTTCGCCACCTTTGCAATATGTCCCCTAAATTTCAGGTTTCTATCAATCATCAAACTCAGATCTCTTGTCTCCCCTACTTCCTCCAGTATAACTTCTCCCATAGAGTACGCAGCGTCCCTCGATGTGTCCCAAATCTCAAGACCTTACATTTTGCTGCATTAAATTGATACCCCTATTCATTTGCCCATCTATCTAGCTTATTCAAATCCTCTTTATTCAAATCCTCTGCACTATTACGAATAATCCTTCCCAGCTTCGCATTATCTGCAAACAATTGGATATCCCCTTGCAATCCACTGACAGTGTCATTGATATAAAGGTTAAACATTATAGGTCTCAGTACTGCGCCCTGTGGGATCCCACTTGTAACCCTCTGCTTCCTCGAAACTGCCCCACTATACACAACTCTCTGATACCTATTGGATAGCCAATCCTGAATCCAGTTGACCAATCTGACATCCAGACCCATGTGCTGCAACTTAAATATCAGCTCATCATGTGGCACCCTGTCAAATGCCTTCACTAAGTCGAAGAAAATGGCAGTATGTGCCTTTCCCTCATCTAATGCTCTTGTAACTTTATCATAAAAGGCTAGCATATTGCTAAAACAAGAGCGCCCTTTCACAAATCCATGTTGACCCTCACAGATAACATTACCCTCATCTTCCCAATGCTGTATACGGTCCTTCACTACTTTCTCCAAGATCTTACTAACTACTGATGACACACAAACTGGTCTATAATTAGACACCTCCAGTCTGCTACCGCCCTTAAGCAATGGCACTATCTTGCCTTCCTTCCATTCCATGGGCATCTTTCCAGCAGCCAGACTTTCATTGAAAAACGAAGTCAAAGGCACTGTCAGTTCCCTGGCACCTTCTCTCAAAATACCATCCAGTCCCACAGCTTTACTGACATCCAGAGTACTCAGTATTTGGAACACACTCTCCTCCTGTGCCTCTAACCTTGAACTTGCCCTATCCCTCTAGCATCAAAACTGACTCCTTCAGGATGAAATACTCCAATAAAGTGTTCATTGAACAATTCTACTATGTCCGCTGCATCAGTCACTCTATTCCCATTTTTATCTCACAATGACAATCTTCCACAGTCACTTCTCCTCCTACTGGTCACATATCTAAAAAATTCCCTAGGATTTTCTTTGGATCTTAGGGCTAATCTCCTCTCATATTCCAGTTTCGTCTTCCTTACCATACTAGTCACTCTTTTGGCTTGTGTCTTATACTCTTCGTGCATCTTCTCTATACCTGTCTCCTTATATCTCTTCCACAGCCTCTTTTTCGCATGCAATTCCTGTTTAATATTGTTTGTCATCCACTTTACTCCAAATTGTGCCCTCTTGTTCACTCGTGGTATACAACTTACCATTGCTGCTAACAAATATTCTTTCATAATTTCCCACACACTAATGATATCCCGGCCTTCCAATTCCTCCCTCCATGAAACTTCCCCAAGTTGACATCTAAGACTATTGTAATCACCTGCCTTATAATTCCACATACGTTCCCGTCTCTTTGATGCTCCTGCATATCTATTCATTTTCCAGGTCAAAACGATATGGTCACTCTCTCCAACTGGTGGGATAGATGTCATCTCAGTTATTATCAACTCTTCTGATGCTATAAACAAATCCAAAACTCTTGAACCTCTTGTTCCCTCTATTACATGTTGCCTAAGACATTTGTCCCTCAAAAATTCTAGAAATTCCATTCCCTTATTGCTACATGCATCTTCCTCTCCCCAGTTTATACTACTGTAGTTAAAATCTCCCATAACAATCATTCTTCTTGCACTTTCCAAACTCAACTGTCTGAACATTTCCTGGTCCCCACCCTCTGTACTCCTGGGTCTGTAGCAACACCCCACTAAATATCCTGTCTTGTCTACCTCTACCTCACACCATATGCTTTCAAAACAATTAGTGTCACTGCCTTCAACGTCTCCACTCTTAGAGGACATAGGTTGTCACTTATCATAAGCAGTACTCCACTACCACGCTTTCCCTTCCTATCCTGCCGAAAAATGCTGCACCCAGCGACTTCTATTCCTGTTATTATATCGTCTTCTGTCAACTACGTCTCATTGATCCCAATAATTTTTGGCCAGGCTGATGCTATCTCTGCCACCAATTCCTCTCCCTCATTCCGGATACTCCTGGCATTAGTACAAGGTGTCCCAAAATTCATGCAAGAAGTAATTTTGATAGAAAACACAGGTTTTTAATTAAAAATTGTAATTTCTTATTGATTCATAACGTATACAGTATAGGGTTATGCATGGAATAGCATATCGGGTAAATGGCCTCCACGGCTTTGCTGGCACATACGCACTCTTTTGTCGAAATTTTCCATGACCGTTTTGCATAAATGTGGCTGAATTTCGTTGATACAGCACTCAATTTCCTCCTTCAAGGCATGGGTGGTCGTGGGCTTGTTAGCATAAACCTTAGACTTCAAAAAACCCCAAAGAAAAAAGTCCAATGGCGTTAAGTCACATGATCTGGACGGCCAATTCTGATCACCAAAACGGAAAATTACACGACCAGGAAATGACTCATGCAGTAATTGAATTGTTTCTCGGGCTGTATGGCATGTGGCACCGTCTTGTTGAAACCACATGTCGTCCACATCCATATCTTGCAATTTAGGCACAAAAAACTGGATTGTCATGTCACGATAGCGAGTACCATTAACTGTTATTGCCTTACCAGCCGCATTTTCGAAGAAGAATGGACCGATGATGCCTCTAGCCCAAAATCCGCACTAAACAGTGACACGTTGTGGATGCATTTGTTTCTCAACAATCACTTGTGGATTTTCTGAACCCCAAATGCAACAATTTTGTCGATTAACGAAGCCATCAAGATGAAAATGAGCCTTATCGCTGAAGATGATTTTGTTTGAAAAATAAGCATCCACTTGTTGTTGTTCCATAATCCATTCAACGAACACTCTTTGCTGTGTGTGGTTATTTTTAATAACCCTGAACTGTCAGCTGTCACGCTGTCTTTTTTTTCTCGTTGGCAACACTTTACCGCACAAATGGCACTAAATTTAAATCTTGCGTGAATTTTGGGACACCCTGTATGTAGCATAGAAATGCCGTTGTTTCTATACCCAGCATTATCCGCTCTAGACTCCACTTGGCTCAGTGTTACCTGATGTCGTCCCCCTTCTCACAAGAGGCCACCCCTGCTACCATCCTCCCTGGGACACACTGACTTTTTCAGAACATCAATCTCTCCAGATGCTTATGTCCTTCCTCATTCAAATGTAAGTGGTCTCTTGCATACAATTCCTCTCTGTCCTCAAACGCACTCCAAGCATCCACAATATTCCAATCCTCTCTTGTCGCACATTCTAGCTATTATGTCATTCAATAATACCACTCTTCTGCTCAGTTCGTCATTATCATACCTAGGCAAAACACGCACTATCTTTCCTCTTTGTGTCTTCTTTCGTACCACCTCAAGCAAGAATCTCATATCTTTCGCTGCCCTATTTACATCACCACTCAGTCATTTGTTCCCACCATCACAATCATCTTATCCACCCTTTTACCTCTCTTAACTGCCAAAGCCACCCTTTCTATCGTTCGTTCCTCCTGGCAAACACTCTTCACGCATCCTATCTTGAACACCACGGATCATTGTGTCCCCATACATTATACCTCTTACCATTTCCTCTCTCCTATTGTTTCCATTTTCTCCTCTTCTTTCATTCCCATACCTCTCTCTCATTCCCTCTCTCCTATTGTTTCCATTTTCTCCTATTGTTTCCATTTTCTCCTATTGTTTCCATTTTCTCCTATTGTTTCATTCCCATACCTATCTCACATTCCCTCTCTCCTACTGTTTCCATGATGGTTGACAGTAGACTGAAGTTTAGGGCATATTGCCAGTGTTGCAAAGATTGCATATTGTAATGTTGCTATGATAAGTACTCTAACATGCAAGGATAAGGAAGTGGTTGTGCCACTGTACAAGGCACTGGTCAGACCACACTTGTATTATTGTGCTCAGCTCTGGTCACATGGTTTTCAATGTGATGTGGAGACATTGGAGAGGGTCCAGAGATGAGTGACTAAAACAATATAAGGAGTTTGGAATGCTGGCTATGGAGAGCGGTTGAAGAAATGTGGATTGCAGAGTTTGGTGGATAGGAGGAAGAGAGGTGATATGATAGAGATGTTTAAGTTGGAGAGGATTTTATCAGATTAATCCAGAGGGGATTATAAAATGAGCAGAAGGTGAGAGAGGAAGAACCAGAAGTCATTCTTGGAAGTTAGGTAAAAATGTGATGAAGAAGGGTGTGAGGAGTAGGTTTTTTTTACACGGAGAATTGTCAATGAATGGAATGCATTACCAGAATGTGTTGTTAATGCAAGGAGTGTTAAGGACTTTAAGATTTTATATGATAAATATATTGTCAGTTGAATGAACCTCCCACGATGAATCTGCTAACTCCATGTAATAATAATAATGATACCCTTGCTAACCACACTTACACAGTTTGTGTGACTGGCATCTTGTTTTCTCCCTTCCAGCCATGTATAGAAAACAAAGTCTTCAGCATCACCCTATAATCCCCCTTTAATAATGCTTTAATGCTTTTATTATGGCTTCTCTTTTCTGCCTAACAGCTAGTTTTTGAAACACACAATAATATACTAGGGACTTCAAATATGCTTCACTTCACAACAATATGCTTTAATCTCTTCTCATAGGGGCATTCCATAGACCCTCCACAATCTTTGTCTTCAGCACATCTTCATCCCCACGGAATCTGGGTGTCCAGATCTGCATGCAATAGTCCAGATGTGGCCTTATTAAAGCCTTATAAAGGAAGCAAAAATTTCTCGGTCCATACTTGTTAGTTTTTTTTTTTTCAACAACCACATAATCTGATGTGTTGTTTTAGCTACCTTTGCCATATGCACTCTAAACTTCATCTCCCTGTACACAATCATCCCCAAGTCTTCATCTCATTAGTTTCCTGCAGTTCATTTCCGTCAATATAGTATGCAGTTTGTGATTCTCTTTTTTTCCCAAAGTGCCTTGCCCATACTACTATTCTATTTAAATCATCCTGTAGGATCTCTACATTACCTTCGTTTACTATCACTCTTCCCAGTTTTGCATCATCAGTAAACAACTGATTATTCCCTGTCAAATAATTTCCTATATCATTGATATACAAATTAAACAAGAGAGGACTAAGTGCTGAATCCCGTGATGCATAAATTAAAAATGCCAAGAAATTATAATCTTCTTTAGTCCTTTATCTAAGTGTAAGTAAACAAAGTTTGTGCATGAAGTTTTTTTATGACTAGGCTACTTGTATATAGAGGTTAATGACCTTGCATTAATTGCCTTAGTACCCCATAATGCAATGCACACATTCTTTTGGGTTTGTATAATGCTATTTATGGGAAGTCGTAATGCCATTATGGGAAGAGCCACTGCCCAGACTGATTTTGACCGTTATTCAGATCTCATCAGTGAGAGCCAGACCCAGAAGAGATACCAAGGTTGAAGTAATGCTGAAGTCATATATATCACATGTACAAGTAGTGAAAGGGTGTAACGCCTTATCATTAAAATATGCTTGATTGAGAACAAGTTGTAGAAAGTTTTTTCACTTGGTTATAAATTAAATTAAAAATGGCAAGAAATTATATTCTTGCTTAATCCTTTATCCAAATGTAAGCAAAATTTGTATGTGTAGTTTCTTGACAACTAGGCTACTTGTGTATAGAAACTAATGACTTTACATTAATTGCCTTATTATTCCATAATGCGAAGTATGCATCCTTTCAGGTGTGTATAATGTAATGTTCCAACCTTGTTATCTCTTCTGGATCTGGTTCCCACTGATGAGATCTCAATAAAGGTTGAAACCAGTCTGGGTAGTTACCCATGATGCATATCATTATACACACTTGAAGGGATGCATGCTTTGCATTATGGAATACTAAGGAAATTAATGTGAGTTCATTAGCCTCTGTTTACAAGTAGTCTAGTCATAAAGAATCTTCATGTGCAAACTTTGTTTGCTTACACTTGGATAAAGGATTAAAAAAAAGAGTATAATTTCTTGGCATATTTTAATTTAATTTATAACTAAGTTAAAAAAAAAAGTTCTACACTTGCGTCGCATTAGTGGTCACCTTACCTTCTCCTGGACTCATTTCCTCTATAAACTACTCTTTGATATTTGTCCATCAGCCATCCTACTACCACATCTGAACTATGTACATGTGGCTGAGGATGCAGAAGTAATGGTAACTGGTTTATAGAGTAATTTCTGACAGGCTGAAGATTTGTTTTTAACAAAGTTTGGTTGATAAGTATAAATGAGTGGTTATGATTGGTAGGAATATCTTACAGGAGATGTATGTGATAAGAGATCTGGGGATGATGTTGGACAAAGACCTAAAATTTCTGGGACACATTGCTAAAAATTGTGAGGACATCACAATAGATTAGTGCACCGATTATTATTCCAGGCAGAAATGAGTCATGAGACGTATCATGGGAAGTCCTTTAGACAACACAGTTTATCACACCTTTTCTTCAAATCCTTCACTGTCTGCACTCTCATCACACTCTCAGAGATAATGCATTCCATGCTTCTTCCACCATCCATACAAAAAAACTTTATTCTTGCTCACTATTTCCTTTCACAACTTTCAGTGACGATTGCCTGTTCTTGTTCCATCCTCTCATTTTACCATATGAAAAATCTTATTGGTATCAATCCAGTATATGTCTGAGTCATCACCTGTTTATCTTCTTTCCACCAAACTCTGCAGATTATATGCTTTTAGTCCATTCTCATAACAAATTTTCTGTTATGTAGTCCTGATATCATTTTGTTATCTGCCTCTGTGCTTTTTCCATGGTTACTTTGTCCCTTTCAGATTGCAAAGGTGTTTGATTGATTATCAACTTAGCATGTAGTAATCTAACTAGAGCAGATGGGATTGGATATTGGACTAGTGCATTGGATTAGATATCGGCTGTCTGGTAGATGTCAGCAAGTTGTGTGTGGAGGGAGCAATATCCCAGAAAAGGAAAGTACGAGTGGTGTGCCTCATTGATCTATTTTAGGATCATTGCTGTTTAACCTGTATGTTAATGATACTGGGGAAGATTTGAATGGGGATATTTAGTTGTTTACAGATGATGCAAAGTTGAGAAGAACTTTGATGATTAGAGCAAATGTTAACCTTACAAGAAGACTTGAATAGATTGAATGAATGGTTACATGAGTGGGAATGCCAGTTCAATGTTGCGAAATGTAAGGTTTTAAAAATTTGAAAACAAGGATTTGATGTAGAATTTACTCTTGGTGGCAATATATTGTTGGAGATGGAGGAAATAAGAAATCTTGAGGTGATGGTAGATAAGGATCTAAAATTTAGAAGATACATTTGTGAAAATTGTGATGACAGGACAATGAATTCGTGTGTAGAGCCTTAAGTGCTGTGAGGACATCATGTTGGAGGCTTAATGGAATGCATACAGCATTCAGAAAGGATTAACATAAGTTTAATACTTCCTATATTTCTTCCTAGTCACTAGGACATCTTTCAGGGATTACAAAAACAACTAATGTATCATGAACACAAATATCATACAATACCAAGCCCAACCACGTGGGTGACACTAAAGTCCTATCTAGGTGGAGTGCCCTCTAAGGGCAGTGTAGGTGGCCTGAAATGTAAGGTGGGACCTCTGATGATGAGTGTTTCCCAAATCTTCGGAAGCTTAATGCAACCTTATTTATTAAGATTTGGTTGATTTTTGAGAGCTGCTGCCGCTGCTTCTAAGAATAGTCTCTCTTTCTTGAATTTGCTGTGGTGGAGCATGGTGGTTTTCTTCCAAGAAACCCTGTGGGTGATGTCCAAGACTGCAAACTTGCTACCCTTATCCGTTCTACTAAAGATCAGCTCCCTCCTCTCTCTCTCTCTGCCTGGAGTTTACAAAGTACCCTGTTCTCGTAAGCTGGCATACTTTGGACAGACAAGCAGATCAGCATCCATCTGCCTGGAGGAACACAGGTCTTACATCTGTAAACACAACTATGGTCAGTCAGGCTTGGCTGACCATGTCTTGGACACCACCCACAGGGTCTCTTGGAAGAAAACCACCATGCTCCACTACAGCAAATTCAAGAAAGAGAGACTATTCTTAGAAGCAGCGGCAGCAGCTCTCAAAAATCAACCAAATCTTAATAAATACGGTTGCATTAAGCTTCCGAAGATTTGGGAAACACTCATCACCAGAGGTCCCACCTTACATTTCAGGCCAGGCACTCCACCTAGATAGGACTTTAGTGTCACCCACGTGGTTGGGCTTGGTATTGTATGATATTTGTGTTCATGTTTTTGTTGTTTTTGTAATCCCCGAAGATGTCCTAGTGACTAGGACGAAATATAGAAAGTATTAAACCTATGTTAATCCTTTCTGAGTGCTGTATACATTCCATTAAGCCTCCAACATGAAGACAATGAATTTTGGCAATGATGCAGAGGAGACCAACTTGTATGGTGATTTTAGTTCCATTGTATACTGCCTTGATTAGGCCACATGTATAATGTGCATAGTTTTGGTCCCTTGGTTTTCAAAAGGATGAAAAGATATTGGAAAGGATCCAGAGGTGATTGACTGAGGTAGCTTCTGGTTTCTAGAATGTTGAGTATGTAAAAAGGTTGAGAAGATGCAATTTGCAGAGTGTAATAAATAGGAGGAGAGAGAGATCATATGATACAGATGTACAAGTTGGTAAGGGATTGCTATAGGATTAATATTGAAGAGGTTTTCATAAAATGGTGGGAGATGAGGGGGGTGAACAATAGGTCATTCCTGGAAGCATGACCGCTTGTTCACCCTACAGACACCTCTTGTCTATAAGGAGGATGTGAGCAAGAGAGTACGAAGCAGTTTTTTTGCATAAAGAGTTGTGAATGATTGGAATGCATTTCCTGAGAGTGTTGTGTCTTCTGAGAATTTGGATGTAGCACAGTATGATGAGCTCTGTCTATGACAAAGGGATCTCCTGCAATGAATCTGACTCCATGGAATCTTGGGATAATAATAATAAAATTCTAGTAAACAGATCTCTGAACATAGAAATCCATATGCTTTCTGATCAGAACTTTATATAATGGAACTACCACTCTCTTTTTTTCTTTACCAGTCAACATCCTTCTCAGTTCTGCAGCTGTCTTTCGGATTTTCTTCATAACCCCTTGCAACATATCCTCTGAACTTCAAAGTTCTGTCTACCATCATCTTGAGATTCCTTGCTTCCTCTATTTCTTCTGAGCATTCTTCTCTTAGTTTCACTAAGAGAGTAAGCTCCCATCTGCAAATCCCAAAATTCAAAACCTTGCATTTAGTTGTGATAAAGACCTCAATATCTTACTTCAGCAATAATCTGTTGCATTCCAAACAACATTTGTGTTAAACTGTTATCCCCATTTTCATTTGCCCACCTTTCCAGTTTGTTCAATCCTCCTGAAGAGCTACAATTGTATAAGTGTGGAGGTTATACAATTGTATAATCTCCATGTGTATGTGTTTCTTGTGTAAGGCTTTGATTATGCTTCATATGGACACCTGTTTTGTCAAAGGGTTGAGGATACGTTAGAAATGTCTAGAGATAATTCACTAAAGTAATGAAAGAGGAGGATAGTGAAAATGCAATTTTCATTGCCTTATGGATAGGAGGAAATGGAGATGTTGTTGACACATATTAAATCTCTTCCACAGATTAATGTGGAAGAGATTTTTCATAGAATTATAAGATCTAGAGACAGAACAAGAGACCATCTCTAGAAACTGTATAAAGAGGTGTGAGGAAAATATGAGTGGAATATATTGTTTGAAAGTGTGAGTGTAGAAACTGTGAATAAAAGGCTGGAGGTTTAATGAGTCTTTCATGATGCTATGATGATAATTATAAATATCATACCATTCCTTTACTTGTCAGTATGTAAAAAAAAATCAGAATGGTCAGTATCAAATCATTTTATATCTGTCATATGGTAAAGAATTAACTATCAGTTTGAATTCTGCCTGGCTGCTGAAATTAATTAACCTAATATCTCCATGAATGAATATTAGCACATATGTGATGTAAACATGAGCTAATGTGAAAATTCATAACTTACTTACAAATAATTACTGAAAACAATTCATTGAAAGCTTATTATACTGGTATCATATTAAATGGGACAACTGACTGGGAAGAAATTCTTTTACACTTAAGTGGTTTTATAAATATTTAAACACTGCATATGATCTGCAGTACGTTAAGAAAAAAGGCAATCAGGTTTCTTAGTTTTAAAGGTTAATCACACTATGTTATATTACTGTTAGTACTAACCATAGGTAGCTTATTTACAGTTCAAAAAGTGAGAAATTAAGCAAGTTGGCCATATTTGGCTAGGTAAATGCATCCTACACACTAATAAGTAATGAGTAAGATGTAATCATAGAAACTTGAATATTGCTCAGTAGCAACTTTCATAGAGGTAAATCCTAGTGTACTATTATATTAATATAGTACACACTATCCACACAATCTATCATATCTCTCCTTAAACCCATTAATAGACAGAGTACTCCCAACTGACTTTGGCAACTCATGTCACTCATTCACAACTCCCCAAGCAAAAAAATTTAATCTTCACACCTCTAATAACCAGACATTTATTCAAATTCTAGGGATGACCTCTTGTTCTGGCCCCTCTAGCCAAGTGCTGAAACATTTCCAACTTAAATGTTTCTATCATATCCTCTCTTTTTCCCCTACCAACCAACTTCTGCAATCCACGAACCCTCAATCTCTCCTCATAGGGAACATTCCACAGACCACTCACCATCTTGGTCACTCACCTCTGAATCTTTTCCACTGCTTCCTCATCCCTGAGAAATCCAGAAGACCAGACCTGAGTACAGTAATCTAGATATGGATGTATCAAGTTCTTATAAAGAGGAATAACAACTTCCTTATCTCTACTTGTTAGTTTGTTCTTTAATAGCCAATTGAAAATTCCTTCATTTCTTCCTTGGTAGAACCTTCTGTGGGACATAAATAAGTACAAATAAGTCTCATTATCCAGTTCCCCATTCTGGTATTTGCCCACACCATCTACTTGATATTGCATGCCATTCAAGAAGATTACCCTCATATTTATTGTTAAATACTATTAGCTACTCCCTCTCTCCCCCCCATTGTTATTGCCTGAATATAACATTTTGTATTTGTCACTTAGAAAGATCTCACCTATTTTTGTCTTCTTTGTTTTAGCTATGCCTATTACGTCGATCTAGTACTTATTATCCACTTCTTCTGCAAGTTCCATTTCCTTTCCATTGATGCTTCTTTTGATAGTACCAATCTTGAACTTTGTTGATGTCAGAACATTTTCTGGGATTTGTTCCAATAGCTGACTTTTCGCTGTTCACCCTGGTTCTCTGACGAAAATAATGGAGGCCTTGTTTAACCGGGCAACGCTCTAGCTGGCATGAAATTCTGTCATGTTGTACCATCATTTTATGCTGTGGTTTAAGCCTATAAGAATACAGTTTGGTTGACTAAATCCCAAATTGCATGCCTATTCTTGTTCATTCAGTATCCAGGTAGATATAGATACCTAACAGGGTGCACCACAAGATGAGAAATGGACGTTAGGTCAGAAGCCCCAGTCGGTTCTCTGCATTCCTTAAATGGCTAAGTGGAGGTATCCTCAATTATACTGCGCTGACCTTAAGCAGAGCAGTATAACTGTGACAGACTCTGACCTGTAATAGTCCTTTATTTTATTAAAGGCGATATTCCTGTGGTATCATATGATTAAAAAATATATTGAAGCTGCATAAAGTTGTATTTGAATAAAAGTGAGTTATTTGATTAGATAGAAGAAACAATTTTTTTTTCTTTTTTGACAGATTCACAGAATTTTTACAATTTCAGAGGATGTTAAAATTAACCACAGCTTATATCCAGATAATTGTCCAATTTCTAATTATTTTTTATTTTATTTTATTTTATTTTATTGACATTTTGATGATCAAAGTGTATTTTTTTTTATTTTTTAGTTTTATTTCCAGACTGATTAAGTTTTTTTCAAGATGGCTGCTACCTGCTTTAAGTGTTTTAAGTGTTCTTTTCCCCTCAAATTTCTACTACCCTGCAGGTTGAATCCACAAGTCTCATTGTTTGTGAGTTTCATTTGTAGATGTGGAATAGGTGTACCCAAAATCCCTTTGAAGCATTTCTTCTATGAAACACACAGCAAGAAAAAGAAAAAAAAGAGTGAATTTGAAGGCCAAAAGGGTTATATAGGAAACCAAATAAAAAATATACAATTTTTATGACACATACTCTTCATAGATAGCTATAAGGAAAAATTGGTCCTGTTCTGTTATTTTCATCCCTTGATCCTAGCTTTTTAAAATGAAGAAAACCTGTTTTTTGTTGCAGCTTTCAGCATATTTAATACATTAACCTATCAAGACAATTTTTTAGGATCAATTTTTAGTATAATAATTTAATCAAGTAATGA
The DNA here is from genome assembly GCF_054136105.1 of Typopeltis vanoorti. Taxonomy (NCBI): domain Eukaryota; kingdom Metazoa; phylum Arthropoda; class Arachnida; order Uropygi; family Thelyphonidae; genus Typopeltis; species Typopeltis vanoorti. The sequence continues at coordinate 61,723,555 of NC_143566.1, forward strand.
GTAGGATATAACCAGGGATCATATAAAATACTAGAATTTTATATAAATGCTTCATGTCCAAAACCCTTGTAAGAAATATGGAGACTACAGAACTTGTGACAATATGTGGCAAAAACCACATATTCTCACAGCAAAGCATGTTTGGCTTCTTTTCTAGCAACATTATTAGTATAAAATTCTTTGCATCCACTGACGACGTCAAATGTGCTAGCAAGTTGCTTAAAAAAAAAAATTTGAAAAATCAGAAAAAACAGTACAATAATGTATTTCATTCTCAAATTTCATTTACAGATATGTATGTCATTCTCTGGATGTGTCCATACCATTTCAAAGCATCTGCCTTTATCTTCTCCATAATAAGGTGTTTGACTTTCATCTCTGTTCGAATATATGCATTTCTCAGATAATCCATATGGCTAACTCTCATGCTTCGCCTGAAGTAATCTATTTCCACATCATCCATTTGCCTCCTCTGGCTGTTAATGAACGTCCAACATGCACATCCATAGGCCATTATACTTTCCATAATCACATGATATAGCATCTTCTTAGTTGTCCTTGATACCTTATGACACCATAAAATACCATTCATGGTTCTAATAGCTGCTTGTGGCTGTCTCGTTTGAAACACTATATCTACTTCACAGTGGCTGAACTTATTCATCATGCAGCACAGATATTTGAAGGCATTCACTACTAAGTACAGGTATCCCTCGATTAATGCAGTTAATTAATCCCTCGATATTACCGCATTAATCAAATCTAATAATCAGTGGTAAAAATTACAATTCATCCATGATCGATTACTGTTATTAAGAACTCATTTTATATGGTACTCTTTTAGGAAAGATAACAAATGAATGCAAAGTAAATGTGTAATAAATACTTGTACCTACATTATTTACTGCAATATTTTTATCAAAAGAAGTTATTAAGAGTCGTTTGAACAGTTTTAGTATTTTTCTTATCGGCATAAATGTTTCTACGATAACAAGCAAAATGACTCTCCAGACCTTGGCAAACAAGCAATAAAACATAAAGAAAAACACTGCAAATATAATACATGATGGTAGAAATTAAGTGGATATTGAATGCAACATTATTTCATAGCCGAATATAGAAACTACAAGAGTTTCTTGCAGAATATATAGAAACTAACAGTTTTGGCAGATGAAAGCATAAGCAACGTTATGGGCAACCCGTAGTAAAGGTGGAGTAAGCTCAAGATCACTTTCCTTAGTATTTTCCATAATGTAAAGCAGATTTCTTAGAGGACATGTATGATAAATAAGCCTTTGGCTCTCTATTTCAGTAATACATGATGGTTTATTTATTTTCAGTTACAATCTAGAAATTATTGAACAAAGAATAAAAAAAACAACTACTAAACAATACTATACTGACATTGGAGGTCGCGGTACCTCTCAGGTACAGTTTACTGTCAAATATCACAAACCTTTACATAACATGTGTTAAACCAAACTGACAGCAAAAAACAGTGCGGAATACCACTCGTAATATATGAATGCATAGTTACTCATGACCTTCAAGCTATACACTGAATTCTGTAAGAATATTTACATTAAACATTTTGCATGTACAGTATCTGTCAGATCAGCTGCGAGCTCCGCAAGTTTAAAGGTGCGTTAATCAAAACTCTTGTTGCATATATCAAGGGATTGCCGCAATTAATTTTGGCATGTTAAGCATGGGATACCTGTATTTGATTTTTAACAAATTAGCTTTCAGGCTTCAATGTTTATATATATCCAATTTTCTCATTTGATATTCTACATCCTCCTTGTCCTGTGAGAGAATCACCTGATCATCAGTGAAAAGAAGAGAATGTAGAACTTGGTTTCCTATGGTAATACCCATTCCATGGCATTATCTGTTCCAAGGCTTCATCCTAGTAGATCTTAAACAGTGGTGACATACAACATCCCCTGCTTTGAGCCCATTGGAAGAAATAAATTCCCCCGAAAGTTTGTCGCCACTCTTTATAGCAGACCTGGATCCTGGTACATCCTCTGCACACACTTTCAACTGTTCCTTCATCTATTCCTGCTCTCTTCAATACTTACTGCATTGTCTTCCTTGGTACAGCATCATTAGTTTTCTCCAGATCTACAAAAATTAAATTGAGCTGTTTATTCTTAGCAACCATTTTTGGGATATTTGTTGTAAAGAAAATATATTATCTTTGTAAGATCTTCCTGCTTTGAAACCAGATTGTTCCTCTGATATTACTGAGAATGTCTTAAATTTAATTCTGTCCCTCATGATACCTTATGAGGTTTTTATCATTGTATCCTCACCTGCAGTCACCTTGTTGAATGTCATTGTTAGGACTTGTAGTACTTTACTATCACCATACTTGAACATCTCTATTACCATTCCACTAGGGCCAGCCACTATTCCATTTTTTTGATGCTCGAACAGCCCATCTCACCTCCAGTGTTACTTCAAATGGTCTTTCTCCCAACAATAGCCTCTTGTCTCCTTGATATTTCACTCTCTCTCCTTATATAATAAACCTTCATAGTATCTCTTAAAATCTTGGAAGGAAATGATATTAAGTCCTGCTCAAGATAACTATGGGGCCTCGTACCTGTTGCACACATTGTCAGTCTTCAGAAGAGCGATTATATCCCACCAGGTGTTTTGATTTCACTGCACTTTCTTTCATACACTTCTTTAGCTTTAATTACCATTCTTTTCACTTGTCTAGCACTCCTCTCTATCCTGAAAGGTGTTGCCGCTTAACCATCTCTTATATATTCTCTTCTTTTCTTCTGTCTTCTCCTTCACCTTGACTTGACTCATCTATTCAATATTTCCTTGTGCCTCTTATCTTCCCTTCCAAGAGCCTCTTTAGCAGCCTCATGTACACATTTCTTTAAATGGTTATAATAACTCAGATGCAGATCTCTCTCTGGTTAGATCCAATTTCTGCTCAAGTTGTTGTATATATAAATCTCATATACTATCATCTTGTAACAATCCTATTTTCTATTTGGGGATCTCAGTAACTCGACCATCATCATCATATGAAACATTTGGCCTCCTAGATGTAACAGGACACGCAATCTTACTTATTACCATATAATGATCTGTCCCATCTTCAGCTCCATGGAACACTCTCTCACATCTTGTATTACTGTTATTCACTCTTGTTTGCTATCACCAGATCATTTATTGACTTCAGACCTCTAGCTGGTTGGGTCCATGTAAACTTATGTATATGTTTATACTGATATGAGAAGGTGCGTTTAGCACCTTCTCATTTTCATACACCTGAATCAACCTGAGTCCATTGTCATTAACATGATCTTCATAATGTCCCACCACACAATGATTATTACTCTGTCCAACTTGACTATTAAAGTCTCTCAACACTAATAATTCCTTATGTCTGCCTGATAATTCAATAATTTCTTGGGGATCTTCAAAATATTCCTCCTTTTTATCGAATTAGGCATAAGTTCCAATAATGAAAAATTTAAAACCCTTTGGGATTCTGAAAATTCTGTGAATCCATCAAATAAAAATGGTCACCATAATTAACAGAATGCCAGGAAAAATCTGAAGTATTATTTTCTATCTAAATGAGAGGCTAACAATAGGGCTAATTTCATGAAAATAGCTTGTTTCATGGAAATCAAAAATTATGAAGCTTTGGTCTCCTGATGATTTCACTTAGAAAGATCCATTATGCAGTTGTTTTCCTTGCACTGAGAGTATTCACCACTTGTGTAGGAGAAAATGAACTCATTTTTGCTAAGTAAATGTGGTTCAAGAGAAATAGGAAAGAATTCTGTCTATAAACAGTGACTCCAACCACAAATTCCCTTCTTCTACATTAAGAATGGCAATAGCCACAGATAAGCTTCCTTTCATGCACGTAACAACTTTGGATATGTTCTGGCAGACTACTCTGAAATGTAATAGCCTTTCTTTTAGAATAATTAATTAATGAAATGCTAGTGTAAATATTTAATTGCTTTTTTATGGCATTCACATAAATATTTTCCTTTTCTCCACTGTTTAGGAGAGAAGGAGCATTAGAAGATATGGCAGTGAAACCTCTTACTCAGTTTCCTTCTCAGCTGGATGAAGAAGTTAGTTATAATTATTTCTTTATCACTTATTCTCTTATTATTCATTTAATTTGTGGCAGCTGTGTTAAATTGCCTCAATATTTCATCTGAGTCTGTTATAGATAACGTTTAGTTTTTCCTTCCATTTTATTTTTCTTGCTGGGAAAAGCACCCCAGCACATAAAAATGAATGCTTTAGTATTTTGAAAGATATAGCTGAAATGCATGACAGCATTTCTTGTACTTTGTTATTCCATGTTCCTTAAAAGTACTTATAAATTTATGTCAAAGAAACCATAAAAATACACTGAATAGATAAAATTCGGTCTCTTATGGTTTTTTTTTTTTTATATGATTCCCATGCATGAAAGATTGTAAACTAACATTATCTTAGTACCATGTGCATGGTGAATTAAGAGATTTATAATAAGGAAAAACTTTCCTCTAGAGATGTAACTTTATTAAGGTGACAGTCTCATACCAGGTGATGAAATTCATCTGCCACCTAAAGACATTCACCAAGATCTATTCCCATGGTGGGTATGCTATCTGCTCTCCACCAGCACAGGCTGTGGGGATTAACTTATTTGTGTCAGCTGCAATGTATAAGAATGTGGGTAAATTAATGTATATGTGTGTGTGTGTGTGTGTGTGTGTATATATATATATATATATATATATCTGTTCTTAGAAATGATGGTCTACCAGAATTGCCAAGAAAAACTGAAAAATGACAATATTCAATCCAAAGTTTCAGAGTGCATACTCAGGGTTAGTCAGGAGTAGGGATTAAGTGGATGACTAGCAATATAAAGCAGGAGCTGAAAAAGGAAAAAAAAAAAGGAAGCATTGTGGCAGAAATATAAACAACAAGGTGGTCAGCATGACCATGAGCAGTATAAAGCACAAGCAAGAAGGGTAACTAGTATGGTAAGGAAGGCTAAATCAGATTTTGAGAGAAAATTAGCTTAAGCAGGCTTAATTAGCTTAAGTAAATCCGATGAGTTTTTTTCGTTACACAGCAAGTAAGAGAAAGAATGATTATGGAAAGATAACCGTATTCGGTGCTGATGGTAGGAAAGTGACAGAAGCAGAAGAAATAGTTCACTTACTAAGTGATCACTTTGCAAGGTATAGACATATCATGCAGCTGGTGACTTTGCAGATACTTAGGCAACAGAGGCTGATGTGAGCATTGAGGTAGATGAATTGGAGGTACTCAGTATATTGAAAAATCTCAATGTGAATACAGTAGTGAGCCTAGATGGTATGTCTGCTCCTGTGCTACAAGAATGTAAGTGAACTGGCAGTGACTCTGATGAAGTTGCTTAATCTAAGTCTCAGCTCTGGCAAGGTTCCAAGGGAGTGAAAAGAAGCGATAGATCTATTACATAACGGTGACTCGAAGATAGAAGTAGCAAATTACGGACCAGTTAATATCTGTGGAGTGGTTGGTAAAGTATTGGAAAAGTTGGTTAAAAGTAAAATTCAGGAATGGGTGAAATAGGAATATGATATTCTATAGGGGCAGCATGGCTTTGTAAAATTGATGAGACTAGGGAGATCTGGGGGGGGGGGGTGATGGTAGATAGAGAGAGAGAGAGATTTGAAATTCAGAGGACATATTGCAAGAGTTAGCAAAATAGCTCAGAGGATTACTTGGACTGAATAAGACATTGAGAAGTAAAGATAGGGAGGCTATGATTCGGCTAAATGTTGACTACTGTGCACTGATTTGGTTGCCTGCGTTTCTTTGGGAATCGGGAGGTAGTGAAAAAGATTTAGAGATGAGTGACCAAGCTGGTGATAGGTCTGTGGAATATTTCTTGTGAGGATAGAGTGAGGGTATGTGGGTTGCAAAGTTTAGCTGACAGGCAGAGGAGAGGGGATATGATAGACACTTATAAGTTACTAAAGGGATTCTATAAGATTTTCATAGAAGACATTTTTCTATACATAGGGGAAAAACAAGGGTTACACTTAGAAGTTGTCTAAGAGTGTGGTTAGTAAGGGTTTGTGGACTAAGTTTTTTACTTGGAGAGTAGTAAATGAGTGGAATGGATTGCCAGTGGTAGTTGTGAGCATCCCAACAGTGAATTGGTTTTATGGAGTTGTATGATAGGTATTGCGTTAATGCAGCATTTCCCAGATTTTTCCTATGACGGAACACTTCACAAACCCTGAAATTTTCATGGAACACCTCGGTTATTTTGTAATGTATTAATAATTAATTATGACATAATCATAAAGAGTATTAGTACACTTATGTATATGGTGTGACATGTTGATAAATATAAAATTACATTTAAATCGGTTATCAATCACTGGACTAATGAAATCTTGTAGCATAATGTAGTTTCCTCAGGCCAACATCATTAAATTAATTTGTGCTGATTTTCATTGATATATCCCATTCTGATCACCAAAAATTTATAATATGATAAGTACTTACAAGTGAATGCAAACTTTTTCTTCTGTGTGCTGATGGTTTTCCTCTCCTTTTGTACATCCTGGAGATCGCTTTGTAGGCTGGAGGTGGATGGATCACTATCTGTTGCGACACAACACCTTCAATAAGAGATTTCTTAACACCAATATTAAACAAAGTCCCTTGTCTCTTATTCATATTAAAATTTAAATTTTTACCTATTACTTTTAAAAATCACGGCACTACGGTTTTGAAACAAGCACGTTCACTCTACAATACGAACTTGTGAAGAAAGTATTCGATATTACTAGATTTGAGAACCGGATATATACTACCTTGATCTTCAATTTCAGTAGATAAATTTTCTTTATACTTCGTTGCTGATTGGTCACTAACATTTGCAACACAGATGTTACTTCGTTCAGTTTTGAGAACAAAGGATAAGTCGCTAATTGTTATAATCCACTTGCAGGCAATTTTTATGACCATTCATAAATAGCGGTATTCCCTTTCCCGAATGTTGAAAGATTTCGATGTGTGAAAATTAACGATAATTCATAAATATTTCCATGTTTAAAAATATGCGGTTTGGTCACTGACATTTGCAGCACAGATATTATTTCGTTCAGTTTTGAGAACAGAGGATACACTGCCCATTGTTGTAATCGGCTTGCAGGCAATTTTTATGACCAGTCATAAACAGCGGTATTCCCTTTGCCGAATTACTTCCATGTCTAAAAATACAGCTTAGTCACTGACATCACGGAACACTTATTCACTTTCCGCAGAACACAATTTGGGAAACCCTGTGTTAATGGATAGTGGATCTCTCATGATGAATCTTTTAACTCCATGGAGTACCCATATAAATAATAATAATAAAATTCTTTAAGTAACTTATGTTTCTATCACCCCCCCCTTTTTTTTTTTTTTTGCCTATTAACCAACTTTTGCAACCCATAAACTCTCAGTTTATCCTCATAGGGAACATTCCACAGACCACTCCCCATCTTCGTCACTTGCCTCTGGATCATCTCCACCACTCATCCTCAAGAAACCCAGGTGTTCAGATCTGAGCACAATAATCCAGATGTTGGTTGAATTAAGGCTTTATAAACAGGAATGACAATACCCTTATCTCTACTTATTAGTGTGTTCTTCAATAATCAAATAATCCTTTGAGCTACCCTGGCTACTTTAGCAGTATGTCCTCTAAACTTCAACTCTCTGCTCGATATACTAGATAGTGATGTGACTAGATAGGAAGTGATGTGAAAGGAGATGCTACACCTGTAGCATCTCCTTTCACATCACTTCCACAACCTCCTCTACTTCCAAAAAAGCCAGTGTGCTTTTCCATTCCAGACATTATTTCTCACCTCTGCATCTTTAACACTTTACAAATCCAACCAAATCCTCACTAATTTAGGATATTGTTCTCACATATAAGGATTGTACATTATATAAAATTTCCTTTCTAAAAAACAAACTTCTCGAAAATGCTTCATGCTGTTTAGAAGATGATTTGGTGTGACCCTTTTCTCACAGACTCATTCCAGCCACTTGAGTGTTTCTGCTCTGTGACTCTTCTACAGGTATTTTTGTGGGCACTCTTCTACTGAACTAGCTAATACCATTTCTTCACTTTCCTTCAAACCCATAAATACAAAAAACAGCTGCTGGTCAACATTCATTCACTATTCAGCTCCAGACACTGAACCATCTTCTTGTCTTCCTCTTTTATACCTTTTGCTTCCATGCTCTGAAACAGTCATCCACCCATTTTTCTCTAAGAACTACAATCTTCAGTTGTTTAAAAGAATAGACATGCAGGAGTATCAAAGAGACAGGAACGTATGTGGAATTATAAGGCAGGTGATTATAATAGTCTAAGACGTCAACTTGGGGAAGTTTCATGCAGGGAGGAATTGGAAGGCCGGATATCATTAGTGCATGGGAAATTGTGAAAGAATATTTGTTATCAGCAATAGTAAGTTGTATACCATGAGTGAAGAAGAGGACACAATTTGGAGTAAAGTGGATGACAAACAATATTAAACAGGAATTGCATGTGAAAAAGAGGCTATGAAATAGATATAAGGAGACAGGTATAGAGAAGATGCATAAAGAATATAAGACACAAGCCAGAAGAGTGACTAGTATGGTAAAGGAAGGCGAAACTGGAATATGAGAGGAGATTGGCTCTAAGGTCCAAAGAAAATCCTAGGGAATTTTTTAGCTATGTGGCCAGTAGGAGGAGAAGTGACTGTGGAAGATTGTCATTGTGAGATAAAAATGGGAATAGAGTGACCGATGCAGAGGACATAGTGGAATTGTTCAATGAACACTTTATTGGAGTATTTCATCCTGGAGGAGTCAGTTTTAATACTAGAGGGATAGAGCTGGCTTTTCAATGAAATTCTGGCTGTCATGGAATGGAAGGAAGGTAAGATAGTGCTATTGCATAAGGGTGGTAGCAGACTGGAAGTGTCTAATTATAGGCCAGTTTGTGTGTCTTCAGTAGTTGTTAAGATCTTGGAGAAAGAGTGAGGGACTGTATACAACATTGGGCAGATGAGGGTAATGTTATCTGTGAGAGTCAATATGGATTTGTGAAGGGGTGCTCTTGTTTTAGCAATATGCTAGCCTTTTATAATAAAGTTACAAGAGCATTAGATGAGGGAAAGGCATATACTGCCAATTTCTTAGACTTAGCGAAGGCATTTGACAGGGTGCCACATGATAAGCTGATATTTAAGTTGCAGTACATGGGTCTGATTGTCAGATTGGTCAACTGGATTCAGGATTGGAGACAAGAGATCTGGGGTTGATGATTGATAGAAACCTGAAATTTAGGGGACATATTTCAAAGGTGGTGAAGGTAACACAGAGGATTGCTGCAATAATGAGAAGGACACTGACCTCCAGAGATAAAAGGGTTATCAATCCGTTAGTATCAGAGAGCTGTGTATGGTAGGGCAGTTTCAAGGAGGCAGAGGGTTACAAGTGGGGTCCCACCAGGCTCAGTACTGGGACCTATATTGTTTAACCTTTATATCAATGGCATTGTCAGTGGATTGCAAGGGGATATTCAGTTGCTTGCAGATGATGTGAAGCTGGGAAGGATTATTAGTAATAGTGCAGATGTGGTAGCTGCAAGAGGATTTGAATAAGCTAGATAAATGGGCAAATGAATGGGGGGGGGGTGTAGGTTTAATGCAGCAAAATGTAAGGTCTTGAGGTTTGGGAAACATCGATGGGACACTGCATACTCTATGGGAGGAAGTAGGGGAGACAAGAGATCTGGGGTTGATGATTGATAGAAACCTGAAATTTAGGGGACATATTGCAAAGGTGGTGAAGGTAACACAGAGGATTGCTGCAATAATGAGAAGGACACTGACTTCCAGAGATAAAAGGGTTATCAATCCATTGTAGAAGACTCTGATCAGACCACACTTAGACTATTGTTCTCCAGGATTTGAAGGGGATAAATTAACTGTGGAAAGGGTACAAAGGCAGATAACAAAGATGGTTTCAGGACTGTACAATGTTAGTTATGAGGATTGGCTGAGGGAATGTGGACTGCAGAGTTTGGTGGATAGAAGAAGGAGAGGTGATATGATTGAGACTTTTAAGCTGTTGAAAGGTGGTTACAGGGTTGACACTGGAGAGTTCTTTCACTTGGTTTCAAGAGGTCATCCCTCGAAGAACTAGGGATTATCTGTAGGAGGTGTGCATTGCTGTTGCTAGTAAGGTTTTGTGGACTATATTTTTTGCTCTAAATGTGTGGACTAAATGATTGGAATAAATTAATAGAAGTAGCTGTGAGTGCCAATCCTTCATTGTATTTATCATCATGAGATACACTGCAGGATTGTTAACTACAACTGGAAGATAGGGAGAGAACTGGGGATGGAGAACTGGCAGTTGTGCATTGCTGTTGCTAGTAAGGTTTAGTGGACTATATTTTTTTTGCTCTAAATGTGTGGACTAAATGATTGGAATGGATTACCAGAAGTAGCTGTGAGCGCCCTGACAGTTAATGATATGATAGTTAAAGGTACGATAGTTATTGTGTGTATAGGTTAGTGTGGGTCTCCCGCAACGACTCTTCTTTACACTGTTGATCAAAAGCATAAAATCTCCTGTTATCACTCTTATGCAAAGTCTAATTCAACTTTATAACAGAAAGAGAGAACCAGACTATTGCAAATCCACATTTTTGTTCTTAGCACTCCGTTCTGCTGTCTTTCCAAAGTTTCCATAAGTTATTGAACACTCCAGATACCATTCCTAATCTTTAATCCACCTCATTCCTCACTTCACAAGTATCTTACCCAGCTATCAAGATATTTGAAGTGGGTAAGAAAGACAAACTTTATAACTGGTTTTCATTACTTCACTTTTCTCAACATTGAAATATGTTTCATTGTTATTGTATACAGTCATGGTGACTTTCTCATGGTATTCTGTGAGTTTTTACAGTTCTACCTAGATTTTGTCTATCAGGCTAATCTGACATTAATGGGGAAATCTGGAGGGGAAAAACTGGCAATCCATGAAAGGATAGATGAATGACCATTCAGTGATAATTTGATAAATGGACCTTTTTTCTAGATATGATCAAAAACCAATGGAAATATCTAACAGAACCACTTACTTTTCACCAAAGTTTGAGTCCATGGATAGATGACGTTGGCAAAGAGAGGTGCTGTGGACTGAGAGTGTCTGAATCCATATTAATGGTCACTGATTAACTGGTTGGATGAAGAAGTGGATTGTGATGAATACTTTCTCATTCCTCATTGAAAAAAACTTTTAAAAATCAACAAAACAGATAATTACAAGTTTCTGAAAAGAGAGAATCAGTGTAGCTCCTATCCCCTTCTGAATTTACCTTGCCCACCTTTAAGATGCCTGTCAATCAGAGCCTTAATATTGTTGAGTATAATAATGCACAGGATCTTATTTGGAATGGATAACAGACTGATTTCTCTATAATTCTCACACATTGTGCAATTTTCTTTCTTAAAAATGGATAATATTATTCCTGATACCTCCAAGGAGTCCGAAGACTCATCGCGGGAGGACATCTTCGACTGTCTCTATACCTTACCTCTACTACAAATCAACGCCACCTACCGCCCACCTCCAACACCACCACAACTAGTAATTTTTGTCTGTAAATTGCGTGTGTTCTGAAGGGCCGACTTCTGGTGTGTCTTTGGGAACTATACTACTTAGGTAGAAAATGTCAAAGTTCTCTTCAGCCACATCATGATACTCTCTTCAACTCCTTTTTACATTTCTTCAGTAATTTCTGTATGATTTATTAAGTTTTAATTATTTTGCCAATTTAATCTCAGACATAATGAGACTAGTATCAAATTGGGAAAATAGAAGTAGCTTGCTTGCAAACAACAGCTGAGTTGGATCAGAAGATGGAATATTGTTTATAAGATTATCAAGATGCTTTTCCTACTTTGTCATATTGCCATCTTTTGATTTAGCTGTGCTATTTATTTATTTATTTGGTATCTTCTAATGATTTCACTTCATTCTCTCTCTCTTCTTACATAACTTATTAATAACATCATACAGTCTTTTGTGATTATTCTGTAAATTTGCCTTTTCTGCTTTCTCTGCTGTGTTGTTAGTCATGAATATGACTAACAACATAGCAGAGAAAGCAGAAAAGGCATGATTTTAAGCAGATGCATGATTTTAACTGTTTTCACTTTGCTTTTGTTTATTAACTTTCTTTTAATACCTAGTCCCTTCACATTATGCTGCTCTAGTCTCTTCCTGCATTTTCTTCTTTCATCATATGACTAATGTCTCATTGCTCAAATATCCTCCATATTTGCTTTTTTCTTGCACATAAACTGTTTCTCCTAGTTCCATGCCAGCCTTTTTGAAATCATTCACTTTCTACAGCATGATTTTGTAGGTTATAATGTCTAAGCAACTTACTTTGCTAAGCTCTGGAAATATCACTCTTGCTCAGCTCACTGTCTCAGTATTATTATTATTATTTATTATTATTAACACTATTGCACACAGTGCTCACCCAACCTTGCCTTAAACTGATTCAGTGTGTCTACATTCACAACACACTCAGGCAATGCATTCCACTCACCAACCACCCTCCATGCAATGAACTTGCACTACTCTGCTCACACTCTCCTTATACGGTTTCCTACAGTGGCCTCTTGTTCGATCCTCCCCCTCTCCCATTCTATGAAAAATCTCTTCCATGTCGACCTGATAACAACCCCTGACTAGCTTATATGTCTCACTGATACCCCCCCCCCCCTTCTTCCTATTCACGAGGCTTTGCAATTTACATTCTCTCAATCTGTCCTCATACTCCACATTCCAAAGACCAGTGACCACCTTTGTGAATCTTCTTTGGACCCTCTCCAGCATATCCTCGTCACTATGAAATCCTGGCAACCAAAGCGATGCACAATAATCCATATGAGGCCTGATGAAGGCCTTATATAATGGCATCATAACCTCTTTATTTCTGCATATCAGGATCCTCTGCATCATTGCCATTATCCGATGTGATGTCTTCACAACTTGTGCAATGTAGCCCCTGAATTTCAGGTCCTTGTCCATCATCACTCCTAGATCTCTCATGTCCTCTACTTCCTTTAAAGTTTCCCACCAAGATGTACCTCACATCCCATCGTTGCTTACCAAATCTCAAAAACATTACACTTTGCAATATTGAACTGATAGTTTCACTTACCTGCCCATTCATACAATATATTCAAGTTCTCCTGTAACACTGTATCATCTGCTTGACTCTGTATTGCTCTCCCTCCCATTTTGCATCATTGCAAACAGTGAGCATGTTGCTCCAGTATGATAATGTGGAGTGGAGGAGAAGAGTGGTGATAATGAATGAGATGATAGTGAGAATGTGTAGGAAAAGAGCTCTGGAATATGCATGAAGTACTTTGAGAATAGAAGAGAGCTATGCAAGTAATGGGTTATGTTTCAATGCAGAAGGATGCAGGCATTTGAAGACTGTTGCTGGCAAGTGAGTGTCATGGCAGGGAAACTAGAATTGAACTGGTGAAATGAAAAGGGATAGCAGGGAATGTTGCCTCACACGGGGATAGTGGCTTGAGAATTGAGGGGGGGGTGTATACTTTATTACAGAGTAAGGTGAAGTATCAGGGGAGTAATAATGATTATAAGAATACTGAAAATGCAGCAGTTTCTGTATACAAATGCTAGGAGAATTAGGACTAAAGGGAATGGGTTTGTGGCATTGATTGACTCACTCTCCATGGTTGTTGGTATCAGTGAAACTTGGTCAACTGAAAGGGGGGGGGATGTTCTAACAGAGATAGAAATCGAAGAGTATAGAATATTCAGCAGGTTAGAGGAGGTAAACATGGACACATAGGTGGAGTATCACTTATGATAAGAGATGAATTGTGCCCTCTAAGGGTGGAGAATCACAGTTGACAGCATTGAGCATATATAGTGGGAGATAGGTGTTTATAAGACCAAATATTTAATGAGATAATGATACAGACCAAAGAATATAGATGGTGATGAGCAGGAAATGTTTAGGTAAACGTTTGTAGTGCATAGTGAGTGATTATAGGGGGACTTAAACTGTAGTGATATGAACTGGGCAGAGGAGACAGCATTCAGTAATAAGGAACTCGATTTCTTGAGGGACAACTGTTTTAGGCTGCATGTGACGGAGGGAACGGCATCATATGATCCGATTGTGACAGAGATGTCTGTCCCTTGTTGGTGAGAATGACCATGTAGTTCTGACTGGGAGGATGAATAGGCATATTGAGGCATCAAAACCAAAGGAATTATAAGGAAGGTGATTATCACATACTTAGAAACCAGCTTGCAGCAGTACAATGGATGAAAGAATTTTAAGGAAGAGGGGTCATTAGTGCATGGGAGGTACTTAAGAAAAAATTGTTGACAGCAATGGCAGATTGTATACCTTGAGTGAAGAAGATGAAGCAATTTCGAGTCATATGGATGATAAGAGAAATAAAAGAGGAATTGCAGATGAAAAAGAGATTATGAAAGACATATAAGAGAGAGGTGGAGCACAGTTGCATAAGGAATGTAAGGTTCAGGCTAGTAAAGTGACTAGTAAGGAGAGAAAAATTAGAATATGAGAGGAAACTGGCAATCCATGAATAATCTCAGGGAATTTTTTGCTATGTAGTAAGTAGGAAGAAAATGATTGTGGACAGATTATTTTCCTGGATGGAGATGGGACTCAAGTGACCAGTGAAGATGACATAATTGAGCTATTAATGATCATTTTAATAGAGTGCTAGATCTTGGTATAGCAGGCTTTATTCCTAGAAGGATAATTAGTGATGAAGTGTGAGAAGAGAATGAAAAGTAAGTATTCTGATTATTTTGGATGAATGTCATTAAAGCAGAAGGGGGGTGGGAATAGAATAGGGGGGAATTTCACCATGTGTGTTAAGGGAATGGGGTATGGAACTGACTGTGTCTTGCTAAGCAACAGGTTCCTGGAGTGAGGAAGGTAAAATAGTGCCATTACATAAGGATGGTGGTACAATGGAGGTATTGAAATATAGGGCTGTTTGTATTTTTTTTTTTTTCTGTAGCTAACGTTTTGGAGAAACTAGTAAAAACTCATATACAGAATTGGGCAGATGAAGGTGGTATCATTTATGCAGGCCAGCATGGATCTGTTAAAGGGTATTCTTGTTTTAGTAATCTAAAAGGTTACCTTTTACAATAGAGTAACGAGAGCAGTGAATGAGAGTAAGCATACACTGTCGTTTTTGAGAATTTTTCAAAGGCATTTGAGGGGTGCCGTATGATAAGTTAGTTTTTGAGTTGCAGCATATGAGTTTGGATATCAGGTTAGTGGATTGGGGATTGGCTAGATATCAGAAAGCTGTGTGTGGGGGGGAACAGTATCATGGAATATGATAGTTACAAGTGGAGTTCCACTAGGTTTGGTACTTGGACCATTCAGTACTGTTCAATTTTTATGTTACTGATATTGTCACAGGATTACAGGGAGATGTGCAGTTGTTTGCATACAATGTGAAGCTTTGAAGAGTTATTAGTAATAGAGGTTATGTTTTGACTATTTGAGAGGATTTGAATAAGCTGGAAAGGTAGGAAGATGAATGGAGATATCAGTTTAATGCAAATAAATGTAAGGTTTTAAAATTTGTGATCCACAAATTAGGATGCTCCATACACACTTGGTAGAGTTATACCAGAAGATGTGAAGGAAGCAAGGTGTCTTGGGGAGATTGTAGATAGAGATTTAAAGACATCTCAGAGAATTGCTGTGATATTTAGGAGGACATTGACCATGAGAGATAAAAGTATGATGATCCCATTTTATAAAGCTTTGATCAGACCACATCTGGATTTTTGTGCTCAGATCTGAAGGGGATAAAGTAACTTTGGAGATGGTGCAGAGACAGATAACAAAAATGATATTAGGATTGTACAATGTTGATTTTGAGGATAGACTGAGGGTATGTGCACTGTAGAGTTTGGTGGATAGAAGACAAAGGGGAATATAATTGAAACATGAAAACTGTTGAAGGTTTATTGTTGTATTTAACACTGATGAGATTTTTCATATAATAGAATGAGGGGAAGGAGCAAGGACACGGGGCCATTCCTAAAATTTACAAAAAGGAAGTGGTGAGTAAAAGGGTAAGAAGTGTTTTGTATGGAGAGTGGTAGGAATATGGAATACATTGCCTGAGAAGGTGGTGAAAGGTAAACAGGGGATGAGTTTAAGGAGTAGTATGTAGACCTTTGTATTGTATAATGTTGACTTTTCATGATGAGTCTTGCAATTCCATGAAGGGCCAAGAAAATAATAATAATTAGTATTATATAACACACTTATTTTGTTTAGATGCACCCTAAGTTTTGAACTTGCTAGTTTAGACCTATGATCAGAACTATTATGAAATGTGCCACATTTCATAATAAATGATGTTCAGCCCAACCTCCTTGGGCTGAACATCAAAAGATCTGAAGCAGTTTTACTAAATTTAAATCAAAATAGCAGAACATAGGAACAATAAATTTTGGATAGTAATAAATTTCCTGGTCTGCGTGGTTAGCCTGGTGGCTGTGCGCTTCGCAACCATATGGCTGAGGAAGGAGTGTCCTAGGTTCAATTCCCATCAGTGATGTGAGGAGCTGAAGGATCTTCGTCAGCCTTAGCCAAGTTAGCCGGTCTTGGGTGTGGACAGTAGGGTTTTTTCCCCAGTTTATCCTGGGGTTTTTCATCTCGCACAGCAGGCAAACCAGCCTTGAGAACTCAACACTGCAGACATAGGATACACCAGGGTGTAGGGTTGATGACCACCTTATCCTGTGAATGGCTTGAGGTCCGATGATTAACAAACCCTTGACACCGCAAGGTAAAAGAGGGATAAGGAAGATGAGATAAATTTCCTGGGAATGATACCACCATCCTACATATTGGAAGCCTTAAGTAGATTGGGGGAAAAACAAAATTGGCATATTCTTTAAAACAGCATTTCTAGCTTTAAATGTTAGCCTGTTTACTGTACAAGTTTACAATAAGTTTTCACCATTTGTTGGTTGTTATACATCAAGAAAATCAAGGAAACAGTTTGCTGCCAAAATGAAAATACTGTAAGTTATATTTTATTCTTTATTTTTATATTTATTTATTTATTTATTTTTATGTGATTCTCATCCATAAAAGGTTGCAAATCTGTTATATATCAGTATCGTGGATAGGTTAAGGATCAGAGAATCTGGGAACCCTACTCTGCAAGCCAAACATGGAACTTAATCCACTTCAGACTTCTGGTAAGTAGAGTAGTTGGCTTATGCTGGGTGATCAAAATCATCTGCCACCTAATGACATTTACAAGCATCTGATCCCACAGTGGCATTCAAGCCCATAATGTGTTGGTCATGAAGCACCATCCACTAATAATGATAACAATTAATAATGCTTTCCATCAGCAGACTAACTCATAATGAAACAATATACCTAAGGATAGTAATTGTACTTCATTAAAAGTAATCAACATAAGTAAAGCATTATTCATCTTAACTTGTTTCATGAAGTGTTTATGAAGGTTAATATATATTAAATTCAATTTTAAGGGCCCTGAAGATAAATATTTCCACTACCGAGGCATGAGAACTGTGACTGTAAGAAAGGTGCGTATTTTAATTTTATTAGGATTAAAAAAAAAATAATAATAATAATAATCATCATGCGTATCAAGGATTATGCCTAGCATGGCCTGTTCTGGCCTTAGAAGTCATCATTGAGAGGACGTTTGAGAGGACGTCCTGGTTTTCTTAATAATAATAATAATAATGTATTATAACATAAATTGAAAGCCAAACGGCTATTTTTCTGGCATCCTTAATAATAATTAAGGGGATACAAAATCCCTTGTTGTTCACCAGTAAGCAAAACTCTAAGATCGAGAACTACAAATCTTAGAGTTTTGCTTACTGGCAGTGAACAACCAGGGATTTGTATCCCCTTAATTATTAATAATAATGTATGTTTAGTGAACTGCATCAATAAAACTATATAGACTCATAATATTTATATTATTTTTTTATTTTATTTTATTTTATTTTATTGACAACTTGCAATATTTTTCTTTTGGAAGGAAAACATTCTTTCATTTGTAAACTTAACACTGTAAGTTAGTAAAATAAATAATTATTATTATTAGTTATTTTTAATAATTTAAGATGTTTACATTTATTTGAAATAATTCAATTCCAAAATTTTAAATAATCAACAATGTTTTTTTTTTACTGTGGTTTCAGCCATCGTATAACCAAAATGTGCATGCTATGAATAGAATGAATTTTTTAACTTTTTTTCTTGTGATACTATCTGAAAAGTTCATAAATTTAATAATCTCATCTCAGGATTTCATACAACTGATCTAGGAAATTTTGGAAAACTAGTGAGACTCTGTTCTATATTTTTTTAAGAATTAAACATCCAAGAGCCATATCCATGTTATTTCAGTGGCATCTTAATAGCGTTTCAATTTCAATGGTACATTTTGCATATTAGCTAAAAGTACCATGCTGAACATGTTTATTTTAATCCTTTACTGTCTCTGTAAATCATTATGTAAATATAAATCCTCTACTGTCATCTGTAATCATTATGTCTGTTCAGCTTAGCTATATATGTTATATCTAAAAAATCACATGTATGCCACAGTAATTACTTTTTTTGATATGTAAATATTTTGTTTTAAGCATCATAAGACATCATCAATATAGTTATTAACACTTTGAGTCCTAGCCCTACTGGGACTTAAAGAACCCTGTGTCCTGACCATTTTTAGCTCTATTTAAAAAATTGCCATGCAATATTTCTATGGAATATCTAAATAATTATTTTTTGACTTTTAGTTAGCATCTTTGACAATTAATTGGAACAAAAATTTTAGTTATACATGCGGTATTGGGCTCCAAAAATGGGTTGCAAGAAATCAAGGTTTTTGAAAAAAATAAAAAGTTAATTTTTTATTAGTTTCTACTTTTTTTACTTTTTTAGTGTTCAAAATTCTTAGACTCTTATTATTAGATTCTAAGACTTATTATTTTTAAATAAAATTTATTCAACTGGTATCCCCCCCAATAGAATGGAAAAAATCAATTGTGATTCCTATCTTTAAAAAAGGTAATAGAGATGACCCTAAAAACTATAGTGGTATCAGTATACTAAATTCCTTTTACAAAATATTATTATTATTATTATTATTCAGGCCTCCAAGGAGTCAAAAGACTCATCGAGGGAGGTCCTTCCTAAGACATAAAGTCTGTCAAGACTCATCGAGGGGAGGTCCCCCCCCTGAGAAACACAAAGTCTATCATACCACTCTTTAAACTCACTGACCGTTATCACTCCCACCACTCCATCAGGCAATGCATTCCATGGCTCAACCACCCTCCACACAAAGAAACCACTCCTTACCCTCTTGCTCACAGTTTCCTTTTGTAACTTCCAGGGATGGCCTCTTTTCATCACTCCTTCCTGCTGTTCAACCAAGCGAAAGAACTCCCCAGTGTCAACCCTGTAACCACCTCTCAACAGTTTAAAAGTCTCAATCATATCACCTCTCCTTCTTCTATCCACCAAACTCTGCAGTCCACATTCTCTCAGCCGATCCTCATAACTATGCTTGTACAGTCCTGAAACCATCTTTGTCATCCGTCTTTGTATCCTTTCCACAGTTAATTTATCCTCTTCAAATCCTGGGGACCAAATCTGAGAACAATAGTCCAAGTGTGGTCTGATCAGAGACTTATACAACGGAATGATAACCCTCTTATCTCTGCAGGTCAGTATCCTTCTCATAGTAGCAGCAATCTTCTGTGTTACCTTCACCACCTTTGCAATATGTCCCCTAAACTTCAGGTTTCTATCAATCATCAACCCCAGATCTCTTGTCTCCCCTACTTCCGCCAGTATAACTTCTCCCATAGAGTATGCAGCATCCCATTGATGTTTCCCAAACCTCAAGACCTTACATTTTGCTGCATTAAACTGACACCCCCATTCGTTTGCCCATCTATCTAGCTTATTTAAATCCTCTTGCAGGGCTACCACATCTGCACTATTACTAATAATCCTTCCCAGCTTCACATCATCCGCAAACAACTGAATATCCCCCTGCAATCCACTGGCTATGTCATTGATATAAAGGTTAAACAATATAGGTCCTAGTACTGAGCCCTGTGGGACCCCACTTGTAACCCTCTGCCTCCTGGAAACTGCTCCACCATACACAACTCTGTAGCAGAATCTTAAATAGCAAACTAATGAAATATTCCGAAAACTTTATTTTAGAAGTACAGAATAGATTTAGAAAAGGACGATCATGTATAGACTGCCTTTTGTCTAAAATTAATAATAGAGAAAAGAAGAGAATACAATTTAGAAACACATATTGCATTTATTGACTTTGAAAAAGCATTTGACAAAGTTAAAAGAAACATATTATTTAACATATTAAAAGAAAGACAAATACCAAATAATATCCAAAAAACTATCACAAGTATATATGAAAATAATCAAATACAAATAAGATCAAATCACGAGCTGTCATATACGAGAGAGATAAACCAATAGGTCCGACAGAGATGTCCCCTCTTGGCAACTCTTTTTAATATTTACTTAAATGGAATAAAAGTTTACATCAAGGTATTAAACTTTCTCCTACAGTGAACTTAAACACTCCTTTTTGCCGACGACCAAATAATAATTACAAATTCTGAAGATAACTTACAGAAAGCTATTTTAGATCTAAATGAGATAGCCAAAGATTATGGTATGATAATATCAACAGAAAAATCAAAAACTCTGGCTTTTAAGGGACAAGATCTAGCAAGAACTAAAATAGTAATAGATAACAAGATCTCAGAACAGGTGAATTCATTTAACTACCTAGGATGTATGATCACATATGAAAATGAAAAAGATATAAATGTAAAAATTGCAAAATATTTAAAAATAACAGGTGTAATTAACTCTATATTTAAACCAAACCTAGTTCAAAAACAAACCAGACTGAAAGTATTCAATACATTTGCCCTACCAGTCTTAATGTATGGAAGCAAAATCTGGACAAATAAAACAAAAAGACAAACAAAGATTAAGAACAGCAGAAATAAAGGTTATGAGAAAAACTGCAAAGTATACCCTATTTGATCACAAAAGAAACGAAGAAATTATGAAAAAATTAAACCAAGAACCAGTAATAGAAAAAATTAAAAAATATAAACATAAATGGATGGAACACGTTCAAAGAATGAAAACAGAAAGATTACCAAAACAAGCCTTAAAGTACAAGCCATTAGGAAAAAGAAAACCAGGACATCCTCTTAAACGATTCAACGATGACTTCTAAGGCTGGAACAGGCCATGCTAGGCCTAAATCCTTGATACGCATGATGATGAGTAATCAAAATTCAACAAATTCAGTCAACATTTATGTAACATGCTTAGATATTATATAAATAATGAAATTTATAAATAAAATTTGTGTGTTATTATTATGATGCAAATATTATTTTACATAGGTTATTGGCCACAAAAGGGGTGTACATCACTCGACTATTGGCCACAAAAGTTGAGTGGTAAATTATTGAATTAGTCCATTCACTTTTTGAAATGTAAATATTACATAACATTATACATACGTTTTGGGTAATATTCAGTTACCTTTTAGTATCTGCAGCCATGGTTGTCCCAAATAAAAATTGCAATATGAACGTTGAGAATCCAGATGATTAGAACACAAAAAGTACTAGAAATATGTAATAAAATAATAAAATATGGACTGTTTTATACGTGATGCAGCCGATGTGCAGGCATTATATAAATATAACTAATATATATACAGTCATACCCCAACTTTTGCGAATCTGGAGTTACGTGGTTTCTTATATGTCCGTATTCCCATCCCGCTTCACGCCTCACCACTAGTCGTATCTTTCAGGTGCCGGCTGCATTCGCCAGTGTTGCACATGCTGTGAACAAGCACTGACATGTTTTGCACGGTCTCCATTCATGCACGATTTTTATAGTCTACAAACCTTGCGATTGTTTAATGTTATGTTCTTGATAAAAATTTTATCACATAAAAAAATAATAATGTCATCCAAAAGAAGCAAGTCCGATTCTTCTACAGCTAGCAAGAAAAGAAAAACAGTGACTTTGGAAACAAAACTCAACATTATTAAGGAATTTGAAGGCGGAATGAAAATTTGTGAGCTAGCAGAGAAGTTCGATCTACAGGAATCCATAGTAAGAATAAGAACAATCACAAAAGAAAGGTTTACAGATTTTGGAGGACATAGATTCTAACAAGGAACGAATTGTAGCCGCAAGGCAAGGAATAAAACAATCATTAGCTTGTTATGAAGAAATTTTGCGTGACAAGAAAATGACATTATGCCGTCAGACGAATCTATTAGATTTTATGAAACCATCGACATCGAATAACTTTCTTTTTTATGTACAAAAAACTACAATTATGGTTATATTTCTTAAAAAATATAGGTATTTTTGTAAACCTTTGGTCCCAATTGTATGTTTGTATATATAAATTACATGCAAAATTATATCCCGAGTTACGCAAATTTGACTTATGCGCTTTTTGTTTGTCCCACCTACCTCGTAACTTCAGGGTTTTACTGTACTAATATAAATTCCCTTTTTTATTGATAAAAGTCAACCATCCTCATGGATAATGAAGCTGAAGGTTCAAATTGAACTACAGTACAGTCTGATAATGAATTTCAAGCATATATTATTATTTTCAGAATTTTTAATTTACCGATGTAAATATACATTGATGGGATTCTGGGTTCACGAGCGATCGATGTATATGTAAATATATATCATTGAAAACAATAAGAATTACATTCAAAAAACATTAGTGTACATGTTTACATTGAAATCCTTCAGTGTATACAGTATCATGTTTAAAGATTAAAAACTATTATGCTGTAATTAAATTAAAATGTAACTAATAAATTTATTTTATGCAATTGAGGATAACAATTTTCCAGACTTTTGGGAGTAGCAAGACAATGATTCTGGTTAAGAGTGGGTATATGATGTAAGGCTTCAGCACTTTCTTTATATAAATGCTCATGTTTATATATGGATCTATGTAGTAGCTTGGTTTTTTGCCATTGAATCAACTCCATTGAGTATCAAACCTCACAAATCTGGCCTCGCACAACATGGAGTTTTCAACTCCATGTTGTGTGAGGCCAGATTTGTGAGGTTTGATAAGATGATTGTGATCTTTGATGTTCAGAGATTAATTTAAAAATCTTCTGTTTGTTCATAGTAAGACAAGTTACAAGAATATGGCACTTCATATACACCAGGTAGCATCATTAATGAGAGATTGTCTTTTGGAGAAGGTAACAAATTGTGAATTTGGTTGATTTACCATTTCCACTTTTGTCTACCGAAAAACCAACCTTTTCAGGTCTTTATATTCACAATACATCAGCTCACCATCCATCTCAAAAATATGGCATCATAAAATCTTTAGTATCCAGAGCACACAGGTTTTGTTCTTCTGAAGAATCTTTAAAACAAGAATTGGAAATTATTAAAGATGCAGCTTTACTTGATGAATATAATCCAATAACAACCCAAAAAATTATTAGCCAATCTCCTACACATCAACTCAGACAAGAAGAAGCCCATAGGACTCCTATACTATATATCAAAGGCATCTCTGAACATTTGTCAAAAATTATGAAGAAATACAAACTCGCTGCTACCTATAAACCAATCAACCAAATTCACAATTTGTTATCGTCTCCAAAAGACAAACTCTCACCAATGATGCTACTTGGCATATACAAAGTGCCATGTTCTTTTAACTTGTCTTACTATGGACAAACAGAAACATCTGTAAATAAATTCACCTCTGAACATCAAGACCACCTCCATCTTATCAAACCTCACAAACCTGGTCTTGCACAACATGGAGTTGAAAAATGCTAACCACAGGATCCAATGGTAAAAAACCAAGCTACTACATAGATCATTATATAAACGTGAGCATTTATATATAAAGAAAATGCTGAAGCCTTACATTTTAGATCCAATCTTAACCGGAATGATTCCCACTATTCCAAAAGTCTGGGAAATTGTTATCCTCAATTGTATAAAATGAATTTATCAGTTATATTTTAATTTAATTACAGCCCAATACTTTTTAATCCTTAAACATGCTACTGTATACAAAGAGGGATTCTAATGTAAGCATGTGCACTAATGTTTTTTTCAGTGTAATTCCTATTGTTTAATAACTGTACCGATGATGTCTTATGATACTTAAGATGAAATATTTACATATTAAAAAGTTAATTACTGTGGCATATGTGTGAATGTTTTAAACCAGTGGAGTTATGAATATTCCACTGGTTTCACTATATAAGAAATATGTTATATCTATGCGGTTTTTAATCTGAGTGTTAAGTAATTACACGAGTTCATTCTGATTGGTGCAATGACTTTTAACTCTATTTCTTTTAGAATCCGAAAAATCACTGACTCAAGACCAAATCAAAAATATATACATTTAATGAAACTAAAACATTATATATATTTTAAATAAAATTACATAACTACTAAATTAATTGGATTCAAGGCCTTCTAAAATAAGTATACACTTTGTATTCTTTTAAGATAAGAAAATATCTAATCATTCACTCTGACTCTTTCTATAACTGATTTGTTTAATATATACTTAATCATGTCTACCAGATTAAACACCTTGTTTACACAACAACAAATGTTCATCAGAGTCAGTTTTCTTGTTAGGCACTTTCCAATATATGAAAACAAAATTTGCATCTTCTTTTCATGGGATTCTTTTTTCATCTCCCTTATGTAGCATACAATATTATTCCTCCTGTTTCACTTGAGTACCATTATTCTTATCTCTCATGATTCAGTATGATGCACAAATTACCAATTTCTGTACCAGAGAAAGAAATTTCTTCTTCTACTTCATAAACAACATATCTAAGTAGAGCTCTTCATCCTTAAGACAAAACTTTTCGCTCAGCGTTTCCTCAAACATTGAATTAGTATGTCAACTCCAAAGATCTTCTTTTATTTACTAAACACTTGTTGACAGTCTTCACTCTTCCAGTTTAAAGATTCACAGTGCTATGATTCCTTTTAGGAATCTTCTTATAATATTCTCCCAACTGTCACATTTTCTTAAAAACTTCCTAAGAAATTTTCTGGTTGCCATTCTCAAATTTCCATTCTCTCTCTCTCTCTCTCTCTGCTTGTTTTCTTCGTTCCTTGGATATCGAATTCTCTCTGTCAGCTATCAATCTCCTCAGCGAGCAATACACAACAAATATTTCAAGACTTAACAATTTTAAATTACAATAAAAAAAAAAATTGAAAGTAACACAACTATCAGAATCTAGTAAGTACATCAATTTCAAGTGGTTTGCATTTCATTTTGACAGTAATAATATCAATAACAGGCACATTGCAAGTGTCGATATACGTGTTACGAAACCAAAACTAATAATAGACTAACATAGAAAAATAATTGTAAAAAGATTCATAATTTTAAATTATGAATATTTTTTAATTTTACAGTGTCATGGATGGTTAGCGGTTTATCATAACTTTTGTCTGTTATAAAGAATTGCTTTAATTGTGCAAGTTTTTAGCTTAATCAATAGAGCTGTAGTATACAACAGGCCCACTGATATTAAAATGTTCTGTTGCAAATGAATATTTTATTTTGGCTACCTAGAAAAATAATTCATATTAGTTTACCAAGTTTAAATAACTTTCAGAACTTGAAGCAAAAGTTAGGTTTGCTGTGGATTTTTGAATTTTTTTTAGAGTGGTAAAATATGTAAGGTTTTTAAAAACTTACCCTTTAGTATGGTTTTATGTTTTGCAAGATCATGTTCATTGTGGTCTACTGGTTGGTGGATTAATGGATTATGGTCGCATTTGCATTCAAACATTTGCATAGAATTTTTCAGCATTTTCACATAGGAAAGTTTTATCTCGTAATATTGAAAATCTCAGTGAAGAACTGGCCTGATCAGCATCTTAAATAGTAGCAGTTTGAGTTCTGTGCTTAGCTGGCTACGACAATTCAGTAACGGGTATAGCTGCCTGTTTGCCATATTTGCTTTTGAGCAAACATGATCGATATGAATTGTAAAGTGAAGCCCTTTAACTTGTTGTACCTCTAAGTATTTTGATACTGGTTGCCATGGAATGGGGATGCCAAACATGACAACTTTGTCCTCTGGGGACACTTGTCTCCTTATGAATAGCACTGCAGTGCTCATGTCTGCATTAACATCAATTTGCCATTTTTTGAACCATTGTTCTAGTACTGAGCCTGTGTTTTGCAGTTTGGCAGTTGCCAGTCTAGGTTTCAAGGAGCGGACAATTATTGCAGTATCATCTGCATATAGGCTCATTGTGATGGCAATGCACAGGTGTCAGCAACATAGACAGCAAAGAGTGGAGATGATAGCAGGGAGCACTGGGGAATACATGCAGTGATGTTGAGTTCAGATGATCTAATAACCTGTAGCTTCACTTAAGTTTGCAGTCACTGAGGTACTATTTAGTAAGTTTGACCAGCCCTAGTGGAAATTGGAAATTTGGTCTGCAGGAGTTTGAAAAGAAGCCCATTGTGCCATAATTTGTTGAATGCTTTAGCATTGTCTAGGATTATCGCATCTGTGCTGCTTCCACGAACCCTATGCTGATGTTTTTCCACGAATCTGGAAACTTGTCCTTCTGCGAAGTGGTTTTCCCTGGAATAAAAATTGTTCACCAGGGATGAGATTTAATTCTTTACTGACTTTCTGAAGTTTTATTTGTATTATCCTCTCATCTATTTTTTACTGAGCAGGTATGCAGATTAATTGGCAATAGTTTTGGAGAAAGTGTGCTGTTTTTCCTGTTTTGGGAAGTAAGATTACATCTGCTTCTTATTATCATCATACAACATTTAGCACAGCATGCTAAAACATGACCTCCTCTTATCAAACTCATGCTGACCATCATAGAGATACTGCTATCATCAGCCAAATTCTGAATCAAGTCCTCATTAGCTTCTTTAATACCTTTACCCCAGATACACAGACCAACTATAATTCTTACCCTCACTCTTATTCCTCAGTCCTTTTTTGTGAAGTGAAACAATTTATCCTTTTTTTTTTTCTGCTCCTTTGGGACATGCCCTGTTACAAGGCTTGTGTTAAACAGGTGTGTCAAGGGTGTGCTGTTAATTCACTGGGGCATTCTTTCAAGATATGTGATAATATATTATCAAATCCTACTGTTTTATTAATATCAGGTTTACTTAATTACTCTCCTCAGAATGGTAAATATTTAAGGAGGTTATAGGGGCACCACCCCAAATGTGTGAACAGTGTTCTAAGGATGGGCAGATTTATCTTGAGTGGAAAAGAATGCCCAGTTTTTTAGAGGCTCTGGAAGGTATTGATGTGATGTGTTTATTCCAAGAGAGGCTGAAGGTAAGTGTCAGTCCAAGAAGAGCGATCTGATCTTGTGTGGTGAGTTGTGTTGTTGCCTAGGGTAAGGAAAGATAAGCTGAGATCCCTTTGGCAAAGGATCTTAGCTCATCTTTTGCATTTTGGTGGCATTAAAAGTGACCAGATAGCAGCTCCTGACCAGGTTATAGTCACAATCATATCCTCTCTCCTCCTACTCACAAGGCTTTGCAAATTGCATGTGCTCCATCTATCTTTGTATTTCACATTCCAAAGACTAGCTACCACTTTAGTGAATCTTATTTGGACCCTTTCTAATATATCCTCATCCCCATGAAATCCAGGTGACCAAATCTGTGCACAATAATCCATATGACTCCTGATCAAGGCAATCAGGGCAGGTTTTATCATTAGGCAAACCTAGGCAATCGCCTAGGGATGCTAAGACTTCGAGGCACCAGATTTTGTTACATAGTTTGTGGAAAAATTACAACCTTCGAAAAAAATTAACAAAACCTTAAACTGAAATAAGTCAAGCCATCCTGGTGCTGGCTGATGATCCTACATTATTTTTGCCTTTCTCTATTTCTTCCACTCCCCTGCTCTTTGTATACTTAACCTCAAATGCAGAGATTTTTCCTCCTTCTGGCATCTGTACCAAGATGAGCGGGGAAGTTCCGGGGTATCCCTCAAACTAACAATCAGTGGTTGCGACTAACCAACTGTTCTCATTTCTTATCTTTATTCCTATAGGTTAATTCTGTTGATTTTTAGATTAAGCCCTGTTTTTGCAAGCTCTCTGAGGTCTGAGAAGTTGGGGATTACTTCATTCATTTTCTCACAGAATTGTCTTGTTAATTCAGTTCAGTTTATTCTAAATTAGTATAAGAATGCCGTGGGAATTTTCATAGAATTGCAGTGGCAGGGATTCTGATTGGTAGAAATAAGACCTCTGATTGGTCTTTCTCTCCACTCCCTTTACTTGTCGTCATCCCCACTCCGACATTCTTCTACTGATTTCAGATTAGTTCAGTGAAGCTTTTTCATAGGTGAAAATTGAGTCCGATGGCTAATAGTTTTGGTACTTGTGTATCTAATATTCTTACAGCAGCTTAAGAACGTTTGTTGCCAAAATAGCCAGTGTTCTCCATAGAGCAGTATTTCCGTAAGTAATACCTGTGCATGTGTGAGTATGACAAAATATATATAGAGAGACAATGTATAGGCACGCCTAAATTTTCTTTGCCTAGGGGCATCAGATACTCTCGGACTGGCCCTGTATACAGTTGAACCATAACCTCTTTATTTCTGCATGTTAAGACCTTCCGCATCATTGCCATAATCCAATGTGTTGACCGTGACTTGTGCAATGTGACCCCTGAAATTAAGGTCCTTGTCCACCACCATTCCCAGATCTGTCATCTTCTCTACCTGCTTCAAAGTTTTCCCAGCAGGTATATATATGCTTTGCATCCCATGGTTGCTTATCATATTTTGTAACTTTGCACATTGAACTGACAGATCTCTCCACTTTTCCACTCATACAAGCCATTCAAGTCCTCCGGTATGGCCACAGCATCTGCTTAATTCTTTACTATTCTCTCCAATTTTGTATCATCTGTTTCATATCTCTAATTAAACCAATCCCCAGTATAGTTAATAAAAAACGTGACAGCAACAACTAACATTGTTCCATGACTTATTTAGTTAATACAATAGTTATTTTGGTCACTTTGTTTATATGTACTAGTTTTGAAGTTATGATAACATTAGTTGTGTATAATTAATTTTTTTCTGGTCATTGTTGGACAAGTCTTGTACTCACAAATGATGTAAGTAAACCTGTTTTATGTTTAAGAATGTATGATCTCAACACTGGAAATGAAATGAAGAAATTAATAAAAGATGTTGAACAACAATGACCCTAAACAGACCCCTCTGGCACACCACTAATGACTTTCCGCTTCTAGAATACTGTATCTCCATATAAAAATTGCTAATATCTACCTTTGTAAAGTGGAAAAATTTTACCTTCTTTTTTTTTTTTGGGATCTTGGCAACAACAGCAAAACTTATTAAACAGGTATACTGAGGCTACCATAAACTGCTTGGAACATGAGGGGTGTGGTGATATATCAACAAGTCCTTTTGCCTTAATCTCTTATGATTTCACTCTGATGAGGATGAAACACCCTGATGAATTGTTCACTAAATACCTTAACATTGTCTTCTGAAGCAGTTACTAATCTACTATCTTCATCCATTAACACCATCTTACCATAATTATTCTTCCTTTATTACATGAATCGTGAAGTTAGTGATGAAGATAGCATTAGGTTGATTTGTAAACATTGTTCAGAAATAGCCAAATTAAAACATAAACTGTAATAAGCAATACAATTGGAAAATGCAATGCACTAAATATAAACTCTGTTTGTGGGTATGTGGGGGTTGGAGATTGTCACTGAAGATTATCCATGTGTTGGGTTAGTTAATGGAATACAATTAAATGTGGAAATTGTTTCACGGCAGAGAATTGGTTTCATAAAAGGTGATTTGGTTGCATGCTAAAACTCATGGATAGAAGAATCGGTGTCAAATTGGGCAACAATAGTTGGCTACTAGTATATGATCGTATGGGAGGAAAGTTGTAATAATCAGGATCCCTTGCTTGAGTGTGAGTAAGGGATAAATTGTCATTTATAAAGTACTGGCATTAGCATCTGTGGCAGTTATATAGTACAACAGGTTGAGAATATTTTTTTGCAGGTTAGATCACAGGAGTGTCACTTGGATATATTTGCCTAGTGGTAGAGTCAGTGTTATAAATGAAATTATGTGTAGGGAAAATGACAAAATTCTGAGCTCTTTGTTGGTGAACTAATGATCTAAAAGTGGGATTGTTTAAAAGACTACAGGAGGAGTTTTTGGAATTTATATTAACTGCTAAGTTGAGAGTTAAAATGGTAAATTTTATTAACATAATGCCCAGATTTGATAGCGAGGAATCTGTGGTCAGAATAATCAGCTATTTCAATTTTAAATAGGATTTGTGCTGCACGATTGAATAGTTATTAATTTATGAGATTGGTTTGTTAAAATTCATTAGTGATTCAGTAATGAAGTTATCAATCTGAATACTGGTGGTTTTGCTGAGTTTTATTACATAAAATCTGTAATGTATTTAAAAGACTTAAAAATGACACTTAAGGAAATTCCTGACTACTTGGATAAATGGTATTCCAAGTAATAATAAGAAGATTGTTTGCTTTAATGGTAGGGAAACAGCAGTTTCCCTACCATTAAAGGGAAACAACAGTTTTAAAATGTACTTTAAATGGTATTATGTTCTTATATACGAATGTGCAAAACTTAAAGAATAAGCTAACGTGGTTTAAATTATTAACCCTGAAATTAAGTTGCATATTGTGGGAATTTCTAAGTCTTGGCTTAATAATGTGGTTCTTGATATTGAAGTGAATAATGTTGTCAAAAGAGTCTGAACAGGTAAAAGAGGGAGGGAGGATTATTATTGGTTATCAGGGAAGATTTGGACTGATGATACATTGAATTCCTATGCAGGATAGGAATTTGAGACAGTATGATGCATCATCTGAGAATGAATGTTATCATAGTGGCAAAAATAGTGATAACATTATGTGTGC
Source organism: Typopeltis vanoorti (assembly GCF_054136105.1). Taxonomy (NCBI): domain Eukaryota; kingdom Metazoa; phylum Arthropoda; class Arachnida; order Uropygi; family Thelyphonidae; genus Typopeltis; species Typopeltis vanoorti. Next base: position 61,754,838 of record NC_143566.1, read on the forward strand.
TAGTTACTCAAACGGTTAAGGAAAAGTAAAGTACTGTTAATGAAAGATTTTAATATGGGAGATATTGACTGAGAGAATTAAAGTAATTATAATGCAACTGGTAATACATTTTTAGATTAACCTTTTAGCACCTATTCCTAAATTCAGTCCTTAACCACCTTACCGGCTATTATGGATCAAATATGCATCCTCATATGCTTCATATCCATTATATATTTCAATGTAATATCAATGGTATTACAATTTTAATATGCACTTCGCATCCATGATAACCTTACGTCTATAGACGGTTTGGCCAGTAGCGTGGTTAATCACTTTTCCAGTATCTCCGCTACTTATCAGCCTATAACATGCTACCTTGCTCTTAGAGTTCTGTTTTAATAGAAATATCTGGTTCTCTTTCCACTCCCTTGAAATCCTGCTAATATAAAGACTTAAAATTAAACAGATGCACTGCCACTTATTCAATGCCTTCTTCTAATACATCAAAAAAAAAAAAAAAAAATCCCATCTCATTCAGTGGTCATATTCACATTGAGGTTTCTTAATATGCTAAATACCCAGTTCATCTACTTATATTCTAACAGCGGTCTCTGTTGCTACAGTCACTGCATTTCCTCCACGATGATATATCTTTGCAAAATGATTGCTCTGTTACTCGACTACTATTTCTCACCATCTGAATTCACTAACGTTAACATACCATGATAATTTTTTTTTTTTACTCACTACATAACAAAAGAACTTCTTGGGATTTCCTTTGTCCTGCTCAGCCAATTTCCTCTTGTAATGCTATTTTGCTTCCTTATCACACTGATTACATTTCTTATCTATCATTAGATCAAGCAGATATTTCAGCTTCTCTTTCAGCTTGGTTAGTGAAATTGTAAAAAATTGCCGGTGGGCATCACTACCCAGTGGGCCATGGCAGGTAAAGTTTATCAACTATCTGACAAGTTGTATATATATGATTGGAATGGAACCTCAACAATATTGCAATTTTAATGGTAGATGGAAATTATTATCATCCACCCTCTATGGAGTCAAGAGACTCATCATGGCAGGTCTGGCTCTCTCATACAACTCATTCCTTGACTTAAATGCATTCTCAGTCTGCACACTCACCACACTTTCAGGCAATACATTCCAATCACCCACCACCCATCCAAAAAAAAACTACCTTTCATCCCCTTACTCCCCCCCCCATACAGCTTCCAGAGATGGCCTCTTGTTCTCACCCTCCCCTTAGTTTGCAGTCATTCTATAAAAAAAATCTCATCCACATTAATCTGGTAATTACCCTTTACCAACTTATATATCTCAATGATATCCCTCTCCCTCCTTTCCACTATGTTCCGCAATTTGAATTTTCCCAATCTTCGTTATACTGAACATTCCAAAGACCTGAAACTGACTTAGTCAATTGTCTCTGAACCTTCTCCAAATATTCTTCATCCTTACATCAATCTGTACAGAGTAATCCATATTCAGTCTGATTAAAGCCTTATATAATGGAATTATATAAGGCTTTGATTTCCTCTTCAGTTTTAGCAAAATATCCTCAAAATTTCAAATCATCGTCACTCTGAGATCTTTCATCTTCCCCACCTCCTTTAAGATAATCCTCACCAATGTTATACTCTGCATGCCATCTTTACTTCCTATATTTTAAACCTTTACAGTTTGCTACATTGAACTAGCATCCCCACACATCCCCATTCACCCAGTCTATTCAAGTCCATCATTGCCATCATGGCTGATTGGGTTGTTAATTTTAAAGTCACTAAGGAAATGACTTTTCTATTAGGGAATTTAGATTGCAGGAAGTCACGTTTCAGGATTTCAAGAATATGAGGTTCAAGAATATGACCGTCTGATGATAGCAAGCAAATTATGGCTGCATAAATTTGACATACAAGGAGGATAAAAGTGACAGTGTGAGACTGATGATAGTGGGGGAATTATGTTGAGATATGGGGGGAGGGGGTTGTTTCGAAGTAGTATGATGTGAAGTGGAGGTTGATAGAATGAGATATTTGGGGTGTTACTAGGGAATGGGGAGGGTTGGAGACAAAGAAATGGATAGGCAGCTTGTCTAAGTGAGCAAGCAAAGGCTGATCATTATGGATGATTTCAGTTATAGCAATATTGATTGGAATGAAGAGATAGCATCAGGAAATAATAATGAATTTCTCCTTATTTCCTTCTCAATAAGAATGAAATTTCTCTTTATTTCCTGATAGGGCTGGGGGGTGAGATATGATTGACGTGTAAGTTAACAGATTGTTGTAACCAGATTAATGTGGAAGCACTTTTTTTTGGAGAATGGGGGAGATAGATAGACTCATGGGCAGAAAAGAAGACATCCCCTGTATAAGGAGGATGTGAGCAGGAGAGTAACAGGGCTTTTTTACATGGAGAGTGTGGTGAATGCAGAAAGCTGCCCTTAAACAATGAGTTTAACGGCAGCACAGTTTGATGAGCTGTGTATATAATATGAGACTTCCCATGATGTGTTTCTGACACCATGAAGTCAGATCATAATAGTAATAATATCAATATAGTTTTTACTTAAAATGTTGTGTTGAACAGTGATAGGATGATATTTCTCTGGAAATATTCTGCCTGCTGAATCCACTTTTAATGCACACTGAGACAGTATATCTCTTTCTCTAAATATATCAGTTACACATAACTTAGCAACTATTAAATGCTTTGTAATATTATAATATTAAGGAATTTATCATTATGTATCTCTAAAAAAATAGAATATACATGTAAAGGGGTTAAAATATGATTATCTCTCAATTTATTAAATATTATAACTTTTTTTTTTTAATAGGCTGCCCATGGTTTAGGAATAATGATCATAGAAGGCAAGCATGCTGAAGTTGGGCAAGGTATCTTCATATCAGACATACAGGAGAATAGTCCTGCAGAACAGGTAAATGAGAATGAACAGTTTTAATTGTATGCATTGAAATCTTGACAGCATGATTCCTGAGTTATTTCTGTGGTTTTCATATGTTGGTATCTTGACACATGGACAATCCCAGTAAAAGTTTCTTTCCCCATGATATGTCATTATTATTATTATTATTCAGGCCTCCATGGAGTGAAGAGGCTCTTCTTGGGAGGACCTTCCTAAGAAACACAAAGTCTATCATACCACTCCTTAAACTCATTGACCATTCTCGTTCTCACCACTCCATCAGGCAATGCATTCCATGATTCAACTACACTCCATGCAAAGAAACCACTGCTCACCCTCTTGCTCACAGTTTTCTTTCATAACTTCCAGGGATGGCTTCTTGTCATCACTCCTTCCCACTGTTCAACCAAGCGAAAGAACTCCCCAGTGTCAACCCTGTAACCACCTTTCAACAGCTTAAAAGTCTCAATCATATCACCTCTCCTTCTTCTATCCACCAAACTCTGCAGTCCACATTCCCTCAGCCGATCCTCATAACTATCATTGTACAGTCCTGAAACCATCTTCGTCATCTGTCTTTGTACCCTTTCCACAGTTAATTTATCTCCTTCAAATCCTGGGGACCAAATCTCTGCGGGTCATTGTCCTTCTCATAATTGCAGCAATCTTCTGTGTTACCTTCACCACCTTTGCAATATGTCCCCTAAATTTCAGGTTTCTATCAGTCATCAACCCCAGATCTCTTATCTCCCCTACTTCCTCCAGTATAACTCCTTACATAGAGTATGGAGCATCCCATCGATGTTTCCCCAACCTCAAGACCTTACATTTTGCTGCATTAAATTGATACCCCCATTCATTTGCCCATTTATCTAGCTTATTCAAATCCTCTTACAGGGTTATCACATCTGCACTATTACTAATAATCCTTCGCAGCTTCGCATCATCCGCAAACAACTGAATATCCCCTTGCAATCCACTGGCAATGTCATTGATATAAAGGTTAAACAATATAGGTCCTAGTACTGAGCCCTGTGGGACCCCACTTGTAACCCTCTGCCTCCTTGAAACTGCCTCACCATACACAACTCTCTGATACCTATCAGACAGCCAATCCTGAATCCAGTTGACCAATCTGACATCCAGACCCATGTGCCAACGTAAATATCAGCTTATCATGAGGCACCCTGTCAAATGCCTTCTCTAAGTCTAAGAAAATTGCAGTATATGCCTTTCCCTCATCTAATGTTCTTGGAACTTTATTATAAAACGCTAGCATATTGCTAAAACAAGAGTGTCCTTTCACAAATCCATGTTGACTCTCACAGATAACATTACCCTCATCTGCCCAATGCTGTATATGGTCCCTCACTACTTTCTCCAAGATTTTAACAACTACTGATGACACGGAAACTGGCCTATAATTAGACACTTCCAGTCTGTTACCACCCTTATGCGATGGCACTTGGGCCATCATTTATACAGATTAACTTTAAAACTCCTCACAAAAATTTTTCATCTGGCAAACAAAACTCAGCTGAAGAATGCAACACGGTTTACAAATATAATATACTGGCCTTGGCTAATTTGATCCTTATCCCAATCAGATTAACATTCCAAAACATTATAAAATATTTATAAATAAATCCAGTGATAAGTAAATAATACACAAATTAGAAATTTTGAACAAAAAAATGTGGTTCGATGAATATGGATCAAACAGCTGAGTTAGAAATAAATCATTTGATGAGAGATTAGACCATGGATATGAGAGTTCTAAGAAAAAGAGGGAAGTGATCAGATGGCATCAATGACATAATTATATTAAAAATAAAATAGGAACACGATATTGCTAGCATTAAGGAATCTTGAAATCCTTAAGGAATCTTTTTCTTATAACTCTCATATCCATGCTCTAATCTCTGATCTAATGAATTTATTACTTATAAATATTTTTATTTGTTTGTTTTCATAAATAACAAAGTGAGTGACATTTTCATAACTATAAAAACAAATGTATGTATATATATATATATGGATCTGTTTACTTTTGTAATGGAATAACATTTCACAAAAAAACGATAGGAAACCTGCTCATATGAAGGATTTTTGTCTTATTCCAGAGAACTTTGTTTTGGTAGAGATGAGAGGGTTCAGCAAGCTCCAATTGTTTGGACTCATGGTATTTGATATAAGACTGATATTCTTTATGAAAGATAAAAGCAGATCTTCCAGATTGTCCATAATAAGAGGTTCGGTGTAGTGGTTGAGACAGTTGTAGATGTCCTCCCACAATGAGTCTTCGGACTCCTTGGGGGTGTCACGAATAATAATAAGGATCACTGTGGAAGTGCTCCTTATTATTATTCGGTAAATATCAAGAAAACTAAGTGGAGGAAATTTGTCTTTATGAGATGAGAGAAAGATAGAGAATTTTTTGATGGATAAAAAGGCTACAAAAATGTTGTTAAGAGGTTTAAAATTTTTGCAGGTACATTCAGAAATTTTTTTCATACAAGGGAGTGGAAGACAAGTGATTTCCTTTTGAGCAGAAGAGGCAGGGATTCTATAGTTGCTGAATGTTTTATTGATGAAGACTTCACTGAAACCATTTGATAAGAGAGTTGATCTAATATGTTGCAATTCTTTCTGTAGAGATTCATCTGAAGAACATAAAGAATGAGCATGATGTAATAAGGTCTTAATAGTCCCAACTTTTTTACGAGAATCTTCTTCTGGTCACATGTGCTTTCACCTCTCTCTCATCCAGATGACACCACTGTTACAGCACCTAAATATAAAACTGACCTCTTGGTATCACTGTTTTCCTTCAACTCCTGCATAGCTGAACAAGAGAAGTCATCTCCTAGATTAGCAGAAATGAAGCACGACATTCCTTTTGTTGTCTTTTGACAAAAAAGACATCAGAAGAGTATCTGGTAACAAACAAGAACAGGATAGTTAGTATAAAGTGTCAGGATGGCAATGGGACTAAGGGGCTTTTGCACTTTATTTACACTATGCCAGGAGCATTTGGAACAAGAAGGAGGAATTTTTGGCATCGATTAATTCATCCTGGCCAAAGGTTATTGGCATTAGTGAGACATGGCTAACAGAAAATGATATAGTTAGTGGGATAGAATGTGAAGGGTATAGTGTGGGGAGGAATGTTATTGGTGATAGCCAATGAATTGCAACTGAAGAGAGTAGAAGTTCAATTGCAAGCCAGTGAAAATAACACATTTCAGGCCATCTGGTGAAATTGAGGCCAGCAGAACAAAATATACAGTTGGATGCTGCTATAGACCAGGGGATGGAAATGATGGAGATAGTATGTATTGGCAAATAGACTCAATGAGTGGAGGACAGGTAATTATTATGGGTGATTTCAACTATCGGAACATAGATTGGAAGGAGGAGACGACACACAGGAGAAAGGAAATGGAATTTATGCAGTTACTAAGGGATAATTACCTGAGACAGCATGTGATGGAATATACTAGGAATTCAAGAGTGCTCGATCTAGTAATTGCATCTGAGAATTTAGCTATAACAAACATGACCACATTGCCACCAACTGGTGAGAATGATCATATGGTCTTGACCTGGGAGGTGGTTAAATGTGTGGAATTTTCAATTAAGATGGGTATATGTGGAATTACAGGGATGGTAAGTATGACAAGCTAAGGAGATTGCTTTAATCAGTGCCATGGCATGTAAAACTGTAAGGGCTGGATGTTGATAGTGCATGAGAAATGGTAAAGGAGTGTTTGAGAGAGGTAATGGCAGACTGCATACCTAGTCAGGAGAATAAATCAAGTGGGAGTTAAATGGATGAATATCATCATCAAGCTGGAGCTGCAAAAAAAGAAACAATTGTTCAGGAGAATTTAAGGAGAAAGGTGACCTGCAGGGACATGAACAATACAAAGCACAAGCCAAAAGAATAAGGATAATTAGCATGGTAAGAAAGGCAAAAGCAGATTATGAAAGGAAATTAGCAATGTAGGGTAAAGATAATCCCAAACAGTTCTTTCAATATGCTGCAAGTAAAAGAAAGAATATATATATATATGGCAGAATGATTTTAATGAAAGCTGATGCTAGGGAGGTAACTGAATCAGTTGAAATAGTAGAATTACTAAGTGGACACTTTGCAAGAGTATATCATCCAGATGATAATATTGCAGGAACAGGATAGTCAAAGGCTTATATGGGAACTGGGGTAAATGAAATGGAGGTGCATAACATATTACAGAATTTAATGTGAATACAGCTGATTCACATTAAAGGGATTTGATGGTATACCAGCTTGAGTCTTATGTGAAGTAGTGAGGGAATTATCAGTGCCCCTGACGGTATTGTTTAATCTAAGTCTCAGTTCTGGGTTAGTCCCTAGCAATAGAAAGAGGGGAAAATAGTTTCATTGCATAAAGGATACTCCAAGCCTGATCTAGCAAATTACTAACTGATCAGCATATCAGGAGTTGTTGTCAAGTTTTGGAGAAATTGGTTTAGTAAAATACAGGAATGGGCAGATGGATATAGGATGCTGTATGAGGGGGGGGGGGGGGGAGTCAGCATGGTTTTGTGAAGGGTAGGTTATTCCTCAGTAACTTGCTCAAGTTTTATAATACTTTGACGGCTGGACTTTGCAAATTCATTTGACAGGATACCACATGGAATTCTAATCAGTAAATTGCTACACATGGGGATGACGTAAAGTTAGGTAGAGCAATAGTTAATACAGATGATGTCAGAATTTTGTAGGATGATTGACAGACTGAGCAAAGGAGAATGGATGTCAGTTTAATATGGAAAAGTGTAAAGTTATGCATTTTGGGATGAAAAGATTATCAGCAGTATAAAACATTGGTATAACTGTACTCCAAAAAATTGACATAGCCAGAAACTTGAGAGTGTTAGTGGATAGGGAGAAAAGTTTACTGGGCACATAGCAAAAGTGGCTAAAGCATCTCATCAGATCACTTGGTTACTGAAGAATACTTTGACAAGCAGAGACAAGTTTCTCTTTAACAAGCCTTGAAAAGACCCCATCTTGACTACTGCATGCAGATCTGGGCACCAGAATTTCTTGGTGATGGGGGATGGTAGCAGGTCTATGGAATGAACCTTACGAGAACAGGCTGAAGATTTGTGGGTTACAGAAACCGGTTTGATAGGTGAAAAAGGGGTGATATAATTGAGACATTCAAATTACTGAGGGGTTTTGACAAGATTAATTCAGAGGAAATTTTTCAGAACAGGTGTGGTGGTGGGAGAACCAGGAGCCATCCATGGAAACTGAGCAAGAGTGTAGTTAGCAATGGTGTTAGAACTTGGTTTTTTACTTGGAGAGTAGTGAATGAGTGAAATAAGCTGCCAGTCTCTGTTGTGGGTGCCATGACTGTGAATGAGTTCAAAGCAGAATATGATAGATACTGTGCAAATGCTGAATAGTTCTTGACATGATGTTTAGGGCCTCCCTTGATTAGTCTAAGAACTACTTGGAGTTGCCCATAATAATAATAATAATAAATCTGAACACAATAGTCCATATGTGGTCTGACCTATGCCTTATATAGAGGCACCACCTCCTTATCCCTACATGTCAATGTACATTTTATCATAGCATCAATTTGATGTGCAGTCTTTGCATCATTTACAGTATGTCCTCGAAACCTCGGTCCACTGTCTGCCATCACTCCAAGATCCTGATTCTCATCCACTTCCTCAAGTACAGCTCCACTAATATAGTATATAGCCTTATATCTCTGTATCCCAAAGTCTATCACGTTGCATTTATTTATTAATATTAAAACCATAATCCCACTCATCTGTCCAAGATAAGTCTATTCAAATCATCCTGTAGAGAATTAACATAAACAATACTCCTTATAATTCTACCTAACTTGGCATCATCAGCACACATTTGAAGATCTCCAGTCGATCCACATGAAATTCATTAACAAATAAGTTAAACAGTAAGCACCCAAGAACAGAACCCTGAGGCACATCACTGGTCACCTTTCTTTTCTGAGACACTGCTCCATCACACACAATTTGCTGTATCTTTCAGGAAGAACATCTACAGTCCATTTGTCATGTGGTAATCTATCAAATTCCTTTGCAATGTCCAAGAAAATTCTGACCATCATAGAGAGTGTCCATCAACCCAATCCTATATTCTATTCAATTACTCCAACACTCTGACCACAGCTGCAGATATACAAACCGGTCTATAACTGGAAACCTCTATCCTAAAACCATGCTTGTGGAGAGTACTATTTTGCCTTCTTTCCACTCCTTAGGAACTGTCCTCACTGCAAGACTTTCATTAAAGGGTATGTCTAACTCTTTTGCACATTCTTTAAAAATGCGTGGCCATATGTCATCTATTCCTGCAGCCTTATTAACATCTATCCTAAGCAACATTTGATATATCTCTGATTCTTTCACCTTTAATTCTCCTAATACTTTCTTTCTTTCTACATATTGCACAACATCATTCACAGCAGAATGATATATACTGATGAACTGTTCTTTAAATAATTCCACTATATCATTTGCCATAGTTATTCTACTACCATTTTTATCCACCAGTGTTTACATAGCAGGAAAATTTCCTTTGATTATCTTTGACTTGACTGATTAATCTCATCTCATATCTTGCTTTAGAGAATTAACATCAGCAATACTTCTGATAATGCTACCTCACTGTTCATCATCAGCAAACATTTGAAGATCTCCAGTCAATCCACATGAAATATTATTAACAAATAAGTTAAACAGTAGATGCCCAAGAACACAATCCTGTGGCCCCTTTCTTTTCTGAGACACTGCTCCATCATACACAACTTGCTGGTAGAAACCTTCAGAAAGCCAATCTTTGATCCATCTAACCAGTCTGCTATCTAATTCATGTTCTGCAGCTTATACACCAATCTATTATATGGTAATCTATGTGTCTTTTCAAAGTCCAAAAAAAATCACTGCATATGAACCTTCCTTGATGAATGCGAATATGAAGTTGATGACAGAAAGTGCTAGTACCGATTGTGTCGCGAGTGCACGTTTGAAAGAGAAGGATGGTGAGAAAGACAGGCGAAAAAATGTTAAAAAATCAAGAAAAAAGAAAAAGAGCGATTTGACAACCGTAACGGATGTTAAAAGGGACGAAAGTGAGGCGGAAAGAAACGAAATTGAGAGAACGAATGAAAGTAGAAATGGCGTGATGCAGAAATCGCAAGTAAAAAAAATCGAAAGAATGAATGATAGCGAAAAAAGAATGACTGATGGCGAAAGTTGGACGCATGTTGGAACGAAAGTACTGAACCAAAGAAAGATGAATGACAGTAAAAGTGAGAAGAATGATAGCAAAAGTTGGACGCATGTTAGTCCGAAAGTACGGAAACAAAGAAAGATATATGAAAGTGAGAAGAATGATAGTGAAAGTTGGACGTATGTTGGACCGAAAGTACGGAAACAAAGAAGGATGAATGAGAGGGAAAGTGAGAAGAGGGGGTCGAGAGTTAGAAAGTTAGAAAGATTTAATGATAGAGAGAATGTGTTGCGAGGTTCGGAAGGTGAATTGGATTGGATGAAGCAAGAAATGAAATGGATGCGGAATGAAATTAAGAGAATTCAGTTCAAAACTATTAAAATAAATCATGATGGCATGAAAGAGTTAACAAAAGATGAGCTAGTGGCGTTGTATGGCGACTCCATTATTAAAGGTGCTAGAGGATAAAATGCACAAGGTATGTTTTCCAGGCGGTAAAATTAGTAGAGTGATTGAGGCATTGAATATGAGGCGGGAACGAGCAAAAGAGTTAATTGTATTAATTGGTACAAATGATTTGAGAGAGAACAAAGAGCATGTCAGAATGAATGTCAGGAGACTGCTTGGAAAGATAAAGGAGAATAGTGTGACAGGAAGGGTAGTCAGTGTGTTGCCTAGATATGATTGTGGTGAAATGAGACGGAGAGCAAGGATTATGAATGATATTCTGGCTGAAATGTGTGAGGAGATGGGAGTACAGTTTGTTAATGTGTGGAATGAGTTTGAGGTACGAAGTGAGCTGTATGGGAGCGATGGACTGCATTTGAGTGGTTATGGTGTGAGTCGCTTGGAGAGACTGCTGCTGGAAAGTGTAGAAGTGAATAGAGAGAATGAATCAGATCGAGAGGGTAGTGATGTGGAAGAGCAGGAGAGTAAGACAGGAGAGATTAAAGAAGTGGAAATGAATGGGGAAGTGAGTGGTATGAGTATAGAAAATGAGAGAATGGGTGTGCAAGAGGAGCAGGGAAACGGGGAGGCTCAGGGTGGGCAGGGATACACAGCATGAGAAAGGTGGATGCTCCAAGAGGAGGTGAGAGCATGTGTAGGCAGGAAAATAATGGGATGATCAGGGATCAAAAGGAAACAGATGGAATTGCAAAGGGTTCTAAAAAGCAGAAAGGGAAATGGCCCCAGTCCAGCATGGAGAGATCACATCGAGTGAGTGGTATCAGTGGAACTAGCTGTAGATCCAGAAATGAGTTGTTGTGTTTGTATACCGATGCTAGAAGTATAAGAAACAAGGCGGATGAAATGGTTGAACTAATTGCGTCTGTGCACCCAGATATTGTCGGAATAAGTGAGACATGGTTAGATGAGGATGACATCCTGACAGGAATAGAGATGGAAAGGTATGATGTGTTTCGTGAGGATAGAAGGGGTAAAAAGGGATGGGGGAGTGCTATTGATGATAGAGAAAGAGTTATGTCCATACAAGGTAGAGATGCAAGAGGGAAATGGGGCCAGTGGTTTTGAGGCAGTATGGTGTGAGATAGAGGTGAATAGAATCAAATACTTGGTGGGATGTTGTTATAGACCTGGTAATGTGGATGGTGGTGATAGTGAAATGTATAGTCAAATAAGCCAAGCAAATAAGAAAAGGGTGATCATTATGGGTGATTTTAATTATGGCAATATAGACTGGAATGAAGAGATAGCAACTGGAAGTAAAGAAAATGAGTTTCTTGAGTTTTTGAGGGATAACTACCTCAGACAGTATGTAACAGAGGGCACAAGAGGATTAAGGGTCTTGGATTTGGTCATCTCATCAGAGGATGTAATTATCAATGAGGTATCAAATCATCCACCAATTGGTGAAAGTGACCATGAGGTGATTACTTGGGTGGTTGCCAGCAGTGCAAGGACCCTTGTGAAAAAAGGGTATATGTGGAACTACAAGGGGGGTGATTATGAAGAGCTCAGGAGACAGCTTGCAAGGGTAGCATGGAATAAGGAGTTAGCTGGAAAAGAGATCAATGCAGCTTGGGGGATTTTCAAAAAATATTTAGTAGATGCAATGTCTAAATGTATACCATGGGTGAGAAGGTTAAATAAGGTAGGTTTGAGATGGATGAATAAAGAGATTAAGCATGCAATACAGAGAAAAAGGGAATTGTGGAGGCAGCATAAGAGAAGTGGAAGTAACCAATTTCATGAGGTCTACAAAGACCAGGCAAGGAAGGTGACTTGGTTGGTGAGAGTAGCTAAAGAGAGGTATGAACAGCAGTTAGCTAATGAAGCTAAAAAGAATCCTAGGGAGTTCTTTTGATATGTAGCCAGCAATAAAAAGAATGATTATGGAAGGATGACATTGATTTTAGAAAATGGTATAAGAACAACTGTTGTGGAAAATATAGTGGAGATACTTAATGAACAGTTCATAAAGGTCTTTCATTCTTGTGAATGTGACATCATGGAGAGTTTGAGAGCAGTGATGAGGAGGAGAACGACTGACTGTAAGTGAGCAAGAGGTATATGGGGAATTGAGCAAACTTGATGTTAATAAGGCTGTGGGAATTGATAATATATCACCACATATTTTGATGGAGAGTGTGCAGGGAGTTGGCATCTACCTTGACATATTTTTGTAATATGAGTCTTGCACGCGGTCGAGTTCCAGAACTTTATAAGGGAGGTCATAGAACTCAAGCATCAAATTATTGGCCTATCTTTGTGTCAGATGTTGTGGTTAAGGTGTTGGAGAGCCTAGTGAGAACCAGGATCCAGATTTCGGTTGACAACAATGGTATTAGCTTTGATGGCTAGCAGTTTTTTTTTTAGTTTTTTTCGTGCAGAGTTGTGAGTGATTGGAATGCCTTGCCTGAGAGTGTGGTGTCTGCAAGGAGTTTGAATGTGTTTAAGACACGGTATGATGAGATGTGTGCGAGATAAAAGGACCTCCTAGATGAGTCTTTGACTCCATGAGGTCTTGTTTAATAATAATAATAATAGGAATTTGGGTGTCACCTTATCATAAAACGTAAGCAGGTTGCTAAAACAAGACCTACCCTTCACAAACCCATGTTGACCATCATAGAGAATCTTATATGGATGACATGTCTCCACATATTTTTAAGAAATGTGCACTAGAGTTAGCCATGCTCTTGACCTTGTTATTTAATAAAAGTCTTTCAGTAGGTAAAATTCTTATGGAATTGAAAGGGGCTGTAATCCCTAAGCTAAGAGTCCTTACTCTCTACTGAGTAAATATTAGATTTTGTAACTTTTCAGAACTCCTTGTAATCAGGACTTCAAAAATCCATGCGCATTCCCGTTCACCACGGTGAGTGATCAGAGTCAAGTGACAATTGAATTTTCAGTCTCATCCTAAACACATTAAAAATATGTTATTTTTTCATACTTTTTTTTTTTTAAACATCATCTCATTTGCTGTCAAGTTAGTTGATCATGGGTGGCTACCAGTGAATTTATTAAAGAAGTTTTATTTACAGCATATTGAAAAGAGTTCAAGCTCTACAGCATCCCCTTTTAAATAATCACCAAAACATTTACAATATTATTTGCTGGATTTCTCTAAAAGTCATAATGTAAATGAGTCATTTTCATTTTCTTCTGTCCTTGTATTGCCTTTAAGGTTTTCAGAACTTTATTTTTCTTTCTATATGAAAGACTATTCATTTTCATAGTAATTAAAAACCCCAACCTGTCATATTCTCTTTTCCTCAGCTATTGTTCTCTCATTGTTTTAATATAACAATTGATAACTTTTAAACATTTTTCTTTCTATGTGAAAGACTTTAAATATCTGCTATCTAGTTTCAGATATCCCCTAAATTTTTCTCGCAGCAGTACTGTAGTGCTCTTTTCATTCCACACATACTCCGCTGTACATCATACTTCTTGTTTTCGTTTGTTATGAAACAAAAAAAAATTAGTCACAATTACTAATTAATAATATAAAGGGAATGGGAATACAATGATACTGCTGGATTTTGCAAAGGCAATTGACAGGACACCGCATGGAACTCTGTTATACAAATTGCAACAGATAGGGATGGTGAAACTGGATGAAACTGGTGATATGGATGAAAGGGTGAGTGAAGGACAGATACCAATAAAGTAGTATATGGAGGAGCAGAATCGAGGAAAAGGCATGTGTCTAGTGGTATGCCACAGGACTATGATTGGACCACTGCTGTTTAATTTGTACATAAATGATATAGAAATAATTTAAACGGAGATATGTTTACTGATGATGCAAAGTTAGGTTACGGTAATAGTTAATCAAGGTGATGTGAAGAGCTTGCAGGATGATTTAAATAGGCTGTCAGTGTAGGCAAAATGTAGTGGATGTCAATTTAATATGGAAAAGTATAAAGTTATGCATTTTGAGATACAAAGATTAAAAACTGTGTACCATATCGAGGTACACAGCTTTTAATTGATGAATTCAGGAATTTGGGTGGTAGTAATAGATAGGGAGTTGAAGTTTAGAGGACATATTGCTAAAGTAGCTAGGGTAGCTCACAGGATTACTTGGTTATTGAGAAACACGCTAACAAGCAGAGATGAGTGAGTTATCATTTTTCTTTATAAAGCTGTGATAGAACCACAACCATATAACATTTAAGTTACTTAAAAACTTTTATAGGATTGATGCAGAGGAAATGTTTCAGCACGTGGCTAGAGGAGGGGGGGGGGATTAAGAGGCCATTCCTAGAAGTTGAATAAGTGTGTGGAATAGAATTTTTGCTTGGAGAGTGGTGAATGAACAGAATGGGTTGCTAGTTGGGAGTGCTTTGTATGAATTTTATTATAATAATTTCAGGGAGAGGTACAATATGCATTGTGTTGATAGTTTGGATCTCCCACAATGAGTCTTAGGACTCTATGAGGATGCCTGTGCAATAATAATAATTGTGTTATGGTGCTTTAATTGAAAACAATAACTCTCGCACAGTTGAAATGTGTGAGAAAATAAGTTTTTTTAGTTCATAACAAGTAAGTTTTTCATATCATGGATACTTTTAAATGACAGTTATTTCCAATAAATAAGTTTTTAATTAAATCAATGCATTTATTTAGTTCAATATTAATGTTACATATATATATATATATACAGTACATCAAACATATGTAATAGACAATTATTGAAAGAAAAGTGCACTTGTGTTCCAGTATAATTTTATTAACACAATAAAGCAGTAAATATTAACACAAAAATTAAAATTGGCACAGTCTGATTAAATACAGTAGTACAACTATATGTTATTCTTCCAACACCTGCACCCCCCTAAGTGGGTGTGCAATTTTAATATAGTGTAATTAAATGCTTGAAAATTTTACATAACGAAAATGCTTTTAGTGCTGTTATTTAAAGAATATGATTATCTTGAAAAGACAACTCAAAGACTGGAATATGTGACTGGGTGCATTGTGAAAACTAGCTCCACATCGAGTACTATCTATTTTCTTGTTTTCATGAATTTTATTATTTGTCTTCCCTACTAAATTATTGTTTATGGAGAATTTATGACTTCACCCTTCATGATGAACAGTAACTGAAAAAACACAAACTGATTTATGATGAGCTGTGTTGTGTTGTACATTTAAACCCACATTGGGAGATAGTCTCAATTGGGAGGATGAATGGCAAACAAGAATGACTGACTTACAGAGAGAGATAGATGAGCTGAAAGAGCAGGTGGAATGTCTGGGGTATGAGATGAGAAGTGTGAAAGATGAAATTAAGCGAATGGAAGAGACGAATGCACGTGTTTCATAAAGTATTGTGTGTGTGTGTGTGTGTGTGTGTGTGTGTGTGTGTGTGTGTGTGTGTGTGTGTGTGTGTGTGTGTGTGTGTGTGTGTTACAAGTGTTCTTTTTTACTCCCTGAAGATGTCTCAGTGACTGAAACGAAATATTGCAAGCACTAATGCAGTATTTCTCATATTACTTACTTATTCCTCTTCACCTGATTGGTAGTATAGGACCTCTTTGTCATATTATTATTGCCCATTTTTGGTCTAGCGATAACCTGTAAAATTCCAAGCACTAAATTTGTTTAAATTTACATAGCTATAAAAATCTATCACCATGTGTATGAGTTCAAGTGACAGTATTTTCTAGATAGTAGACACTCTAAATCAGTGGTTCTTAACTTTTTCCAAGTCATGGAACACTTTTGATTATAAGAAAAATTTGGGGAACACCAAAAGCATTAGGGTCATAAAAGTAACAATAAAAATATGCATCGACTTGCCTTTTATAAAAATTGAACTTACTTTAATGCAATATTTGAGCTTGTTGGCTTTTGCAAATTTCAGCAATATCAGGTCTAATATGTGATATAGCTATCCTCATCTTTTTGTCTATATTAGTAAGTCTTTCATGCTTTTTTAGTTTTTATATTGGTTAATATTGAGAAACCGAACTCACACAAATATGATGTTGGAAACTGTAACAAAATTTTCAGTGCCCTTGTGGAGAGAGCTGGGTATTCAGTTTGGACAAAAATCCAAAATTCCTCAAGAGTTATTTCATTTTTAGAGTACGATCCGTTGACAAGGTAACTAATTGTTCTTCTACTTGTAATGAAAATTCACAATAACTCGATGTATTAACTGTGCCAAATGGATTTCATATCCAGTCATAATTGTGTGTATTTAAGGAAGGAAAGTAACTTGAAATCTTTTCTTCCAATATTATTAATTGTCTGTTATAACAGAAATAATTCCCTCGACATTTTTATTATGGAGCGAAGGACACATATCTACTGTATTTTTTTTCTGATATGTGGTTTTTCAAAAGAGATACTTTGGAAAATTGTCAATTTGTCAGTGGATGTCAAAATATTTTAATTTTTTTCTTGGATACTTGTATTAATGCTATTTAAATAATTAAAAATATCAGCTAATTATGCCATTTTAGCACACCAAATATCATTTTGAAATTTTACAAAAGCACCTTTATCTTCATTTTGAAAAATAGCCAATAATTCATTCTTAAGTTCTAAAATTTGGAATAGCACTTTATCCCTGGATAACCAATCTTATTTCAGTGTCCAAAAGCAAAGATTCGTACTTGGCTTCCATAGATATGCAAAGTTTTTTAAAAAAGCGTGCTTTTAAATGTCTTGACTTGATTTGATTTACCATATTTATAACTTGGTCTAGTACAGGTCTTAATATTGCCGGTAATGTTTTTGAAACTAGAGATTCTCTGTGCAAAAAAACAGTGCGTAGATATAATATTTGGGTTCATTTTCTTTGCAAGGGTAACAAATCCTTTAATAGAGCCCACTATTGATGGAGCACCATCCGTACAAATTCCTACACACAGCTCCCATGAAATTTTAAAATTTTTTAAATATGACGTAATAGAGTCAAAAATATCTTGTCCTGTTGTACGTTTGGTAAGTTCTCTGCAGCATAGATATTGATTCACTATTTTGTTTTCATTAATGAAATGAACGAATCCTAGTATATGAGCTTTACTCCTAATGTCAGTGGACTCGTCAATTTCTGAAGCAAAATGTTGTTTGTAAAGTTTATTGGTAACTATTTTCTCAATATCATCTGACGTATCGTTAATTTTATTTTTTATTGAATCGTCCGAATGAGGAATTTTCATAATTTCTCTTTTTGCTTTGTCACCAAACATAATGTTTACTATTTCACAACATGCTGGTAAAATAAGAGACTCTGCTATAGTGTGTGGTTTTAATTTTACAGCAATTAATTCAGCTACCTTATATGATGCAAGTTATGCCTTATCGGATATTTTAACAGTCTTTTCAAAATATTTTACTTGTTTAACTTACGTGTCCGACAATCTCTTAAAATAATCTTTAGTTTTTGAAACAAGATTGGCGTGCTACGTAGTAAAATGCCATTTCAACTTAGCAGGAACCATTGCACTATTGGATAGTTTTCCCCTGCATACAAGACACTGGGGAATAGGACATTCTTCCTCACTGGTCCATGTAAAACCACAACTTAAATATTCATCCAAATATTTTCTATTAATTTTTTTATTTATTTTACTACATATAATGCTGTCTTCTGTATCAGTCGTATTTGCAGTGATGTTATTACTACTACTTCTTCCACTTGTACTTACCCTGTCATTAATATTTGCCCCATAATCACATTTCGTTTAATAATAAATTTATCAATTGTGTACTACTACGATGTTAGACAACCCACAAACCAAATACACATTAAAAATGGACTGCACACTATTACAATGTTACACAACACACAAACCAAACACATATCACTGAATGACTGTAAAAGAGACGCTCCTCCTGCTTTCCTGCAAACACATGACCTATAAGCGATATTCTATTGGTTTAGAAGTCAACGTGCATAGCAGTCTTCAGTTGTTAGGATCAGAGTAACCAATTACACTCAGAATTGTGTCATGTGACATCTTTCACCAGCGGAACACTTGTAACCAGTTTGCAGAACACCGGTTAAGAACCACTGCTCTAAATAAATATGTCTTTACAACTTGCTAACATGAGTGTCAGTTTGCCCACATGGCATAGGTCAGTGATGGTGAACCTTTTTACCCAGGTGTGTCAAATATCTTTTTTTATAAATATTGACGTTGTTGATGTGCATACATTGCATTATAAATTTAACTACATAATCATAGATGATGATTTATACATATCATATTAGGCTATTTATTTAATAGGGCATTGATATAAAATCTATGAATTCATATTATACATTTAATTTAATAAAGTGAAATTACAAACTTACATTACATTTAATGACTTTTCTGTTGCTGAGTACTGGTAGAAAGTTGCTTTATAGAAGGGCTATAGTGTGTATATTTTAATGTTACACAGGCATTAAAATTTGAGCACAGGCAGTGCTGAAATCATTGCTCAATCTATTTCTCCCTTTCGATTTGATATTATTTAAGCAGAAAATAGTTTCACAAGAGTATGTAGAAGAGAAAATTGTTAGAAGAGCTTTAGCAAAGATTTTAAGAGCATAAAAGTTTTCGGGAAGGCTATTCCACTCGCTTAGAATTTCACGGTATCATGCAGATGTTCTCGCTCAAGTTCTTCTAATTTATTTCTAAGAGCAATAAATTTTCTTTTCCAGATAGGATTACACTTGAAGTCGGCTAGTTCCATTTCTAGATCTTTTAAATCCAACCACTCAAAGACATCTAATTTAAGATCCATGAATTCTGTTTCATCAGGATACTTTATGAATTAATTGTTTGTTTCAACATTCGAAATTGCTCAAATCTAGAAGAAAACTGCTCAGTTACTGACTTTAGAACTTCGATAGATTGGTTGATATGTTGTTCACATCTTTGGGAAATACTGGTTTCGTTAAAAAAAAATTTCACTCTTGGGAAATACTTAAAATTGTTACTTTCAAAATCATGTTGAGATATTTTAGTTTATTCTCGAAGCTCTTGATCGTGCCAAACATAACATTGACAGATTTTCCGAAACCTTGCAATTGTATATTAAGTTCATTCAGGTGCAATGAAAAATCTGTGAAAAACATCAGCATACTGAGCCAAGCAGAATCGTTCAATCGTTCATGAGAAAATTCGTGCTCCATGCCCTTTGTATTTAAATATAATTTAAACATTCAACAAACTGTTCAAGGCCATGACTCAACCATTGAATATTATTATATTAATAGACCATTGTACACTGATTCAAGTTCTCATAAAAGTGAATTAAATTCTCGTTTGTTTAAAGCCCTGGCAGCAATAAAATTAGTTACCTTTGTCACAATTATCATCACATCATCCAAATCCTTTAAGCCTGATTTCACACCCAGTGTCTCCTGATATATAATACAATGGAAACAAACCAGGGGATGACCAACATATTCTGTAAATTGTTTGATAAAACTGATATTACGGCCAACCATATTAAGCACGCCATCAGTTGTAATCGAAAATATTTTTGATAAATCTATCTGTTTCTCACAGACCACTTTAACAACACAGTCGTATATGTCTTTACCCGTCATGTTTTGAGGTAAATTTTCTAACTTTATCAATTCCTCGTGCATGAGTTCAAGTGTTGTTGTATTTGATTTTCTATACTAGCATTGATATAACTCTGTCTTTAATAGTATTCCTACTTAATGGTAACTCTTTCATGCACTTTACAATAGCTTCCTTATTATGAAAGTTTCTTTAATATAATCACCATCACTAAGTGGTTTCCCATGTTCAACAATAGTATGTGAAATACTGTAACTTGCGGCTACTAAATTTGAAGGTCCTGAAACAAATTTAATTAAAGTCCCTGATTGTGATTCTGCCAATTTTAGATGTTACGATATGTATTCTTTACGTTCTTCAAAAGTTTTTTCTAGGAGCCATTTGTGCTTAGTTTCAAAATGTCTTCTTACATTCCAAGTTCTACTCATAGATAGCTCACCACACAATTTACAGAGAAAGAGAACTTTATTGCCTCTATCAATAACACCATATTGTTCAGTCCAGGCATCTTGGAAATTTCTTCCACTTCTTTTCTGTGATAATTTTAGTTTTTTATTAGTGCTAGCTGCCATTGTAAAAGGGTTCACAAATTAAAAAAAGAGCCAATTATATACAGCAGTAATTAAGCAGTAATAAGAACTAACAATTACTGGAAATGAATTATAAACCAGCAACTCAAATTACTCAAGTGGCAGACCATGCAAGACTACCACTACTTCTTTCAGCAGAGTTTCCAGATTTATTACCAGTATGTTTGTAGCAACCTTATTACGTTTTACTCTCTATCATGCTACTAAATAGCAGCTATTTAGTAGGGTTTGTTGTGATGTCATCATAAGTTGTTACTATTTGCATCATTTAACAATATTTACTGAATTTATTGCAACTATAAAAATGTTTTCATTATTTACTCAGATAAATTCAATATTTAATGCTGCAAATTATATTTTATTTTTTGTGAATTATATTTTCTGTTAAAGTGGTTTTAAATATGTTTAGAACTTGTATTACTCATTCGAGAGACTTGGAATGCATGATACATATTATAAACTTTAAGTTTATAATATGTAAAGCACGTTTTTATAAGTTTGTATCATATAATATTGATAATAATTTTTATAAGTTTTTATAATATTATTATTATTATTATTATTATTATTACAGGCAACTCCAGGGAGTCCTTAGACTCATCGAGGAAGACCCCAAATCATGTTCATTACAACTATTCAACATTCACACAGTATCTATCATACCTTGCCTTAAACTCATTCACTGTCACAGCACCCACTACAGACTCTGGCAGCTTATTCCACTCATTCAGCACTCTAGAAGTAAAGAACCCAGCTCTAACACCCTTACTAACCACACTCTTGCCCAGCTTCCATGGATATCCACTAGTCCTCCCACCATGCCCTGTTCTCATAAATATCTTCTAAATTAATCTTATAGAAACCCTTCAGTAATTTGAATGTCTCAATCATATCTCCCTTTCTCTGCCTATCAACCAATTTCTGCAACCCACAAATCCTCAACCTGTTCTCATAAGGTTTATTTCATAGACCTGCTATCATCTGGGTCACTCACCTTTGGATCCTCTCAACCTCCTCCCCATCAAGAAGAAACCTAGGTGACCAAATCTGGGCACAGTAGTTGAGATGGGATCTTATCAAGGCTCGATACAATAACATGCTTGGCTCTGCTCATCAGAGTATTCTTCAGCAATCAAGTGATTTGATGAGCTGATTTAGCCATTTTTGCAATGTGCCCCCTAAACTTCAACTCCTTATCCACCAACACTCCTAAATCTCTCGCCCCATCAATTTCTTGGAGTACAGTTCCACCAATGTAGTAAACTGTTGCTAATCTTTTCACCCCAAAATGTATAACCTTATTTTGCTACATTAAATTGACATCCATTCTCCTTAGCCCAGACCTCCAATCTATCCAAATCATCCTGCAAAATTTTGACATCATCTGCATTCACTATTGCCCTACCCAACTTTGCATCATCTGGGAACAAATGAACTGTTACTCTCGGATCCTTTCCTATATCATTAATGAACAAATTGAAAAGTACTGGTCCAAGAACAGAGCCCTGCGGCACACCACTAGTCACAAGCCGTCTTTTTGACTCCACTCCTGAATAAACCACTCTCTGATATCTCTCCATCAACCACCCTCCTATCCATCTCACCAATCCTATATCCATCCCCATATGCTGCATTTTACTGATTAGAATTCCATGTGGTATCCTGTCAAAGGCCTTAGCAAGGTCCAGTAGAATCACTGTAAACTCATTACCCTTATCCAGTTCAGCCGTCACGGTGTTATAATACGTGAGCAAATTACTGAGGCATGACCTACCCTTCACTTCACAAAACCATGCTGTCCCCGATACAGTATCCCATTTTCATCTGTCCAATCTTGTATTTTTCTCTTGACTATTTTCTCTAAGACCCTGATAATGATTCCTGTTATGCTGATTGGCTGGTAATTTTCAACCGCAACCTTGGAACCACCTTTATGCAGCGGAACTATTTTTCCCTCTTTACACCCCCTTGGGACTGACCCAGACCCGAGGCTTAAATTAAACAAAATTGTCAAGGGCGCTGACAATTCTTTAGCCAATTCACGTACGACACAAGCTGGTATACCATCCAATCCCACAGATGTATTGACATTGAGGTTCTGCAATAGACTATTTACCTCTACTTCATTCATCACAGTTCCAGTAGAAGCTGTCTTCCATTCCTGCAATGTCACCACCTGGATGATATACTCTTGCAAAGTGCTCGCTCAGTAATTCCACTATATCGACTGATTCGGTTACCTCCCTACCCTCAGCATTTTTTAAAATCATTCTGCCATGAACATTTTCCCTTTTACTTGCAACAAATTGAAAAAACTATATGGGATTCTCTTTAGCCTGCATGACCAATATTCTTTCATAATCCACTTTTGCTTTTCTTACCACCCTTGTTACCTTTCTGGCCTGAGCTTTATGCTATTCCTGCACCTGCAGGTCACCTTTCTCCTTAAATTCCCTCCACAATTGTTTATTTTTTTGAAGCTCACGCTTAAGTGTTATTCATTCATTTAACCCCTACTTGATTTATTATTCGGACTCTTGGTATACAGTCAACCATTGCCTCCTCCAAACACTTCTTAACCACCTCCCATGCACTATCACCATCCAGCCCTTGCTGTTTT
This sequence comes from Typopeltis vanoorti, assembly GCF_054136105.1. Taxonomy (NCBI): domain Eukaryota; kingdom Metazoa; phylum Arthropoda; class Arachnida; order Uropygi; family Thelyphonidae; genus Typopeltis; species Typopeltis vanoorti. Next base: position 61,778,272 of record NC_143566.1, read on the forward strand.
ACATGGCATGGTACTGAGCCAAGCACACTCCTAAGCTTGTCATACTTACCAGCCTGGTAATTCCACATGTACCCTGTTTTAATTGTATATTCCACTCCTTTAGCCACCTCCCAAGTCATGACCTTATGATCACCCTCACCAATTGGTGGCAACATGGTCATGTTCGTTATAGCCACATTCTCAGATGTGATTACTATGTCAAGCACTCTCTGCCCACTAGTATTTTCCATTACATGATTTGCATATAGTTGTCCCTTAATAACCGCATAAAATCCAATTCCTTCCTCCCATGTGCCCTCTCCTCCTTCCAGTCAATGTTACCATAATTGAAATTCCCCATAATAATTACCCTCCTTCCACTCATTTCTTCTATTTGCAGCACCCAATTGTATATTTTGTTCTGCTAGCCCCTATCTCACACCAAATAGCCTGAAATGTGCTCTTTTCTCTATCCTGCAGTTCAACTTCTATACTCCTTGGCTGCAATTCATCAGTACCACCCCCCCCCCCTTTTTTATTCTCCCTGTCACTCCTAAACACACTATACCCGTCACATTCAATTCCACTAGTTTTATCATCTTCTGTCAGCCATGTTTCACTAATACCAACAACAACCTGTGGCCTGGAAGTGCCAACCAAGGCCAAAAACTCCTCCTCCTTGTTTCTAATACTCCTGGCATTAGTGTACGTGAATTGCAGAAGCCCGTTAGTCCCATCCCTACTTTGATGCCTTATACTAACTCTCCCATTCTGATTTGTTGTCCTTCGTACTCGCTTGGGCATATTATACTCATTCATACACTCAACTGCCTCCCTAAAGTCTGCATGTCTACTCCCCCCCCCTTAATAAATCTAGTTTCCCAGAGTCTGTACATCCACTTCCTCTTCATTTATCAACACTTTTTCAAGCCAGCGTACACCAAATCCATTCAAATGTAAACCATCCATCGTATATAAATCCTTTCGCCCATCGAACTCACTCCACACATCCACAAATTCCACTCCACTCTCCATGCATAACCCACGCATAAAGTCATTGGCAAAATACTCACTATCTTAACTTTCTCACTCTTCTCTTTTGCTACCTCAAGTAATTCTCTCACATCCTCTATCATTTCCATTTTGTCTTCTTTCAAATCATTTGTTCCTGCAACGACTATCATTTCTTTCACCCTCTGTTTTTGCGCTCTAATAGACTCGCTGACGTCCTTAACGTTTGCACCCAGTTGGTACGATTTCGTCAAACTCTCAACTATCACACCTCTTAATAACGAATCTCCGTACAGCACTCGCTCCATTTTGTTTACGTTTACGAACATTCTCTTATTTTTCATATCAGACTTTCGCCATTTATTAGTTGGTACGTTTGGTACACATTTTTGCATACATTCCAGCTGCTGCTTTGCTCTATGTATCGCTCCACTCAGCCATTCGTTCAGTATTTTTACCTTCTATTACACTTTCAACATCACTCTCACACCTATCTGGTACTACCTCGCAATTTCTTATCACATCACTATTTTCTATATTCTGACTTTCTTTAACGATATCACTCTCACCACCCGAAACACGCTTTAGATCCTCATTCTCCTTACACTTTCTGCACATATTCACTCCGCTATCACCATCTAACCAGACTCCAACCGCTCTCTGCAAAGCATACATCTTACAGACAGCACATTTCATAAACTATTTTATATCCAAATTCTTAAACATGGCGACCTGGCTGTCATTTTTTTTTTAATAGGTGCCATGTGGACACTATCGTTTTTTAAAAATAATAATTGAAATAACACAGAAAACACACAAAAATCGCCAAACACACTAAGATATGAAAAGCAAACAATACCAAGTAAAATTCTAGTAAAATTGCCAATGATAACATAAAATACTACTGATCTTTTCAGGAGCTCTCAACAAGCCGGCGAACATATCAGTGCGACACCTACCAATTCCAATACTACCGACATATCATATGACTATGCAGAAATTATAATGATTAAGAAAGAAAACGTAAACTTAAAACGCTCGTTGTTTATAGGCTGGTTACAAAATAAAATGGAAATAGCTAACTACAAAATAAAATAGAAATAAGCTAACTACAAAATAAAATAGAAATAGGCTAACTATAAAATATAATTCTTTCAATGAACTGAAATCCATCTTTTCCTTAACTGAGATCAGTCTTATACGATTTATCGCAGTTTTTTCGTCAGAATACTAATATCTTTCAACATCCAAGGTGTGTCACCTGAAACCCTCAAGTGTGTCAGTGCTGATACGTGTGTCATAGGTTCGCCATCACTGGCATAGGTTAAACATATAACTAATTAGAGTGTGCTAAGTTGGAATGGGTTAGAGCAGTGGTGCACTCAGGGAGGGGGAGAATGGCCCTGGCCCCCCAAAAGAAAAAGGAAATAAACACTAGAAATTTTTCCCAAAATCTTTTCCTAATTAAAATTCGTTTTTTTTATTTATGTTGTGTCTTCTATTTCTATACTACTTATCATGTATTGGCGATCACTGCAGATGCTCAGTCATAGATCGTATGCAATGCGTAGTGTGTATTTGTAAATCGTCTACTCAACTCGGTCCCCCCCCCCAAGATTAAATCCTGAGTGCGCCACTGGGTTAGAGTAATACTGGAATGGAGACATTGGAGAAATTACTAAATAAAATAAGTGGCAAGTATATGATTTATCATATAATTCATTTTTATATGTTCAGAAATTATTGACTATATAAATTAGAAATTCTGTAAGCAAAATTTTGTGTGCACGTTTAAAAGGTGTGTACAATTTCTTTTTGATTGGTGTACATGCACACACACCTTATTGTGTACATGCTTATTGTGAAGGAACATTGTTGCTCACCATCCCTTTTCCTTCTTCAAATAAGAAACAGATGAGAACTTATTTAGAAGTGATCACTTTCCTGTGATAACCACCTTCCTGCATGGACAATTGCACACTTCATCACAGATATCACAATGAAAAATTAATCATGTTGACTGGCTCACCTTCTTATCATTAGCAGAATTTGATTGTGTAATGGTCAGCTCTTCTATTAGCGATGCAGTGAATCATGTGACACAGTGTATTACACAAGCTGCCATAACTGTAATTCCTTAAAACATCTAGTCACTTTTCATGTTTCCCTAAGCAGTGGTGGAATGACAATTGCACAATATCCAGAGTAGCTCAGAAGAAAGCTCAGGGTAATTTTTTGACGGTACCCCACAACAACAAACTTCATTGCTTTCAAATGCGCCTGAGCAAGACATGTATAGCATCAGAGTCAAAAAGAATCCTGGATCCATTATACATTCTGCACAATAAGAACAGCCAACACTAAATAAGTCTGGGACAAAATCCAGTAAAATGAAGGGTAGATATACCACCTACTAGCTCTCTATCTTTGAACACAATGAATGTGTTCAAAGATAGAGAGCTAGTTCCTTGCCCAATAAAGCAAATTGGAAAAACAACAAATCCAGTTTTATTCAAACGATGCCAAACAACTTTCTCCAACATTAAATAATGCTGTCTATGTGAATGACTTACCATCTTCTGTCATTCATATAATATGCAGGTAATAGAAAGATAGTTTAGCAAATTGACCATCTCTCAAAATGGGTGCTTGCACATGAGTTCAGATTTTCACAACAGAAGGCAGTTTGTATACACTTTTGCTGCAGATGTGGTCTTCATCTTGACCCAGAGCTCTAACTAGGATGAACATTAATCCCAGTTGCACCAGAAGCCAAGTTCTTGGGGCTTATATTTTGCAATATACGTAACTTCCTCCACACACAAGGCAGTTATGAGATGTAGAGTGCTGTAAAGCAATGAACATTCTGTGCACTCTATCACTGATAAGTGATTGTGGCCTTGATTATGGGTCCCAAGTCTATGCTTCTTCCAGGATGAGTGCCCTGCAATGGCCAGACCCTATTCCCGAACCAGCCATCAGAATTGCAACTGGAGCACTTAGAACATTATCTATTTCTAATTTGTACATTGAGGCAAATGCTGGTGAGCAATAGTTTGTTAGGTAGAGGTCATGTTCAGCAATCTGCTTATGCATTGCAACAAAGTGACAAATTCGCTCAATAAAGAAGATGCATATACAGTGGTATACTTGGATTTTTCAGAGACCTTTGATAGACTGCCACATAACATATTAGTAGTAGTTTGCTAATAATTTAATATCACTATGAAGCGTGATCCCTTTGTGCTTCTCACATAAATGTTGCATGTGAAACATAGCTATTATTCATTTGATCTTTATGCTTTCCATATTTATTAAAAATTGTATTAAAATTATATTAATTGATATCTTAAACTATTCAAAGTTATTCTATAATTAATTGCATTGGACCAATTAAGATGATCGCTGATGCACTATGCACTCTTAAAAACTTTAATGCATAAATAAAAATGCAATCATATGATCAAATTGTGAATTTTGTAGTGCATGTTGCATAAGCTACATGATAGCACACCCAACCTAAATGGGCACCCAGTGACACTGATGAGTAGCAATATAAAGCAAGAGGTACAGGAAAATAAAACATAATGGAATATTAAAAAAAAAAGGTGATTAGCATGCTCATGAGCAGAACTAAGCATCATAGCAAAGAAGGTGACTAGCATGATAAGGAGGGTTAGATCTCCTGTGATGATTCTTCCAACTCCATGGAGTTGTCCATAAGTCAAGAATTGTAACAGTTAGTTAACTAGGCTAAACCTTGGAAATTGAAAACACCGATAAAATTGTGTTTTTACACAGTGGGCGTGTTATGAATTTTGACACCTTCATGTTGATAGGCTTGTTAGTAATCCTGCCTCACCAGCAAACAGGAATAAATCATTAATCTGAAGGAAAGTATGTTAGAAGGTAACCACTGTCAGCAGCATTGAGGTGTAACCTGTATCCTCTTTAGATAATAGTTTCCTCCAGATCAGGTTTAATATTAGCATATTTTTGCATATTAGCATATTTGCCAGCTTGGTTGGTCTAGTGGTTAGCGTATCCACTCTCCAGCCAAAAGGTTGTAGGTTCGAATCCTGCTATGGGCATGGATGTTTATGGATGTTTGTACTTCTCTGTGAAAATACTAGTGGTGGTGAGCAGTAGATGGCATTGGTGTAGTTGCGATTCGTTGTAGTTGGTGGACTGAGTGGTGGAGACAGAGTTGTAGAGCATGTGCCCTCCCACGATGACTCTATGGACTCCCTGGAAGTGTCACATAATAATAATAATATTAGATGAATATTATCACCACATACCTGTTGGAAGCTTGAAATCTTAGAAAACTATTTTGTAGATTTAAAAGTTTGGATTGCTGAATAAACTCCTGATTTCTTACTGCTCCCATTTCTTCTAGCATGAAGTATGAGCGATTTTTTAGTCTTAAGTTGCTGGTGAATAATCTTGCGTCTGTTCTCTGATAGATATATCTAAAGTAAGATCAAGTAGTTAAGTGTGTATATTAGCATGCAAGGAAGGGGAGAAACTGCTGTAACCATGATTTAGATGTGTCAGTTGAAAGTTCCCATGTGTGTGTGGCTTAGCTAATGTAATTCATTACTTTTTGTTCCATCCCCTTCCCAATTTCAAACTGGCCTTATATTAGCAACCATGAAAAGTAAAGAGAAATACATTCTTCTTCTTCTTGAGTATTCTGCAATTGAGCAGGTTCTTCTCTTAGTAGCAAAAACTTTTCTTCCACTCTTCTGTTCTGAGCTTTCTCTTTCAAGGTTGTGTACCTGTCTTCGTTCAGCATATCATCTAGCATTGTTTTCCTTACTCTTCCTCTGGGTCTTTTTCCATCTATTTTTCCTTTGATGGCATCTCTGATAATTCCATTCTCTCTCAGAATATGTCTGATCCAATTTCCCTTTCTTCTTTTTATCCACTTGCTTAATTGCAGAATACGCAAGAAGAAGAAGAATATATTTCTCTTTACTTTTCATGGTTGCTAATATAAGGCCAATTTGAAATTGGTAAGGGGATGGAACAAAAAAAGTAATAAATTACATTAGCTAAGGCACACACATTGGAAATTTCAACTGACACATCTAAATCATGGTTACAGCAGTTTCTCCCCATCCTTGCATGCTAATCTGATTGATTCAGGGGATCAATCATTCGATGCTGTGGGCACATGCACCCTCGATGAGTCTTTGGACTCCTTGCAGGCGTCACATAATAATAATAATAATAATACTCTTTTTAAGACCTATTCATTAGTTATTTTATGTGTCCGTTTGATTTTTTCCATCCTCCAAATCCACATCTCAAAGCTTTCCAAAATCTTAATTTCTTATTTCTTCCATGTCCAAGGTTCAGCTGCATAGAGGGCAACACTCTATACATTATATGTGGAAAAAAAAGGAGGATGGAGTGGATATAATTCCTCAGGTAATCCACCACAGAATTCAGATATCATTGACACAATTCACATTTCATTTAACTGGAAGAGTTATTCTTAGGCATTAAGTTATTTACTTGCAGTTAGTAAATGTTTATGCCATTGATTACAACCTTCAGCTCTTCAAGAAGCACTTTGCTTTCCCTTCTCTTTTAACCACTTACCCACACGCACTGTATTGTGTCATAAGTCTTGGCACCTCTTTCATGTGGGGGCTGATATTTAAAAAAAAAAAAAAAAAAAAAAAAAAAAAAAAAAAAAAAAAAAAATCTTGACCACCATGTTTAAGTGTAGGTCTCATAGCTTATGATCATATTTCACTTTAACTCGCTTTCATTTCATTCTCAATAAAATAAAAAAAAAGTAAAATTTTGTGTGTAATGTTATTATATTTTTCATGATGTGAGTAATGTTATATTTTTCATTATATGTAATAATGGTTATTTCAATTTGTTCAATTTTAGGCTGGTCTTGTTGTTGGTGATATGATTTTGGCTGTAAATCAAACTGAACTTCTTGGTGCAGATTATGATGCTGTGAGTTTTTAATTGTAGTGTATTTAATATATTAACACTGTATTGTATTACTGTAGTTCTTAATTATTAACTGAGGAAGACTTGTGCAAGAACCCTGCAGGTTCAGATAAATTTTTAGTGTATAAGTATGAGAGTTACTGTAGAAGTTGTCCACTTGCAGTGATTTTGTGTGTGTGTGTGTGTGTGCGCACGCGCGCATTGTTTCAGTTTGTTTGTTGTTATTATTAAAAGACCTCCAGGGAATCAGGGACTCATTGAGGAAGGCTACGTACTACAAGCACCAGCTATCATGCTTGTTCTTGAATTCATTTTCAGCTTGCACACACACAACATCCAATGGCAATCCATTCCAATCATGCACCACTCTCATCATCATCGTCATCATCAAATTCCTGCCATGTACCCTCAAGGGGTGTACAGGATATGACAGTACTTCATGAAAAAATTACATCATTACTAACTTCCTATCTACAATTTTCCTCCAAATCAGTCTGTTACTTGTCAAAACTCCAACATTATCAGATCTTATATTTCTATCGTCTAAGGCACTTTGTACCGTATCAATCCACCTATATCTTGGTCTCCCTCTGGGTCGTTTTCCTGCCAACCTGGCAGAGAACACTTGTTTTGCTAATCTTTCCTCTCCCATTCTATTTAAGTGACCATACCACCTGAGATTAGCTCTGCTAATGCATTCCTGGATGCTGACAATGTCAAGTTCTTTCCTAATATCCTCATTTTTAATATGATATTGCCATTGATGCCATCTGTTCACGCCTCTAATCTTTTTCAGGACTCTCATATCTGCGGTCTTTGGTCAAGTGTTTTACTTCTGACCCAGCTCTCAGATCCATAAGTTAAAACTGGTTTGAGCACTGTCTTGTATACAGCTAATTTAGTTTCCGACTAATTTCTCTCTTATTCCATATGAATTTATTCAATTGACTTCCCACCATACCAGCTTTGCTGATTCTGTTGTCTATTTCTATATTTAATTTACCATCTTCAGTAAAAATCGTGCCTAAATAGCTGAAATGTTTTACTTGTTCCACAGGTTCTCCATTCACAACACAGTTGACATTTTCAATGATTCTGCCTGTTTTCATTGTCTTTGTCTTTTTATTGCTGACCTTCATACCATATCTATTACAACAGCTATTCAATTTAGTCAGAGAATCTTGCAGACTTGTAGTGGATTTATTTAGAGGTATAACATCATCCGCATAAAGCAAAGAGCTGACATTAACATCTCCAATTTTGATATCATGTTTAATACCACTTTCCTTCATAATGTGATCCATATAGATAATGAATAACAAAGGGGATAATGTACATCCTTGTCTCACACCAGATTTAACATTAAACCATCTTCCTGTACTTCCTTCAGTTCTAACTGCTGACTTACAACTCAAATAAAGACTAAGTATTGCTTGATATAATGCCCCATTGACACCATATTACTGCAGCGTATTGAATAGCTTCTCTCTTGGCACCTTATCATATGCCTTTTCCAAATTGACAAAGCTTAAATACAGATCTTTGTTATATTCCCATGCTTTCTCGACTATTTGTCGTAGAGTGAAGATCTGATTCTGACAGCCTCTGTTTGGCCTGAATCCAGCTTGTTCTTCACCAAGCTTTTCTTCCACAATTCTTCTCAACCGTTTCTCAAGTATACTTGCATAGATCTTGCCAGGAACACTCAGTAGGGATATATCTCTGTAATTCTCAAATGCAGTTTTATTTCCCTGTTTATATATGGGTACTATGAGAGCTCTACTCCAGTCATCGGGAATTTGTCCCTCTGTCCAGGCTTTCTGAACTATGCAGTGCAGCCACTGTAAGACTCTTATACCACCATACTTCAGCATTTCTGGTCGAATATCATCTACTCCTGCTGTCTTTCCACATTTCAAGCCTTTGATGGCTTTTTCTACTTCAAGTATGGATATGTATTCCTGACTGCATGCCTGGTCAGTGTTTTTTATCACTGTGCTGTCATCACTGATTGTTTCATTTAGCAGTTTTTCAAAGTAATTACTCCATACTTCAAGGATATCTTTTTCTCCTGTTTTCATTTCACCTTTATCATCTCTACTCCTTTTACAGCACTCTTTCCTCCATTCCTAAGTTTCTTCAACAACCTCCAGAATATTTTGCCACCTTCTTGATATTTATTTTCTATATTCTTGCCAAAGTCCTCCCATGACTTGTTTAGCTAGTTTTACACACTGTTTAGCTTTCTTACATTTGTCTCTGTATTTTGTAAGAGTAAAAGCTGACTTATTTGCCAGGAACTTTTGATATGCTTTCTTCTTTTCCTTCACTGCCTCTTTAACTTCCTGTGTCCACCAGGGTGTTCTGATTTTTTTATCCTTGCACACAATCTCACCACATGCCTCTTTGGAAGAATCAATCAATGTTTTCTTCAGAGTTTGAATCTCCAAGGTTTGATTCCTGTTCTCAAACTCTTTCATTTTCTTTTCAATAATATTTGTGTATTTTAGTCTACAGTTCACATCTGAGAGCTGTTCAACTTTTATTCGCTTTAAAACTTTCTTACATGTTATTCTTTTCAATATGAAATTCAATTTTATCCTGCTCAAGACTAAATAGTGATCACTTCCAATTTCAAATCCTCTGTACACTCTGGTGTTCTGCACCAGGGAGAAAACATCACTATCAACAATAACATAGTCAATGAGACTTTTCTTATTCCTAGCCTCTTCTCTCCATGTGAATTTGTGCACATTTTTATGTTGGAACATGGTGTTAGTAATAACCAGTCCATGTCCTGAGCAGAAATCCAACAGATATTTGCCATTATTATTAGCTTTGCTCTTTCTCCAAATTTTCCCAAAATATTTTTGTATGTCTCACAATCATTTCCTACTCTACTATTTAGATCCCCAACAAGGACCAACTTTTCCTTTTTCATTGTGTCAGTTGCTTTTTCTAAAGCGTCAAAAAATTCCTCCACTTCTACCTTAGTAGAACCTTCTGTGGGACCAGAGGCACAAACAAGTCTCATTGTCCAGTTCCCCATTGTCATATTTGCCCACATTACTCTACTTGAGACTGACTGCCATTCAAGAAGATTAGCCTCGTATTTTGTGTTGAATATTATGGCTACTCCTTCTTTTCCTTAATTGTCATTGCCTGAATATAACATTTTGTATTTATTGCTCAAAAAGATCTCACCAGTTTTGGTCTTTTTTGTTTCAGTCACCCCTATTATGTCGATCTGATACTTATCTAATTCCTCAGCTAGCTCCATTTCTTTGCCATTCAGGCTTCTTACGTTGATAGTACTGATCTTTAACTCTGATGATGTTGAGTTGGGGTTTGTTTTCAGATTTGTTCCAGTAGCTGACTTTTCGCTGTTCGCCCTGGTTCCCTGGCGAAAACAACGGGGGCCTTGTTTAACCGGGCGACGCCCCAGCTGGCATGAAATTTTGTCATGTTGTACCATCATTTTTTTATTTTGGTTTAACTAATAAGAATACAATTTCGTCGGCTAAATCCCAAATTGCCAGTCCATTCTCATTCATTCAGTATCAAAGTAGATACCCAACAGGGCGCACCAAGAGAAGGTAAGGATTGGACATTAGGTCAGAAGCCCTGGTCGGTTCTCTGTTCCTTTAAAGGCTATATGGAGGTCTCCTCTCAGTTATACAGCTTTGACCCTTAAGCACCCCTTGTTAAGCACCTCCAGGGAATCAGGGACTTATCGAGGAAGGCTACGTACTACAAGCACCAGCTATCATGCTTGTTCTTGAATTTATTTTCAGCTTGCACACACACACAACATCCAATGGCAATCCATTCCAGTCACGCACCACTCTATGAGAGAAAAATCTAGATCTCACCCCCTTTCTTAGCAGCATTCATTCTCAGCTTCAAAGGATACTCTCTTATCCTTTCTCCACCCTTCATAAAATAAAAAATTCAATCAACTGAAGTTTTTTATGACCCTTTCAGAAGTTTGTAAGTGTGAATCATGTCATCTCTCTTTCTCCTGTTTGCTAGTGTCTGCAATCTACAAATTCTCAATCTGTCTTCATAATCAGTATTCCACAATCCTAATATCATTTTTAACACACTCCTTTGCACTCTCTCCACTATCAGAATCACAATGGAAACCAGAAGACCAGACCTGTGTACAATAAGTGAGTTCTTATCAAGCACATGTAAAGAGACAAAATGACATCCTTATCTTTACATGTGAAAGTTCGTTTCAGCAAATACAACTCAGTTATCTTTTGAGTTGTATTTGTAATCTTTGCTACATGACCCCTGAACTTCAACTTCCTATCTACTAACACTCTAAGATCCCTAGCCTGATCAGTTTCTTCTAGGATAATCCCACTAATATGATATGTTCTGAACTGACATCCATTTTTCATGTCCACAGTTCCAGTCTATTCAAATCATTCTGCAAGTACTGCATATCATCCACATTCCTGACCCTATCTTTCTTTGTATCATCAGCAAATAGCTGTATGTCACCTGTCAAATCCTTCCCATTG